>NC_089174.1:46787811-47156325 GCF_009819655.1 Sylvia atricapilla
TTCTTGCATTGACAGCTGTATATAGGTAAATGGGATGTGATCTCATTTAAGGCATTTGCTTTTCACTACTATTAGACGTGTTCAATAAGTTTTCCAGGATATAAAAGACAATGCAGTCATAGATTAAATGAAAACATTAACTTCTTGGGATTTTAATGCTTTACAATAATTAAAGCACATTTAATGTTTACTAGCAAGTCTTGAAAAGTTATAGTGAATTGAGAAATTCTTTTTTATTAGCTGACATATTTAGCAAGAATATTTAAAGTGTTTAGATGTAGATAGTATGTTGACAACTGAGTTTTTGTAGGTATAAGGCAACCAATCAGGGAATGCAAACCAACCCCTGTTCACTGCAGTCTTCTGAAAGGTAGAATTTGTGGAGGAAGGAGCAATGTGCAGAAAACACACCAAAATGAAAACAAACCAGGAACACCTCCCAGGATTAAAAAAGAAATTATTGCAGGAGAAAAATCATGCTTATGGAAAATTTGGATCCTAGAATAAACTTTATCAAAGACAAGTTAGACAGCAGATAAATGGCAAGAAGATAAAGGATATATGTTTGGTTAATAAATCCCATCTCTGAACTCCTAATGAGAATACCTCCACATGTGTGTAGTGTATTAAATGACTATATGTATAAAACACACACACATACTACATCCCACTTTGTACTCAGTCTATTAACAATTCCAACTTGTCACATCATTACCAAAATTTTATGGAATTAAAACACCACCAAAAATATTTTAAATTTTTTAATTAATTGTCCTTAGGCCAGAAAAGAATTTTGAGCTTTGTTATCTTAAGAAAAAGTTATTGTTGCACCCCTGCTCTCCTTTTAGTAAATGGTGGTTGTCTTATAATCCTATTTTATTGCTTTTACTCAGGCCCGTTGGGAAAGCTTGAGCGATGAAGCAGGTGTTCCAAAATAATCTAAAGATTGTAAGGTGTTGACTTTTCTTAGATCTAATTCTGGAAGATATTTCAGAGCCTTGGACCTATGCTTAGCTGTTAATTGTACTGCACTTGTTGATCAGCAACAACAGCCATAGACAAAAGTCTTGAATCTATGCCAAAGCAGTACACTGTAATGACTATAACCTTCAGTCTGTGAGAAACAAAGCAAAATTCAAATATTTGGAAAGCCTTTCATAAGTTTCCCAAATGGTTCCTTTTCCAACACATAAAATAGTTATTTATGAAGCTTGTTTCTTTCTTATCTTTTAAGAAATTAATCCATCAGTATCACCCAAAGACACATGAAATACTGCTATTTAAAAGAGGACAACTTCTTAACTTACTGGAACAATTAGTCTAAGATCATGCATTTTTCCAATCATGACAAATGCAATTCCTCCAGTTTTCCTTTTTCATTAATTTTTATTTTGGGTGAGATTTTGCCACAGTCTTCAGCCAAGCAGCCAAGTCCACTTCTTTTCTTTACTGTGGAGTCCTGAGCAGCAGAGCGTTCTGCACACAGACAAATGCTTGTCTTGATCCTCTACCTCATTAATTTCAGTTTCACACCTTCCTAATGTGTCAGATAGCCCAACCTGGCCCTGAACACTTCTAGGCATGGGGCACCCACAACTTCTCTGAGCAACCTGCTCCAGTGCCTCACCACCCTCACTGTAAAAGATTTCTTCCTAGTATCTAATCTAAACCTACTCTCTTTCAGTTTGAAGCTATTTTCTCTTGTCCTGTCACTATATGGTCTTGCATATAGTCTCTCTCCATCTCCTTTGAAGGCTCCCTTCAGATACCTAATTTACTAATTCTGCAGAAAAGCCTCAGTGGTACTGAATTAAGGTGGACAAACCAAAATAACAGATGAAATAGTAAGTTGGGGCATGCCTAAATTAAATGCTTGCAACTTCCAGCATTACACCAAAAGTGCAAAAGCTAATTAACTGCCACATTGTAGAGTAACTGAAGGGTTAGATTTATGAGTGCATATTATAATCACTTTAGAATTTAGCATACATATATTATATTTTCTGAAAAGAGTTGTGTGGAGCATTACTCCATACAATCTTGTGTCATATGCAGAGTCTGCACTGCTGGTTTTCACTACAAGCTTGTCTGTGTTATGACCCAACCCAAGAGGTGAGGGTTTTTTTTAATGGATCCCTTGGGGCAGATTAGAATCAAACAACACTGAAAACCCAGCATATATATATATATATATAGATATATTATATATATATATAGATATATATACACACACACACCCATAAGTTCTATACTAATAAAACAATATGAAAGCATAAAAATACCACTTAAAAGGTGTAAGAGAAAGAGAGAAAGAGAGAAAGAGAGAAAGAGAGAAAGAGAGAAAGAGAGAAATAAAGAAATAAAGAAATAAAGAAAGAAAGAAATAATTAATGAAAGAATGAAATAAATAAAGAAATAAGAAAGGAAGAAAGAAAGAAAGAAGAAAGGAAGAAAGAAAGGAAGAAAGAAAGAAAGGAAGAAAGGAAGAAAGAAAGAAAGAAAGAAAGAAAGAGAAAGAAAGAAGAAAGAAATAAAGAAAGAAAGAAAGGATAATAGTAGAAAAATATCATCACTGGTGGATCTAGTGACAGATCTGATTATTGCAGCTTTCACTGATTGAAGTGATGGTCACAGTCTTGGTCTGTCAGGAGTGGGAGAAGCCCATGAAACACAGAGTCCAATAGGTTAATATATGTTCAGGTTTATGTGGAATGTGGGAATGCCCAGGTACTGCTCTTTGAGTCTGTGGGAGTTTTATACTGTCTGATGGGACACTGTGGACAATGCTTAGTTCCCCAGTGGAAGATATGAGTCAAAAATTAGTCTTGGTGCACTTTAGGGGTCTTTGATGGCCTATGACACCTAAAAACAAGACAGCTGCCTCTCTTGTCAGTGTAGTTGAAACAGTTATGCCCCACCAGAATGGATGGACACCCTCAGGCCTATGTGCGAGTGTCCCAATAACTTCTTGAGGAGTTTTACACCTGAACCTGTTGTGTAAGGGAGGACACTGGTGTGATAAAAAACACTACTGTACCCCAGCATGGTCTGCCTCTTATTTTCCATCTCCTTTATCTGGATCAAAACCCAGCTTGTGTCTTCCTGTGGTGGGTGATCAATATCTCTGATGTGGATCAGTGTTTTCACCACCACATTAAAAACTCTCCTGCAGCGGTGCCTGTGTCGCCTGTCCGGCCAGCCCTGGCACCACAGCAACACAGTGGTTCTTGGCTTGCCGGGAGTGCAGCGTGGCTATGGCAAAGGAAATGAAAGGAGGGACTCTCCAGTGCTGTATCAAACAGAGTTTATTGGAGGCTCCGGACATGGAGTCCTCACCTCGGGACACCAGCCTCAGAGAGACCACGAACCCCTCTGTGCTGTGACTTTTAACAGGGGGTGTTACACAGGGGAGGGTTCAGTCAGGAACCAATGGGGTACAGTAAGGGTGTGGCCCTTAACATAATAGACAGGTGCAGCAACCATACAAAACACAATAGGAGGGGAAAGTCTGGATCCTGCCCAATCACTCGACGCCTTCCCTGGAACTTTCTGGACACAGGGAGAGGCCCCAGAGTGACAGACAGGACCAGGAGGTTATATAACCAGTGATTGACATAAAACCGAATATGGGGCAAACCATACAAGGGGAAACATAGGGGGTTACAGAACAAACCATTATGTAAAATCTTATCAAACAAATCATACAGAAACATGAGCAAAATACACCACCACATCTCCCCCTTATTTTATTATTAAAATGAGGAGAATTGCGGTTGAGGGGCCAAGTACTCTGAGTTAGGGTACAAGTTCCAAAACCATTGCTGGTTAGTGGGCCAGTATTCAAAGGAGACTGGCCACTGCCCTTCTTCCTCTGGGACGCAGTTTTCTTCGTCCTCCAGTTCTCCCGACGATTCCACCTCTGCTTCTTCTGGTGCCGAGGAGACTGCAGCATGGTTAACGTCAGGGGGTGTGGTGGAAACAGAAAGCAGTCTATAAATAAGTCTTTTAATTAGTCCAAATGCAATTGAAATGATAATTATTATAAACAAAATCAGAAGTCTAGTCTTTATAACTGAGCCAGTCCAGCTGGAAAGACCCCAGTTCCCGAGAATCTAGTCGAACCAGTCTCCTGTCTCCTTTTTTATGGAGCTGACCATGTTCTTGATTTTCGAGATGGAGTCATGGATGTTCTCAGCTTTGGATGATTTTCGGCTGAGGAACAATCCATGGTTGGGTCAGCCGCAGGAGACTGGCGACGATTGCAGCTCGCAGGAGGTATGCTGCTCTGGGGGTCCTCATTTGGACTGGTCTCGTTATCACCAATGTGGTTGGATAGGGACAGGCGACAGCGGAAGATCTCGGGCTGTAACGGAGAGGAAAAGAGCAAGCCCCAACCCCCTCTTAAGATAAGCTACCCCTAAAAGGAATGTAGACCCTCTACTAACATGTGCCAGTACTTTTCCACTCCAACTGCTAACCCGGGAAGTGTGGCAATATCCTGTCTGACGTAGTAGAAGACCCGAGAGTATATAAACTGAACCTTTTACTTAATAAACGTCTTTGCAACCGTCTACCACATTGGTACTCTGCGTCTGTTGCATGCCCCGACCCACTCATGAAAGTAAAGTGGAGGTTGTGCTGTATGTCTAAATACCAAAGCCTCCACTGTGGCAGAAACAGCGGACTGCTACAAGTGGTGCCGTAACCCGGGAACAATTAACTCGGAGGACGGGAACTACGCTTGGAAAAGACACAGCGGGCAGGAGTCGGCCGGTCCGATCTTCTGCGGAGGAGAAGGAAAAGGGGGGACGCCCCCGGGACCCGTGGACGGCATGGAAGTCGTAGCGACGGTTGTCAGTTCAGTTGCGCTCCACTGGAAACAGCGAGACCAAAGGGAATTATTTCTTGCTATTGCAAGATTATCGGATTTAGGCATTATAAAACGCCCAATATATATATTAAATTCAGAGGGGTGGGACAGATATACAGTTGCTCTGGCTGAAGATACAAAAGCCACCGGCAGCGGAAAAGTTTTAAAATCATGGGGAAAAGTTGAAAAAGTGTTGCGAAAAGCAATGGAAGAACAGGAAACTTGGAACGCTGCAAAAACGTGTCTATTCGCGGCTAAACAGCCGGGGAGAGGGGACCGAGGGGGCGCAGAACCCTACGGAGAAGCCCAAGAAGAGAAGGGGGGGGGGGTACAGTGCCTCGGAAACCCCAGGGGAAATGCGGGAAGCGGACGCGTTAACCCCCTCTCCAAATGCATGCATAAAAGCCCCGGAGTCTGCGGAAGAACCCCAAATCCCACTGCAGGAGTCCCCAGATCCGAACACCCCCGAAAAAACCGTGGTTTCCCCGATCGTTCCTCCCCGCCGCGTCCAGGGTCCGAGCGGCGACATTCCGCCGGGTCCGGCGGCGGTGCCGTCCGCGCGGAGCAGCGGCTCCCCGGCGGGATCTGAAACTGCAGCCCCGATGGCTGCTGAGACGCGGCGCGGGCGGGCGGAGGAGCGTGCGCGGTTCGTCTGGGAAGAACTCGCGCGGCAGGCGCGAGACGCTGAGAGGTTGGCCACCGCCGCGGCGGGCATACACCCCCCGCCATATGGCCAATATGGCGCCGACGGTCCGGCGCGGGGGCGGGGCGACCAATCGCGGCTACCCCCCCCGCCATGTGGCCAAGATGGCGCCGGCCACGCGGAGCGGGGGCGGGGGGGGGCGCCACGTGGCGATGGAAACCCGGAAGTACAAAACCCCGCGACTGAGCATGCGTGGGGGGTCGGCGGAAATCCGGAGCCACCGACCTACACAGCGCATGCGCGGGAGAGCGGGGGGGGGCGAACACGCGGTCAAGATCCTTTTCCAATGTCACCTACTAAGGGCGGGGGCGAGCCAAAGGGGGGAACCTGGGACTACCCCCGCGAAAGGCGCCGGCGTCACCCCCGGTCGGAAGGGGGGGGCCGGCCGCGGGAGGCAGAATGGAGTCAAAGCGGAGGGAACATCTGAACCCACCCGCGAAAGGCGGAACGGGGGCGGAGCCCGACGAAAAAGCATGGCAGACCGGAAGCTTATCACCAGTTCACTTCCGACACGGAAGGAAGCTACAGGTCCGCGGCTAGCTCTACACAGAGCTCCGAGTCCGATTCGGAAACGGAGATAACAGAATTTATAAAGTTTACAGCGAAACCGAGCAAAGCTTTTAACGATGTAAGGGAACAAACTCAGTGCAAACTAACCGATTTGAGTTTGTTGCCAGAGGACAAGCCAGACTAGACTACTACCCACATCAGCCGTTCAGGTGAGTCATGAGACATCTTTCCAGCGGCAAGGTGCTCAGAGACATCACCACACCAAACAGTCCATCCTTCGTGCTCCGTATTATCGATTTGTTTCCAGGACAACCAAAGGTAGACCCCCATTCTCCATTTTCATCACACACATATCTATCCTATTGGTGCCCAGCTTCAAACGCAGGAAAAAGTTATTGTAACAACCCCGGCTGGGGATATTGCGGACATTGGGGATGTGAGACCATAGTGACAGACGCCAGGCCGTCAGGGCCTGGGTGGGACCCACAAGAACCTGACAAATTCCTGCAGTTCACCTGGGCACCCGCAGGTTGTAAAACACCTCTCTCTGTACACGGGAATTCTTATCGGTATAGCTATAAAATCCCAAAAATTCGAAAGTGCATATACTACAACATGACAGTCTTGCAACCCAATCATTCTAGCTGGACGGTGGGTAAAACATGGACAGTGGTCCTTCAAGGGTCAAAAAAGTGGGTGAACGTGCGAATTACCAGGTTTCAACCCTCAGAACCCCGAGTGGTTGGGCCCAACAAGATAATTAAAAGCACGCAGACAAAGAGAAATATGACCTACCCTAAGGCTGCACCTACAAGTGTCAGCAGAATCCCAACTAGCGATACAAAAGTCTTTCAGATGGACAAATTAGCCAGGTCAGATCCCGATCCAATTCTTCGTATGTTAGAAGCTACCTTCCTATCCCTGAATGAATCTAACCCTAACCTAACCAATTCCTGTTGGCTTTGTTATGATGTCCAACCACCTTTTTATGAAGGAGTTGCTTTAAACACCTCATTCAGTTACTCCGCCGCTGATGCACCCCAGCAGTGCCGATGGGACACACCTCGCAGAGGCATCACCCTAAGCCAGGTCTCAGGCCGAGGCAAATGCTTTGGTAATGCAACCCTGGCTGAGCGAAAAGGGAATGTCTGCACCAGAGTTGTAAAGCCTAACAGAAAGAATAACAAGTGGGTAATCCCTGCTACATCTGCAATGTGGGTTTGTCAGAGGTCTGGAGTAAGTCCATGTGTATTTCTTCCCAAGTTTGATGATTCTAACGATTTCTGTGTCCAAGTTCTGATTGTTCCTAGAGTCCTGTACCACTCAGATGAAGAAATGTACAGCCTTCTCGAAGAATCCAACAGGCTCCACAAAAGAGAGATATTGACAGGTGTAACTATCGCAATGCTGCTCGCCTTGGGAGCAGCCGGCACAGCGACAGGTGTTTCAGCCCTGGCAACACAACACCAGGGTCTGTCTCAGCTACAAATGACTATAGATGAGGACCTGCAGAGGATTGAGAAGTCCATTTCCTACTTGGAGAAGTCAGTCTCTTCGCTTTCAGAAGTGGTCCTGCAGAACAGGCGAGGACTGGACCTCCTGTTCATGCAGCAGGGAGGTCTGTGTGCCGCCTTGAAAGAGGAATGCTGCTTCTATGCAGACCACACCGGAGTCGTCAGAGACTCCATGGCAGAACTCCGAAACAGACTGGCTCAAAGACAGAAAGATAGGGAAGCTCAGCAAGGCTGGTTCGAATCCTGGTTTAACCAATCCCCATGGTTAACCACTTTAATATCCACCTTGGTAGGCCCATTGGCAATGCTACTTCTAGCTATTACCCTCGGACCATGCCTGCTGAACAAGATAGTCTCATTTGTCAAAGCTCGCCTAGATCAGACTAACATTCTGTTCATAGGCCAACATGAGATGCTGTGAATTTAAAATTGCCAGTCACAAGATTTCCAAACTTGCCTGGCAAAAACTTACTCAGGTTTCCAAACTCCTTTTTCCCTTGTTAAATCCTAACCTTCTACCTCATTTAGTGCCTATATCTATATATATATATATGTATAACTACCTCGTTCTTTTGTGAGAGAGGGGGGGGGAGATGTGGTTGGATAGGGACAGGCGACAGCGGAAGATCTCGGGCTGTAACGGAGAGGAAAAGAGCAAGCCCCAACCCCCTCTTAAGATAAGCTACCCCTAAAAGGAATGTAGACCCTCTACTAACATGTGCCAGTACTTTTCCACTCCAACTGCTAACCCGGGAAGTGTGGCAATATCCTGTCTGACGTAGTAGAAGACCCGAGAGTATATAAACTGAACCTTTTACTTAATAAACGTCTTTGCAACCGTCTACCACATTGGTACTCTGCGTCTGTTGCATGCCCCGACCCACTCATGAAAGTAAAGTGGAGGTCGTGCTGTATGTCTAAATACCAAAGCCTCCACTGTGGCAGAAACAGCAGACTGCTACACACCAACCTAAGGAGAACTTAAGATTAAACACAATTAAAGAGAAGAGCCACACCTGGGGTCAAACGGGAAAGGAACCCTTACTCCACACAGATCTCCTTTTTCCTCCTTCTCCAGGAAGCCACCGACACCTGGGACACCTGTTTTTCAGAGGCCTTGGGGACATAGGGCCTCACCCACTTAGCGGGGACCCACCGCAAGCCGGCGGGCGTGGAGACGCAGGCGTACCCGCGCCCCCAGGTCACCAAATCATGAGGTCCCTCTGTTCCCAAGGTCTCTGGGTCCTTGATGAGGACCTTCGGCCTTTCCCGGAGAGCCAGTTGTCTGCTCCCCCCAAAGTGCTTGATGATAGGTGGGTTCAGGGACTCAAATGAACAGTTCAGAAAATTTAAGGTAAACAAGGCCCGGGCAAGTCGCACCGAGGGAGGTTTGATTTTAAGAACCTGCTGCTGTTGACATAGGACTCTCTTTAGATTTAAATGAGTCCTTTCCACAATCGCTTGGCCTGTCGGGGAGTGGGGGATGCCGGTCTTATGTTCCACACCCCACTGCTGCAGGAAACTGCAGAATTCCCTGGATATGTACGCAGGGCCGTTGTCGGTTTTGAGGGACTTTGGGATGCCCAGGCAGGAGAAAGCCTGAATTAGATGCTTAATATCATCTGCAGACTTCTCCCCTGTGTGGGCAGAGGTGTAGACAGCACCTGAGAAGGTGTCCACCCAGACATGCACATACTTCAATTTCCCAAACTGGGGGAAGTGTGTGACGTCTGTCTGCCACACCTCACAGCTGTTGAGTCCCCGGGGATTCACTCCTGCACTCATGGTGGGGAGGGCATGTTTCTGACAATTGGGACAGGCGGCCACAATCGCCTTGGCCTGGTCTCGGGTGAGGCGGAAACATCGAACCAGGCCTGGAGCATTCTGGTGGAAGAGCTGGTGACTGATCTTGGCTTGCTCAAAGATGTTCGGCAGTGGGGCCATTTCGGCAGGAGCCCAGAGAGCTTCCGCCCTCCTGTTTCCCTCCGCAATGAACCCTGGCAGATCCGTGTGTGACCTAGTGTGCATCACGTAAAATGGGTGCTCTCGGTGGGAGACCAGCTTAACCAATTTCGAGAGCAACTCAAATAACACAATGTTGGGCACCTCCTGCAGAATGGACCTCTCTGCTCTAGACACTACTCCAGCTACATAGGCCGAATCAGTTACTAAATTGAATGGTTCAGAGAACCTCTCGAAAGCCCTGACGACTGCGGCCAACTCAGCAACTTGAGGTGATCCCCAACTTCTGCAACATCTGACTCCCACTGCTGAGTTTGAGGGTCTTTCCCAGTCATCACTGACTTGTGGGACCTTCCGGACTCGTCTGTAAAAATGGTCAAGGCATCCAGAGGCCTTTTACTCTGAACACTCTCTAAAGCCAATTTGAATTGTGCATCCTGGTTGAAAATTTTATGGGCAGGCCGATGGATAGAAATTTGTCCCGAGTAGTTTTCCAGTGCAAACTGCAGCGCTTCATTCTCTTGAAGCAGATGTTCCAACATTGCCTTAGTAATTTGGCCCGATCTTAACCTAATTGGCACATGAATACACTCAAAATCGCAGCCGGCCAGTTCTCTAATCCGGACTCTGGCCTTCCGGATTAGATCTGCCATTAGCTCCTGTGGCCGCGTCATCCTTTTGGACCTCTGGTGGCTGAGAAAGACCCACTCTATAATCAGAACAGGATCTTCTCTGCCTCGGTCCTTTTTAGGAATGGTGGCAACTTTCTCGTCCCATTGAAATATCACCCCGTGGAGGTGTGGCAATTGTCCTAATATGATGAATCTGAATGACAGGCCAGGGTCACACCTGCTGGCCTGCCTTGTGGACATGGCTGTCTGGACCCTTTCCAGGGCTTTCCTTGCCTCTAGGGTGAGTGACCTAGGGGAACTCAGCCCTTCTCCCCCTTTGAATAAATTGAAAAGAGGGTCTAGGTCTTCGGTGGATAGACCCAGCCAAGGCCTCACCCAGTTTAAAGCCCCACACAGCTGGTGGACATCCGCAAGAGTCGTAATTTTGGTTCTAATGGCCAATTTTTGCGGAACAATGGTCCACTTACCGATTTCCAGCCCCAAGTACTTCCAGGGTGGCATCTTCTGAATCTTGGACTCCTGCAGTTCGAACCCTGCAGCAACCAGTGCAGTCACTGTCAGGTCAAGCGCGTGGGTCAACAGGTCGTCGGTTGGGGCACACACGAGCACATCATCCATGTAATGATGGATAATGGCCTCGTGTGCAGCTGCACGGACTGGGGACAGCAGGGAAGAGACATACCACTGGCAGATGACTGTGGTGCTTTTCATGCCCTGAGGCAAAACCTTCCAATGGTACCTCTTCCGAGGGGCCTCTCCGTTAATGGTAGGAACCGAGAAGGCAAAGCGTGGGGCATCGTCAGGGTGTAAAGGAATTTGGAAGAAACAATCCTTAATGTCTATAACAGCCAAATTCCAATTTTGGGGGAGCATGGTTGGGGAGGGCATCCCTGGTTGGAGAGAAGCCATATCCTCAATAACTTCATTAATTTTCCAGAGGTCGTGGAGGAGGTGCCACCTTGTTTTATCTGATTTTTGAATGACGAACACTGGAGAGTTCCACGGGGAAGTGGTCTCCTCGATGTTGCCCTTCTTGAGCTGCTCCTCCATGAGCTCATTAAGCACTTTCAATTTCTGATTTGATAACATGAGCAAAATACACCACCACACTCTCCTCTTCCTCTTCTTTTGGGGACAGGTAGTGCAAATCCGGCCTCAGCAAAACACTCACTGCTTTTGCACATTGCCAATTATTGGACTAATTTAACCATTAATGCTTCAGTTTTTCACAATTTGTAATGTTAATTAACTTCAGACCTGCTTCTCTCATTTGGACTCTACAGTTTTTCAAGTTGTGAAACTTTGAATCCTGGTTCAAGATCAGTTTTGGCCCATGGGCCTCTACTGGTTTTCATAAATCATTCAGCTTACAGAACAATACATTCAGATGCTTCTCTTCCTCCAAGAACCCATTGATAGTTACGTTTTAACTCACATTGGTAATTAATGTCTTTAAACAGCAGAATGTGAATCACTCTTTTTCTCTTATATTTTTGCAGTATGGCAATATTCAAATGGCATTGAAAGTGTTTTGAAATTGCTCCAAAGAGAGAGCTTTACAAGAACTGACACTGTTAGTCATGTATTACTTACTTCTAAGGGACAAAACACTTTCTCTTGTGTAAGACTCTCCATAAGTTAGGGCTTTTTCATGCAAAAACTGACTCTTAAAGATGCCCACACAATTACACATGATAGCGATCTTCTTTCTGCTATCTCCTATCTGCTACACTGAATTCTAAATTCTGGTTGTCTAGATAATTATCTATTTCACAGGAACCATATGAAACACAATAAAATGCTTTTAATTTTTGATAGGAAAAACAAGTCCATACAAAGACATTTTATTCTAAAGAAGAAATACAATAGTTGAAAGTAGGATAGGACATGTTCAAAACATATGTAAATCAAAAGCATCAGCTGCATCATAACAGCACCTTAAGCATTTTTTATTTGTAGAGCAGGAATCCTGAATCTGAACTGCTCCATTAGGATCATAAAACAACCTGGCAGTATGAAAAATCTGTGTCTGGAGACCATGATAAGGACAGATAGTGAATGCAAAGGTACTATCTTGAGTCTGATGATGAACAAGTTGTTTTTGATTTGTTTGCGTTTTGGGGGTTTCTTTTGTTATGTTTTGTTTTTATGTTGTACAATTTAGTAGGCTGGTTCAAACCATCAAATTATTTTTCTTTCTGGTGTGAAATATTAATTTACCCTGTGAGGACTGTCTTGCACACAATTAGGTACTATCACCTGACAGCGCCATCTAAGAGGTGGGACTAGTGGGACGTCTCAGGAGATGTCTTGCCAATGTATATAAATACCTGAAGAAATAAAGTGAAGAGAACAGAGTCAGGCTTCTTCCTGAAGCACTGTGCAGAAGAAAAGGCAATGGGAACAGACTGAAACACAGGATGTTTCCTCTCCAGGTAAGCAGGAAACCTTTTGAACTTTGAGGGTGATGGAACACTAACATAGGTTGCTTGGAGAGGTAGCAGACTCTCCATCTTTTGAGATATTCAAAAGTTGTCTGGGCAGTTTCTTTGAGTGCTTGGTTGGGAGGATTGTAAAAGGTAAACTTCAGTGATTGTTTCCAACCTCAAGTATTCAATGATCCTCTGTAACGGAAAAAGAATTAACCCTGGGGTCATTGGAGACTGAGCAGGGTATACTGCAAGCCAGAGCTTCATATCAGAAAGAAAGCACACTGATAAATCTTTCTTATCTTTGTTTCCTTTTTGTTTTTGTGGGTTTTTTTTAACCCTTTCTTTCAGTTTAGGTATCTTTTGTCAGTCTGTACAGAGCTCACAAAAAGGATAGTTCAGTGTATTTTTATTTCCGAGCACTAGTCACTTTTGGGTTTGGTCATTTCCCCAGTTGCAGAAATGCTTAGATGTGTATATCAGCTTTATGATTTGCATGCCTCAGCTTATGCTCAGAAAATGGGACACCCAGTTTCAAATCTGGGGTGAAAAAGAGAACAGTCTTGAAATGACCTCTTTGTGTTTATTAGATCCCTATTTACTGTAAGCTAAGAATGGCAAATCTTTCCTTTATTAACTAGTCTGAATGATTATTATGTAGTTCATACACATTTTTGATTTCTAGAGCTTATCTCATTTATTAATGTCAAGAAACGAAAAATAATTTGCCAGTAGTATTCCTGGAGCTCTGAGATCTACCAATCTTTCCAGCACTTCACAAACACTTCCAGAAGTTGATAAATATTTTTTTTCTGTCTTATACTGACAAGATGCTGCAGTGACTGTAAAGGTAATGATAAGTTTAAGAAGCCTGGATACAATTAAAATTTCTCTCAGCCTTACTGTTTGAGAAACCCCAACTGGTTTGGTTGACTTTAGTTTTATTTCCAGTGTCCAAGTATTCCTTGCCTAGTCCAGTAATCCATGGACTGATTTCAATAAAATTGGACAGAGATAATTATATAACAAAGTAAGCAAGTTTTTATGTCAAACTAGGAAGCAAAACTGTGGGGAGTGAACTCCAACATAGGTAGGAAAAGCAGTACTATGAGTTCACACAGTTTAAAAACAGGAGAAATATCCAAACACAGCCAATGCTTCAGTCAGAGCCAGCAATGGAATAAGGGACATAAGCCTATAGCTGAAATGTTCATGGATGTTTTGATCCTCATTTAATTATTTCTAGAGTACAAGGCTAAATCAAAATCCATTAAATTGCCCGCTTAAAAAAAAATAAAAATAATAAAAAAAAAAAAACTAAACAAAAACTCAACAAAAAATCTGATCTGCCTCAAACTGCCACCTGCAAAAAAAAAAAAAAAAAAAAAAAAAAAAAAAAAAAAAAAAAAAAAAAGGCCAAAGCAAAGAAACCAAAAGCAGAAAAATAAACATCTGACTCTTACTTTGGTCAACTTCAAATCTTTTTTTGTGTTTTGAACAGAAACTTGGATTTTGACAATCAGATAGACCAAGTTCACAGAAATTACTGCTAAATATTTAATGAATGAATGTATGAAATGGCAGGATGAGAGCAAGCAGCAACTGACCTGGAAGATCAGAAGGCTGTAGAAAGAGAGGCTGATGGGGCAGGGGACTAGTGACAGGAATCTACGCAGGAAGCCTACTGCTAATAACGGAAGGAACAGGAGATAGAAGGCTGAAGGAAACCTGAATCAAACAGAACTTGAATACGGGTGAAACAGTTGCAAAGCTGAACCACTGCTTCTTTCTATTTTGACTTTTCAGGTGTTTGATTTGTTCTTTTCCTTAATATTTTAAAAATTAGGTTTGGGGTTCCAGAAGGCAAAGACTAATGGAGAACTAATTGAATGTATGTATACAAATTGCTATGGCCCATCCTATATACAAAAATAGTAGATTCATAAACCAAGGTTTTGACTAACACCTGGCTGCCAGAATAAAGTAAAATAGATATTGTCATGTGGTGCTGTTTCAGGTACAAATGCTTTACAGGAACACTCTAATACACTATATGTTTAGATACTGAATTAAAATATATTTTTATTCTCTTTCCTTATCTTTCTTAAAAATAATAATATTAAAACAATTTTTAAACTTGGAAGATGCTTTCCTTTAAAGGTCTTTAAAATCTTTAGAATAAAATGGTGCCAAACCAAATGTGGATGTGCCAAAATGAAACAATTTTTGTGCCCAAATCAGAATGTATGAACATGGACTGAAGATGATGCAGTGTCACTTGATTCAAGCTTAATTATTGCTTTAATAGGCAATAATTATTTGATGTTTGTTTGATGTTTTGATGTTTTGAAATTAATTCCATGTAGCACATATAGATTACCATGATCTTACTTTTAGAGCTGGAGACAAAATATTTTAACATTGCTCCACTTATGGAACATCCCTCAGTAACACAGAGTTACCCACCCAGCCTATATGACATTGGCAGGACAATTTCTTCTGAACTCCTCAAGCACCATGTCTAGTAAAGGCCCCAGCACAAATGGCCTGAGTGCAAATCAACCATGAGCAAGTCAGTTTGCTGGGGGTTTTTTGCCCATAAATAAGTTCTTTTTCTAGACACTGTAGAAACCAAGACTGTGATATTTTGCTCCTTGTCAGTCTAAGTGAACTGCAGCAGATTGTTGGCTTTTGTACTAACTTTAGATTTCTGTGCTGTTGTGGAAAAATAATGTTGGTAAAATCACAAGAGATTTATTTTTAAATTTTATAACTACTTTGTCAACTCTGTTCTGCTATTTTTATGCTATATCCCTCAGGCAATAAATACTAAACCTGTTTTAAACTGTGATAAGAAAATAAATCCATGAGGGTTTTTTTATTTATTGTTTTACAGTACCTATTCAAGAAGGTAAAACTTCTGCCAGGACTTTATTTTCTGGTGTGATTAAAAACAGCGATTAATGATTAAGCAGGTCATTCAAGGAAAAACTATGCAAGTGATGTATTATTTATATGTGTCTGGAAATATTTGGCATACCATTTGACCCACAAATCTGTTACATTACAAGCATCATTTTTATAAAAAAAAATCAAATTATGTCACTAGTTTCTTACAATTTTTTTTATTTCCTGCAAAACTTGCTAATATTTTTCCTGAAGCAAGTTTGGTGAGGCTTTGATTAACCCGACTAAGAGAGGTGTCCCTGCCCATGGCAGGGGAGATTCAAAAATATGCCGTTTAAGGTCCCTACAAAACCCAACCCAACTCAATGCAATGCAAGCATTCTATGATGCTGCGACTCTCTATTTCAGTGCTACTGAATACTATTTAAAATTAATTCAACAAGTTTTGAAAATGCATTTAGATGAATTCTGACCCTTGAAAATGTATTAATTTTTGTTCTGCTCAAGGTTTTAATGGTTGTGTCATGCTGGCCTGAACAGTTCTCTGGTGTTACGACTGGCTGGTAATCCTTTTCACCTCCAAGCCTTTCCCTAAAATGAGGAATGCCACTGTGCATTCCTTTGCATGCCACTGTGGATAAAACGTTTATGTGAATGTTTTTTTTATCAGACAGTATGATTTTTGAGATGACTTGGAGAACCTGCCTTGATTTGGTAAGGAGATTTACCCAAATTTACCCCACCTTACCCTTTCTTAACAGGCAGAAAATGTAATAGCAAGTATATTTCTACTAAAAGACAGCATAAAGAAGAATTTTGAATAAACTAACTTTGACATTTTTTCTGTCCAGTTTCTTAAACTCTATAATTTTACAGAGGCAGAATGATCCCTGAGGAGAAAGTGAAGTCTATAATACTCTTGAAACCCATTAAACATTTAGCAGTGAGAATATTTTATTTTGACATTTACATGTAGCATTGTAACAAAGAGAAAATAATAGTCATGTTCTCAGTCCAAATTATGGGGAGCATGTCCCCTTATGGAAATATTGCTTTTACCAGATGAGGGATTTATCTGTACTTTAAGAATTACACATGTCCTTTGTCTTCCTGTGGAAGTGTACTTCAGAATATGGAATATAACAGAAAATTGAATTCCTTCTCAGTGGCAGCAAGATAAAAACTTTGGTTTGAGTGTAAGAATTTATGTCCTTTCTCTGAGTACTGCAGTGCTGATGTCTTGGAACTGGTCTTGGTGCTGTGACTCCATATTAATCAACCGTGTGATTCCTGTCTTGTTTAATCAAGTACTTCATGTACAGAGCCCTACTACCTTTCCACATCTTGAATCAATCAAATGCTGACTGGCTCTTATGTTAAGCAAATTAAATTCCGGTTTCACACAGTCTTTGCTAGATTATTCTGCCATGGAAAAATTTTTATCATTTACAGAGCTTGATTGAAAACACAGAGTTGTGTATCTCTAAAAGCTAAAACTTACACAGTACATAAACTAATCTCCAGGTAGTATTTTGTACATTCAAGTAATACTTCCTTATACAAAATCATATAGAAGTTTTCAACAATTTACTTTTTGCCTATTATTGAAAAGTGTGTTTTAAAATATGCTCTGTACATTTTATTCATGGCTAAATGGCAGTTGATATGGACAAGTAAGGATTTTAGTCATTAATTTTTTCACTTAATTTCACTGTAGTTATTCTTTCTTCCTTTTACTTTGTAGGCAAAAAATCTGAATAGTCTGGAAAAATAAATTATGGAAGGTAGTATGATTTGAATTTATTCAAGATGTTATCTAATATGCAACATGAAATTCTTTTAAATATGTTTTCACTCTTTCTAGTAATCAAACTGTAATTGTTTAAATGTAGTAGTAATTTTTTAAACACTATTGCAACTGGTAGAGAAGCTAGAAAAAACTTCCTGAGACAGTCCTGCTAGAATTAAAATGTGTTTTTTTAATTTTCTCTTTTTGTAGCTTGGAAATTTTTTTCTGAACAAATATTTGAAGATAAAATACAATACAAAATGAGAATCTTTTAGACTAGAGGAGAAACTAAAAAAGAGGTACAGAAAATAAATGGAAGTTGTTTATTTTGTAATTGCAGATGGTTCTGAAAAACATAGCAAAGGAGTAATGGGGAAAACATGCATTTATAGAATAAGTCTTTAGGTAAGCTTCACAGAGAATTAATAGAAAGATGTTTTTACTCATCTGTAGTTGTACTGTTCTATCAAAGTTGTTCTGTTCCCATACTCCAAGGATCTCCTGAAAAAGCAATTCTTCAAAGTGGCTTTACATTCAAAGTAATGTCTTGAGCCTTCATGAGGCTGAAGGAATTATTATCTATGTAAGGACATTATCATCTTGTTAGTTTAAGTTAAATATATTATTTATGTATCATGAGTTTAATTAATTAAGTCTTTGCCTATCAGTCAACACATTTAAACTGTCTGCTCACTCCCCAAAGACCTATGAATTGTCTAAGAATTGAATCTTTCAGAGAGCTAAGCAGATAAACAAAATTTTTTATTCTTCTGTTCTCAGTTAGTGATCCTTCCTCATGATTTAATCAGTACAAGAATTTTGTTGGGTTTCTTAATTTTCTTTTTCTTTTTTTTTTTTTTCTTTTTTTTTTTTTTTTCAGATGTAGTAATAGTGGGTACTGAAAAATATCCATTGGAAAGTAAACTCTGATTCAGCAGGCTGGCTCTGTTTTGCTCCATCTCCATCCTTTACTTTTAATAAGGGCATTTTTAAAATCACTCCTCTGATCATTATTCATGTGGGAACTTTTCTACTGCTTTCCTCAGAGACTGGTGGTGTTTTTTAGAATAAAGTTGTTATCAAATGAGTTTGAAAGAGAATCCTACTGCTTCAAACAGACTGGGAACCAATATCTAGCGTATGAGGATTGCTTTTGGAATCATCCTCCATCTGGGTTTTATTAGCTTACTTTAAACTATGTTCCACCTGTGAGTAAGTTTAAATAATGACTACCAAAATATGTTGTACACTTTTTTCCCCCTTTCCTTTCATTCCACAAAATGGGCTGAAGAGGTGGCAATGGAATTCCTTTTCTCTCTCCAAAGACATTAAACACCTTTACAACATGGCCTTTAATTTTTTGCAACATTATTGATATATCTGGGCATAAAACATGAGGTGGTTCAGCATAATAGAAATGCTTTCAGAGATGAAGTTTCATATCCGGAATCTAATTTGAACCTCTGCCATGAGAGCTTACTTTGAATTCCTTTGTTTCTTCCCATATTATGGCTTTGTTGCAATTCTCTTCCAAGTGCTGAGCAGGAATATCTTTACTGATTTTGGAAAAGGTTTTGGAGTACTTGAAGACAGGCACCTGATTGTGCTTCTGCACTTGAGATCCAAAGAGCTGCATTTAAAATTGTAAGTGGCAAACTTAATACAAAAGAATTTGTGATATATTTGCTGGGAGCAAATAAACCAAATAACAGCTTTCTTTGTTGTATAAAATTCTGATGACTCATACTCTGTCTCTTTTAGTGTCCCTCTTAGTCACCCATCTCTCTGTATAAGATGTCTAGTGGTTCTGGCTGAAAGACTCTGGTATTCTACCAGTGTGGTAGGAAGGATGGGCCTAGCAGGTGCATGGCAGAACTCTAGCACATCTCTGTGTAAAGATAACTACAGCAGTGAAATTCTTTAGATTCCTTTAGCATTTTAGACCACATTTCATTTTCCCTGAAGTTCTTTCTTGAGTGTCTTCATCAGCTGTATTGTGTGTGACATTTCACAAATTACCTTTTCTCCCCCAGATACAGCACACTGAAATATGTAGTAGAGAGACAGAAAATGTCTAGATTCAAATGCTCAGCTAAGTGTTTGCCTAACACTTGCTACTGCAAAACTGAGCTGGAATAGAGCCTAAAATTCTATAAATTTGCACTGGTTTAAATTTCAGTATGAAGAATAAATAGGCATGTATGACTCATTAGTAGTGACTGCAGTGTGGACTACAACAAATAAGAAACAAAGGACTTTGGTCATGAAATAAGAACAGTTAATAAATAAATCAGAATGGGTTTATTGCATGATTTTTGGCTTTATTTTAATGGTAATTACATAATTTTCTTTTTTTCAAATTGAATTCTAGAAGATATTAGGTTGATCACAATTTGGCTCTGAAATACTAAGAAAGTTATCACATCTTAATAAATGAAAATACATAGTCTTTTTATTCTCAGTTGAGATAATTTCATTTTTTATTTACTCATTTTCAGCAGTCCTATTGATCAGTTTCCTTGGCAGATGAGTAATGACAGACTGATGAGATGAATACTAGAAGTTCAGAAATGCAACTTTTCATTTTAATAATTTTAACTGTTCCAAAATTACAGGATATATGTGTTTGCTTTAACCTTTTAGGTTTTGGTGATTGATATTGCAATATCAGTATAGTGATGGTAAAATAATGGCTTTAATTTTTGTGCTCTCTTTGCCAGCCACAGCTCAGGAAAATACTTAAACTGCACCACTCAAGTCCTTAAACAACATTCAAATCCTCCCTAGTGACATGTCTCCTTTTCAGTCTTTCAAGCTGTTTTGATTCAGCAGAACAAAGTTTTTGGCTGATGTCTAAGGTAATTCCTTAAACAAACGGATAAAATACTCTAAGTAGTACTGTACGCTTCACTGAGTATCCCCCAGTGCACTTGGTACTAACAACATTTCTTGAATGATAGCTCATACATGTCACTTCCATGTCACCAGTACCTTTAAGTCACATTAAGTCATATGTCAGCATATATTACCAGTACTGATTATCCAACTCACACAGTTAAATCTGTAGCTCTTAAGCTACCCCACTTTATAGGTATCACCCTATTCCTGTCCCAGCTTGAGAAGGTTTCAACCCAATCAATTGTGTAACCCAGGGATAGAGTGTTACCTAATAAATAGAAAGAAGTTCTCTGTCAAAGTCATGGATATGCTATTTTCCTGTTTCCCTTGTGTTACCTGGAAATATTGTAAGTCAACTGCTGCTGTTTTGGAGGCCAACTTCCTTTGTGTTTGTTGTGTTTCCTTTACCAGAAATTTTGAAATGGTCAAAGCTCATCCTTAGCTGTCCTGATATGAATATGAGACTTCTCGAGCAGATTTTTGTACTGCTTTGAATATTGTTCAGTCATTTACAGTCCATTTACATTTGTGTAAATGGAGCACAAAGCATTCCCAAACTGGAAAGACCATTTAACATGAATTTTATATAGCTATAGTAAGGTACTTAAGGCACAAGAGTTTGGCTGCTGAAAGCTAGCTTGTGTTTGCTTTCAAGGCTGCGTTTAACTCCACTGTTTACTGTAAAACATGACTTTCCCTCTCTTAAAGCTGATGTGGAAGTGCTTAGATTACTAATGTATGACCTTGTGCTTTGGAGATTCAAATAATTAGTGAGACCAGCCTACTCATCCACAGCAGAAAAATCTCACCTTGACAAGAGTAGAGGAATTCCTTCTGTCTGTTCTGAGCATTTGATGCCACAGATGAGGCTGACCCCTGCTCTGACATCTCTGCCTGCCCGATGTATAGACATTAAGTCAGTGCAAAGTCAATTGATCTGTTGCAGCTTGGAGGAAGGAACTGTGCACAGCTGGGTTTTGTAGCACACCAAACTCATATGTAGGGGTTTAGTTTTCAGAGACCATAACAGGGGATGCAAGCCTCTCAGTTGTGGAAAGAGGGACAAAAAATAGAACACTTTCATAGATTTTTAATATGAGGACTGAAATTGGACTGTTATTAATTGATTATAAGTAAAAAAATGATAAGTAAAAAAAATAGTTCTCAGTGCCTTACTTTCTCCAAATTTCTGTATAGAGTTCTGCCTCTCTTCATGTCACTGGGCATTTCTGAGGGAAGGAAGGCATTAAGATACATCTTTGGGAAACTAAATCCATAGGATCTTTCTGCAGTAGTCTACAACCATTAAAAAAGAACCAAAGTCCCAAGTTTTTCAAATGATTTGGCACTGCAAATCCAATTAGTTAAATACAGATTTGTAAAATCAAGCACAGACACATTGAACTGTGGCAATAACTATGAGAAGAAAAGTCTCTGGATTTAAATAAACACTGTGAGTTTCACCTTAATCTGATTGTGGCAGGATAAAAAGAAACCCAAGAAACAATCCCCAAACTCTTGTTAATGAAAGGCACTGTAATAGTTTGATAATGTATTTGAAATGCCCAGGGGTTCCTACCTCTCTAATATTCATATAAATCCCTTTTTTGGAAAATGCTGATATTTGCTAGAGTAATTCATTCCACCTCTCTAGTTGAATAAACAGCTGATATTTATCTTTCATGGTGATATACATATAAAATGAAGTTTTTCTGTCCTGAGACAGGACTCATTGCAGAGGAAAGGTGGTAGGTATAACAGCAAAAAATATTTTTCCTTGCTCATTATTTCTTTCTTGAAGAAGGCAGACTTTACATAAACACTAAAAATGTCTTTGCCATTAAGCAACACAAAAGTCCACACTTCACACCCTTGATTCTCCTGTGATGGATTTTAATATTAAAAAATGCCTGTATTCTAATTCTGAGAGCAGCAGTCTTAAAATATATTTTCTGAATTTTTTCTTTTCTTTCCTTTTATTTTATTTTATTTATTTTTTTTTTAAATTTAACCCAGAGAAAGTGCATTAGGTGCAGAGGTTTTTCTGAAGCAATTATAAGCATCAGTTATTTCAAAGAGGTAGATTTTTGCCACCATATTCATTGGAAAGAGACAGTATGATCTAACTGTAACTTAAAACATACAGAATATAAACACCTGGTCTCTTTAGAAAGATGAGGGTTGTAAAACATTTGCCATATATGGAAAAATATATTGATGCAATGCAAGGGAGACATCTCCAAATACCTGTATTTTCAGCTGTGCACTGTAAAAAAATTTGAAAAACTTACCAGAAATGTGAAAGCACAAATGAAACATGCAGTAACAGATGTTGGTCTAGGTATTTGTTCACATTTATGTTGGGACCATGAGCTCTTTACAGAAACATTAATAATTCACCAGCCACTAGCTCACATGGACCCATTTTCATAAGTGTTAGAGTCTTGAGGAGGAATTTTTAGCCACATCTCAGAAGTTGCTTATGACTTAAGTTATGGGAAGATGAATTAGTCTTTAAAAATTGTGGGTGGTTGGGGTATATGCTACAAAAAAACCCCCAAAGAAAACCCCCGAACAAACAACAACAAACCCTATGAAGTTTAAGGCTAAAATGGACATTGCATATGTATTCATTTTACCTGCATTAGAAGTTTGGGGGTTTTTTTCACTTTTCACTATTTTTGAGCATTAATAAGTAACTCCTCTACAGTCCTGGACACACAGGAAAAACCTGTTTTAGAATTTTCTTCTTTAAAAAATGTGGTCTAAATTAGAAAAAAAAGTAAGTGAAAACATTTTAGAAATTTCCCTTTTCAAAAAAGTAAGCAACCCTGTCCCCTCCAAAAAACCAACCAATTACACAAACAAACAAAGTCACACATATCTTAGTTTGGTACTTCCCGTTTTTTAAGTTCTCAAGAAAATTCAGTCAAGGAATCATATAAAACTGTATTCTATGTTGGTATAAAAAAAATGAAAACTGTATAGCCTTGGCTGTAGTGGTTTTCGTTTGCCTTTTGGTCATGAAAAGTTAGGATTTTCTAGTGTAATTCAGGGCAAGTCAAACAGCTGCTGCACCTAGCTAATTCCATGAAACAACATGGTAAGATCCAGCCTACCTTACTCTGACATGAAACAGCTTTCCTCAACCTAATTTATGTGTTTTCATTTCAATCGCCATTGTATCTCTAATTCCTAAGCAATTAAATGTATGTGTTGTTTTTTCACCCCATCTGGCACCAAAGCATGACACACAGCCACTTGTTTTCTCTGCCACCAGCAGGACTGGGGAAAGAATTGGATGGGTAAGAGTTGGAAGACTTATGGGTTGAAATAAAGGCAGTGTAATAGGGAATCCAAAAGCCACGCAAGCAAAAAAAAACCTAAAAATTCGTTCCTAGCTTCCCATGAGCAGGCAGTTCTGACAGCAGTGGAGGGTATAGAGGCCATGGCCAACCTAGCAAAAGTGCCATCAGAGCCTACACTAGAGCAGCAAAACCTTAAAGAAGTGTTCATAGGTGAAGACTACAATAGGGATATGCAAAAGAAAACCAAAGAAATTAAGTTTAGCAGCACGAAGGGCACAAAACTAAATCAATCATGTCTTCATGGCTTTTTGGATGAGTCAGTTCAGAAATGTCTCTGTAAACTTGCAGCTATAGGGGTCAGATTCTATTTTCCAACACAAGTCATCATAATCTTGCTTTATTTTTCATTTATTTACACATTTCTTCCAGGCATAATTCATGTGTCAAATTTCAATCAGCGTGCCTTCAGGGAGATTAAACATCCTGTGCTGCTTTTTGTGTCTGGTTTTACTTCTGAAAATATGTTTGGCTTCATTGGAAGAATGATGTGCATAACCAACCAAAGAAAATTCTGGGATACATAATGGTATCTTGCAATATTCTTCTTAATCTTGTAGAACAGGGCAAGTTTATGTGGTTCCTCAAGGAAAACACTGAGGAGTTAAGCAGAGCTTCTGCTTATTCACAATTTGTTTCTATTCTCTGTCTCCTAGATCCTAGCATACTCATCTGTTCTCTAGACATTCTTCTCAAACAGTGTTCCCTCAGCAGAAAATCTAACCTTTCTAGGTAAAAAAGCTGTATTGAAAATTTGGAGTTCTATATTTTCTGATCAAAGAGTGCTTTCATTTTAGAAGCTTGTTCTTCATTTTTAAAGTGAGCAAGCTTTGTGATTTAGAATAATTTGTGCGCATATACATGTTTATATCTCTTTAAATGTGTGTATATATAAAAGCCTCCATTTTTCTCCTTTTATTCAAATTTTATTTGCAAATTATGCAATAAGAAAAAATGAAACCAATGTGAGCTGAGAAAATTAAGTATTCTACAGTACATACCAGAAAAATACTACCTTAAAATAATAGTATTCAAACAATAATTTCTAAAACAGTCACAAGTAAAATCAGTACAACTAGCTGCACACAGCAAAGTCACCTTACGCTGTAGAGAGCTAAGATGTTAGAGTTAATGGGTGCCAGAAATAGGA
Source organism: Sylvia atricapilla (assembly GCF_009819655.1). Taxonomy (NCBI): domain Eukaryota; kingdom Metazoa; phylum Chordata; class Aves; order Passeriformes; family Sylviidae; genus Sylvia; species Sylvia atricapilla. The sequence continues at coordinate 46,812,541 of NC_089174.1, forward strand.
CTTGATGTAAGATTTTAGATCCATTAGCACCTGAAAAAGTGGCATAAGAATTTCACTAGGTGCAGGCAGCCTTTACTGACTTTGGAAATCTGACTGCAGAAAGAGAAGGGCTTAGATAAAAAGCTATAAAAAGCCTTATATTATCATATTTTGCCCAATGCTGAACAACAAATTTGTGAAAAAGGGAGTATAATAAAGGAATGGAAAAAACTAGCAGTCATCTCATACATGTGTCTCATGGATTCAAATAGCTATTTGCCTCCCAGAAATTACATTGCTGGGATACTAAACCTTATGTATGCCCATGCTGCTGAAATAGAAACAAGAGAATTCCTTTGGCACAGACAGTTACAGGTTTAGAGGTACTTTCCAAACTGGCTCATGAATGTCTACCCAGGTTGGTAAATGAGACAGATTTGTTTGTTCATTAAAATATAGGGCAGTTTTCACATGATGGCTGATTTTGGGCCTCCTGAGATGAGTTCACCATTCAAACACTGCCAGTAGCTTTCTGTGTGTATAAAGGAAATGGTAGAAAATATGTGTAAGTGGAAGAAGGCTCGGAGGTGACCTTATTACTCTTTACAACTACCAGAAAGGATGTTGTAGCCAAGTGGGGATTGGTCTGTTCTCCCAGGTAGTAAGTGACAAAAATAAGAAGAAATGGCCTCAAGGTGTACCAGGGGAGGTTAATGTAGGATGGTACAGAAACTTTTTTCACTGAAAGGATGGTCTGACACTGGAACAGGCTACCCAGGGAAAGTCCCCTGAAAGTCTTCAAAAGGCATGTAGATGTGGCACTTGGGGCATAGTTTAGTGGTAAACACCGTGGTGCTAGGCTAGCATTTGGATTTGATGATACTAAAGGTCTTATTGATTCTCTGTGATTCTCTATGATTTCCAGATCATCCTCTATGATCTGAAGTTACAAATCTGTCCAATGAATGGGATCTATCAGGGTTGCTAAGTGTGAAACCATGTGAATTGTATTTTATGTTGCCTCATGGTGATCAGATAGTAGGAAACAATAGTAGAACAAGAAATTGATAATATGTACAAAATAATTCATGTTTGTCTCTGTTATCTGAACACAGAAAGTTCCACAGTGCTTATTTTATGCATTTTTATGTTCTCATTCAATGGCAGTGCTTTTACTGAATGAGCAGTCCTCAGCTCCATTTTGCATACTCCATTTAGTACAGGGGTTGTGTTTAACTTTGGTTGCATTAGCTCCTAAAAATTATCAGAGTAGGAGGAGAAAATGTGAGTAATGCAGAAACTGGAGGCAGATCTCAATGGCTTATCAAAAGTACTAGACATAGGAAGTTGTGTAAGAAGACAGCTCTGCCTTGGTGATCACTCTCTCCACTTGCTCATTTCTCAGCAAGCTCACCTACAGGAAGAACATGATGGTAGGGGAGCTGAAGGACCTCTTATATTTAAACAATCTCATGTTGAGCAGATCTTAAGATGCCTACACTGTACTGGAATACAGTGCATACTTTTCCATTGTTAGTCTGTGGCCATATTAGGGATGAAATAAAATTCCTTAATCTGCAGAAAATTTAAAGAGAAAGAAATTCTAATCTACTAATCTCTCCAATTTAGTCTAAGAAACCTCATCTACTGCTTTCCTTCCACAACTGTTCTTTAGACAAGGATTTATATACAGAAGTAGTCCTGCATATCGTAATAATATTTAAAGACATGATGAAAGCTTTTCAGGTTAAAAGTTTTGTTCTGGTTTATTAGAAATGCTAAGAAATGTTTTTAAAGTCCTGGAGCACAGAAGAATTATTTGGAAAAAATTAAGGAAGCCTTGAATGAATAATTAAATGCACAAAGCAAAGGAAAAATGTTCTGCTTTTCTTTGTGCTGCTTTTGTGAGCTTATTGCTCCTACAGAAGAGAAGCAACTATCACAGAGAAAGCAGAAGAGAATATTTGCATGCTGTGTGTGTTTTGTGTATGTTTATATTGGTTGTATGCTGTTGGTACTGCAACACTGGTCCCTCAGTGATTTAAGAAACACTGCATCTAAAGAGGGAAACAACAAGAACTCTTGTAAAAAAATAATGACAGACTGAAAATTTCCAGGAATTCCTGGAATTCTGGAGTATATACAAGGTTTTGTGTGATAAGTATTTGAGTTGGTGTTTGGTGAACTCAAGCTAGATGTCAGGTGCCTGCCAAGGTATTTTCTCACTCCCGCTGCCCAAAAGCACAAGCAGGGGAAAATGTGACAAAAAAGGCTATAGATCAAAGTAAAAACAAGAATATCACTCAACAGTTACTGTCATGGACAAAGTAGACTTGGGGAAACATTTAGTGTCTTGCAAATTAAAGCCAGAATCTTTAATTCTAGTTCTAACTTCATTGCCATGTTGCCATGTGCAGGACACCTTCCACAAGACCAGGCTGCTTAGAACTCCATCCAAGTGGCCTAACTGCATCCAGGGATGGCACATCCACAGCTTCTCTGGGCAACCTGTTTTAGTAGTAAGTTTTATTCAGAGCCAAGCCTAGTAAAACCTTTAGAAGTCAAGACCTTACAGTGAATTTTTAGGTGAGGAAGGTAGCATTAGAGTAAATATTAGCAAAAACTAGATTTAGCTCTTTGAGACTTTACTGTCTTCAAAGAGTATCTTTGCTAATAAAGCATGATTCACACTGAGGAGAAATGGAAGATTGCGGTAATCTCAATGAGGACTACAGTCAGTGGCAATATATTAAATGAATGGGTTGAAAAATCAGAAGAAAACAAAAAGGAAATAAAAGGAAGAATATTCTTCTTAAGAATCCCTTAAGTATATGATATGTTTTCAAGATGGGAAGATTTTGTGGTAATAACATTCTCCTTTCATCTGTATAATTCTATACAATAAGCCTAATTTTTTTCTATCACTATAAAGAATCCTGTTTTTTAATTAAACTACTATTTTAACAAAGATTGAAAAATGGAAAAATTAGATGAGTACTGGAAAATATAAATAAAAAGTACTCTGTCCTTGAATTTCACACTTTCAGCACAGCAGTAGGAAGTTTTCATGTGAAAACAGCAATTGTAATAAATGTAACATGATGTTTCAACATCTGTGTTTAATGCAAAAGTCACTAGTGAGCTTTTTCCTGACATTCTTGAAAAAGTAAAGTAGAAACTCCTCTTAGGTACTTTTTTTTTTTTTTTTTTTTTTTTTTTTACAGTGAATCACCAAAGCAGTTTCTCATTCTCAGAAATATATGTTGACATCCTGTGAATCAAAGCACTCAGAACAGAAAAGACCCCTCTCATGGACGACTGACATGGAAGTAGTCATTCTGGGCCAGTATTTCCAGATAATAGTTCAGGTAAAAGGAAAAAGTAAAATCCAAGCACTGCCATCACTTCTTTAATTGGTCCCTTTGGAACTGAAAGCAGAAGTTGTAGGAGTGTTGCATAATGAAAAAAAATCTATCATTTTCTATCTAACCTACTTTAGATTTTTTGTGTGTGGGGAAGAAGTTTTTGGTGGAGAAGGTTTGATTGGTGCTTTTTTTAAAATTATAACTATTTTCTTTCTGAAAATTTCTATAGTTTTCTCGTGCTCTTGTGTATTTGTCTATCATAGCAATGTAATTCCAAGAAATTATATAAAGCACTAGGTATGGTGCAGTTGCATGTTGTCTTATGAAGTAATGAACATTCAGAGTACATTTGGAATAGAGTATGTGATGTTTTCTTTACTGGTATTCTCCAAGAAAAGATTATATATCTTTTGTGAGAGTGACTCTTTCTGTGAATGAAGTTGGCAGCATGCTAGGGGAGTCTCAGATTTTATGATACCTCAGAAGATGTCATCTCAATTTCCAGCAGCCCCTGAGACACAGTGTAGACAAGAAACATTTCTCCTAGCAGTTCCAGAACTAATTTGACTTGTGCCTGCTAAAGATCACTTTCTAGTTTCTTCAGTCGTCGCATCTTTCACACAAGCATAAGAAGCAAAAAGGAAAAATTTGTAGTCTACATGTGAATGCAGGGTCACAATTTCAATGGGATCATGGAAATATAGTGAGTCAAATCATACAACTGGAGTGCTGCTATGGATGGATACAGTCTCTTCAGCATGGCCAGGACAGGAATACTGAAGAGGAAGAGAAAGAATTCCAATTAATGTGAAAGCAGCTGGTATGTATGGAGCTCTCTGCCTAGGGATGGATAATGAGACAACCGATGGTTTATCTGTCAGGATGAGGAGGCAGACAAACACACATGATGTTCTAGTGGGAGTCTGCAATGGGCTGCCTCATCACAAATGAAGAGCAAATGATGCCATCTTCAGACAACAGGAAGAAACATCACATTCATAGTTACAGGGAACTTGAACTATGCTAATGTCTGATGGAGGGACAAGAAAGCATGACAGAAATAAACTGGGAAATTTCTGGAGTGAATGAAGGAAAATTTCCTAAATTTCTGCTGGACATGCCCATGCTGACAGCAGGAGTCCCCTATGGGGAGGTAGAGGGTCTGGGCATATCCATGGAGCTGTCCTCCAGCCCCATTGGAATTGGAGGTGTCGTTTTGGCCCAAATACCTCTGGTCGTCTTCACTGCACTGATGCACAATCACATCTATGGGCCAGTGCAAGAATGTTGCTGTGAGTCTAGTAGGCTGGGCTGCAGCTCCTGGACTATGACCTCCTTGTTGTGTCCAAAAAGGCATAGACTGGTCATTATCGGGGTATTTCTGTAGCCATTACTCACCACCATATCCCTTAGATCTCTTGTAACAATTCTTGCAGCTGGGGCATCATGAGCTCAAGGGTTTCTGGATAGCCTTGGAAAGTGCTTTGCCCAGATGTCTCATGGGACCCACCAGCAGTAGCCCTAGGTACTGTCTCTACTGCCTTGCACAACGGTATCCTTTGGGAAAAAGATGGTGGGTGTCTGGGCATTCAGAGCTGTTTTAGTATAGCTGCTGGCATCCAATAGCTCTGTGGTAGGCATACTGGTTTCATCTAAAAAGTTATCTTCCACCCACACCAGGAACTTGATTCACTGGAGAAGGCCTATACAGAGTTGGACAGTTTCTTTTCCTACTGTCCACTATATCCTGCAGCCAAAGCAGACCTGGTGTAGACACCGGATCATGAAGGTCAGACTGAGCTTTGCAGGAGATGGAATGTGTCCAGCCTGGTACTGTGGCCGTGGTCTCAATGCATTGCAGAGAGAGAGCTCTGGGCAGCAGCTGCTTTCCGATGGCAACCAGGGAAGCACAGCCAACAGCTTCAGAGACAGGCATGGAGAACTGCTGCCAAGAGCCACCAACACACCATTCAGCACCAGCCAGAGCCTTGCTTGACTCTCTAGGCTTAGTCAGACTGGGACAAGCTCTGACAGCTCCTGAGCACACATAGTGAGAGTCTGTGTCTGCCAAAGTAATGGCAGTGGGTTTGGGGAGAGGGTGGAGGCCAACTGTTTCTCTTGTCAGAACTCCTTCTGGTCTGGAAGCTCCTGGGCAGCAACTAGTGTCAGTGCCCTTCTGAGACAGAAGAAAAAAGGTCTCACCACCCAGTTCCTCTGCTGGTGGTTGTTAGCAGACAGACAGACAGGCTAAATGAAGACTGGGGCTTGAGTGTTTATAAAGAGGCAGAGAAATAAGTTCATCCAATTTAAATTGTTCTTGTCCATTTGATTGGAGTGGGCATCTGTCATCATTCTCCTACACACCTCGTGGATTAGGACGTTTGGATCAGAATATAACATAAATTTTGTTAGTCTTTGTTTTTTGTTTTCTGTTTTGTTTTGTATTTTTTGTGGGTTTTTTTGGTTTGATTTGCTGGGGGTTTGTCTATTTGTTTTGGGATATTGTTATCCTTTTTAGATTTTTTTTTGTTTTGTTTGAAATAAATTTTCTTGATTAAAGAAATAATCATACCACAAGGCTGATGTCTGTCCAGACTGTATTTTGCAGAACTGTGAAGGAAGAAAAAGGAACTAGGCATGGTAACAACGTAAGGAAATTTATTGTTTCAAGAATAATGAGATAGGCAAGGGCTTGTGAGACTCTGAAGTAGCCATTCTTTTTTCTTTTCATGAATTCAGACAAGTACATATGTCTTCGTAAACTATCATTTCCTCAACAGCATTTACACTAGAGGTAATTACACTCTTTGTCAAAATATTTTGAATTCATACTCAAATTTTGGAGGGTGAAAAATTTTTGGAAAATCTTACTATTGACATTTGAATAGGTAAATTTGCATAATGTGATACTATGTATAATTGTAAAACTGTAGAAATATTTCAGCAAGGGTATTTCTGTGTGACTAGTTTTTCTATCAACAGAAAATTTCCCACTCTCCCTTGTGCCACTTGGCAATGAAATTTGCCATAATCTCACATATGGTATGGACTTGCCTGTTACTCCCCTCGTTCACATTGGTCACAATCAGTCAGAAAACCACACAGCCGAACTGATGCACTTTACTCCAGGTTATTCTGGTTTTAAGCTTTTAGAGCTTAAGCTTTTAGAGCTATATGGCTTTCAGACCAAAAATTGGCTGCTTTAGATTCTACATGCTTCAACTCACTCAAAGTCATGCACATGGTATTGAACACCTGGGATGATTAGGATTACCTAAAAATCCCAACAGTGGCCTAATTTTGTTAGTTTACAAATTCAAATGTTATATTATAGCAGGAATGAATAATTTTGCCCAAATATCAGCAGAAAATCTGACATAAAGCTGAAAATGAAACCCAGAATTCTTGCTTCCCAAAACATGGCAAATGCCACAAATCAATGTGTTTTTTGTATTTCTAATTACAGGCTTTGTGACTTTTTCCATGTTCATTATTTAAAACTCTGAATTTCCACACCATTATTGAAATGATTAGAACAATGGGGTCTAATTTTCGGGGTTAGTATTTTATTTTTCTTCCAGGTTTTTAAGAGACTGTTCCATAGGGGTTTTGACATGCAAGTAGATATGGACTGCTACTTACGAGCATGCTCGACATGCATTTGTCTAAGTAAGGCACCAGGAAAGCCTGATCCTAATTCGTTGTTGACATAAAGCACTGAAGTGATTCTGAAGAGAGGTCCTGACTTTTGTGCTAGACATGACCAAGGATATGTGATATATATGTGCAGAGCTTTCACGTGTCATCATAATTTTCCAGCACTGTTGGCCCATGTGGACATGTAGGCTGGAGCAGCAGTTCAAAAGGTTATATGGAAATTGTGGTCTGGTGATTGATATAATCAATGTCCTTGCTTTTTACACTCAGATTTAAGTTGCTGTTCTTGTCCTTAAGTCTTTTCAATGCTAACTTGCCTCTGTGTTTTTTCCATTCTCTATCTTGCATGGGTCTAGTCTGTGCATGTTCTCATCGTTCCTTCTCGCAGAGCAGAAATTTCCTCAGAAAACTCAGTTACATTTGTCTCTGGGCTGTGTCAGACTTAGGCTTCAGGTTTTAGCTAGGGGTACTTCAAGGAACATTGGGGAACAAAGCAAAAACCAGGACATAAAAGAAAAAGAGAAGAAGACATTTGAGTTAATAAACTGGCCAGCTTAGAAAAGTGGAAGTTGTTGATTATGATCTACTTATTTGATACGTTCTTCATATCTGGGAAAAAAAAATGAGAGCACAGCAAGATGATAAATTGCAAATGGAATTTGTAGGAAGATAGCTGACCCTCGATAGCATTGTCTATATTGAAAATTCACTCTCCTTGCTAAGATGGTTACAGAATTTCCCAGAGCACTCAGCTGAAATCGCTGTTATACATCAGTGAAATCTGATAGGTGAAACTCTACTTCAGAAAAAGGAAGGACTAAATCAGAGAGTCTATTAAGAGTAAACCTTTATCTTAAACTAACGTTTACAATTATTTTCATCTTAGGATACGTGTGTATCATATCCCATTGTCAAATATAACTTGTTTGCTTCTAATACCTCTGGGGCTAAAACAAGTTTTTTTTTTTAATTAAAACTCTAGCAAGAACTCCTAGTGCAGCCATCCTTTGCTCTTTCAGCAAAGCTGAGATATGGAGGAATATGTTAGAAACTAAGGGATTCTCTTAAGCAGTGGCTATAGCAGTAGAAAACTGTAATTTGTCCACTCTTCTGAAAGAACGCAAGATCATTACACAAAAATATAGGAAAAGACAGAGTTGTACAGATTTCAGTCTAGCAATAGCATGCCTGGATGACTTCTTCCTGTTTCAGGATTACTGCTGGTATAAGTTTGCAGTGTCAGCTGGCTTGCAGATAATAGAAAAGGGAAGAAATTGGACTTTTACACTGCTGCTTGCTCCACTTTGCCTGTTGTGGGGATAAAAAGAAGAGATAAACCCTTCAACTGTTACAGAACTTTTCTGCTATGCAGCACACAACTGTAAGCCTTTAGAGTTTAGAGCTTCAGGAGTAGTTTTAAGTCTTGGTGAAATGAGAGCAAAAGCAGAGCCAAAAAGAGCCAGGTAACCCCTAGTGCTGAGCTGTTTCACATGAGGGCATCTGCTCCAGGCAAAATGGGGGCTTTGCAACTGGATTGGTATCAATCATTTTAAGGACTGTAACTTACCACTACATTCACTTAGCCTTTCTAGTGATCCTAGATGAAGAAGGCACACAATTACATTCATGTGCCAATGGTGCAGTAGTTAAATGAAATGGTAGTTTCTTTGCTTCCTATAAAATCCTTTTTCAGAAAACAAAAATTGAGAAAAATCCACATTTAAAAAAACCCTAATAAACCACCTTTTCTTTTTCTAGCTTGTTTTCAAAAACAGATTAAAAAACATAGGATTCTAAACAAAAAAGTGTTTGGGTTTTTTCCTACAAAACGTTATATCCCTTTCAAGATGTCACTTTATTGCATTAAAGAAATTTAAAGCTCAAACTCTTGGTAACCTATCATTTTTGTATTTCTTTTCTGACTGATATGAAATGATTCACTCAAAGTTAAAATCTCATTTTCAACTGCAATATTTTTTTTGCCCTGTGTGTCTGAATTTGCCAAAAAATTGAAAAATGAGTCTACTTCCAAGCTTAAAAGTATTTTTTAAAGAAGAATATATTGTACTTATCTCATTATCTCATTTTGCCTATTAATATAAGAGTCAGAAGTTGTTTCTTCTCCCACTTCTTTTTCACTGTGCAGCACCTCATATTCAAGCTGTATAATGGATTGGTAACTAAGTGCTGTGCATTTTTCAAAATACTGTATCAGATATTCATAAATCTAGTTGGTAGATGAGTGGATGGCAGGCCTTTGTTGATAGAGCTTTAATCTTATCCTTTTCATTGATTTCCCTCGTGACATTGAGCAGATATTCTTTGTACTATTGGTACTTTATTTATGACATGGACACTGAGAATGGTGTCTGTAATAATGTCACTGGCCTGAAATGAAAATGTGAAACTAGGAGGAAAGGTTATGTAAAGAAAAAGTACCGAAACAAAACAAGCTTGTTATGTTCATTCAATTGCCCTTGATCTCAGTATAATTGCTGAGGACTAAAATTCAAATGCAAGGAATTATGTATGCATTAAATAGATACTTGCATTAATCTCGCCAACCACTATAACTTTCTCAAGAAGAGATGAAAAAATCTCCTTTAAGCTCATCTCCTGTAGCTGTTTACAAATAGTTTAATATAGGCTTATACAAATGAGTTTCTGCCAACCTTCAAAGTTCCTCATTTTGACCAACTTGTAGCATATCATATTAAGTCCATATCATATTAACAAGAAAACTCTTTTTAGCATTTAATACATAATATTTTTATTGGAGTGGAGGTATGTGACCTTTTTAAAGAACAACTTGTCATGCATATACCTATTGCAATCACACTTTAGGGAACTTGTCTTCAATAACAAAGTATTGTTGCAATTTTAAAATTCAAGAATGATATATGACATTGTTGATTTGCTAGAATTTTTTCTCCCCTCCATTTTTTCCCTCTCCCCTTCCATCTTCCAAACTACTATCATGGAACTCAGCAGCTGAGCTGCATTCTGTTCACATTACTGTTTCATGAAATCCAAGTACCACCTTCAGTGAGCATTTTTGGCCTGCAATTTGTGTGATAAAATCAAATATTTTGTAGATCAATGTCTATGGCCTGAAAACAGCATAGAACATGTTCTCTCTGGGTCATAACCCATTTCATTTTCTTTCAAGTTTTCACTTATATACCTCCCTTGTATAACTAAAAATTCAATAATTCCTTATATGTAGTTAGTAACCTTCTGTTACAACAAACACAAATCTGGAGGAATAGACAATTTATTCCTATATCTAAAAACTGTGACCTACCTTTTCCATCTTTTTATTCTTCTCTAAATGACCTCTTTGTGACATTGTTCTATGCATTTCTTCAAGTTATTAACATTTGTAGAGTAAAAACCTAATTGAGTTTTTTAGTAGTATTCTTTATTTAAAAGAGCGTAACACAACTGCTGTAACCATATAGTTATTTGCTTTGAAGCTTCAGCAGTTGAAAGGGGACAGAAGGTACATTTATTGACTATGAAGGAGTATTTTGGAGGAGAAAAACTGTGTATGATCTTTTTTTGAAGTTAAATGGGACAACGGCTAGCATGGAAAACTGATGAATCTGGCAGGAGGTGTGAAAATTCCATACTAAGTGCTATTAGTAAAAAAAAAAAAAATTAATCTGATTTTTTTAACTGCAAAATACTATGAAATGTTCACTATTTGAAAGTTTCTTATAGTGATTATAAAGAAAATGAAAATGCTTAGACTTAATGAAGAAGCAGTTTTTGCAGACTGGCCAACCATAGATCAGTTAAGAAAGATAGAAAAAAAAAAAAAAAGAAAGAAAAAATCCTCTCTATAGCTATATTAAATATGTATGTTCTGAATGTTTTGAATTTAAAATAAATGTTTATTTTAATCAGGAATATTTAGAGAAAAGCATACTGGAAAAATGGACTGCACAGTCTCAGTCATCTGACACCAAGCTCAGAGATGTCATTGATACACTTAAAGGATGAAATGCCATCCAGAGGAACCTGGACAAGTACAAGAACTGGGTCCATGGAACAGATGAGGTTTAATGAGATCAAGGGCAAGATGCTATGGGAAACACCTGGTACTGATGCAGGCTGGGGATGAACAGACTGACAGCAGCCCTGTGAGAAAGACTTGGGCATGCTGGTGGTACAGAGGCTGGACATGATTTGGCAATGTACCTCCACAAGGCCTACAAACTCCCTTCAGTGACTTGTAGAGAATCAGGTTGTCACTGAACCTCCTTTTCTCCAGGCTAAACAATTCCAACTCACTCAGCTGCTTTTTATAAGATATGTACTTCCCCAGCTCCATTGCCATTCTCTGGACATGTTCCAGCCCCTCAATATCCTTCATCTAGTGAGGGGTCAAGAACTGGACACACAAGTTGAGGTGTGGCCTCACCAGTGCTGAAGATAGAGGGACAATCACTGCCTGACTTCTGCTGGCCACCCTGATACAGGCCAGGATGCTCTTGGCCTTCTTGGGAACACCTGAGAATACTCCTGGCTCATCTTCAGCTCTTGTTGACCAACAACCTCACATCCTTTTCCTCTGCACAGGGCCAGTTTTTAACCCAGCAAAGAGAGCACCTCTCCAAGCCATGGGCTGTCAGCTTTCCCAGGAGAAATGTGTGGGAGACAGAGTAAAAGGCTTTGCTGAAGTCTTTTGCTCATCCAGCAGTCATGTCCCCTGTTCATAGAAGGAGATAAGGTGCCTCAGGCATGACCAGACTCTCTAAACCTGTGTTGGCTGTTGATGACTATATTCCCTCACACTTTGAATGAAGAATGGAGGTTTCACTTGGCTCTTCTTTAGATATTAATGCATTTATAAAACCACCATTCATTATCCTTTACAGAAGTGGCCAGATTAAGTTCTAACTGAGCTTTTACCTCCCTAATTTTCTTTCCACATGACCAAGGTTGAGAGAGGTGATTCTGCACCTCTATTCTTGTGAGACCCCATCTGGAGTGCTGCATGCAGCTCTGGGATCTCCAGCACAGGAAGTACATGAACACCTGGAGTGACTGCAGAGCGGAACACCAGGATGATCAGAGAGTGGAACACTTCTTCTGTGAGGAGATGCTGAGGAAATTTGGTTTGTTCAGCCTGAAAAAGAGAAGGCTTTTGGGTCACCAAATTGTGACCTCCTAGTACCTGAAAAAAGCTTGCAAGAAAAATGGAGAGACTATTTACAAAGGGATGTAGTAACAAGACAAGGGGGAATGGTTTCAAACTAAAAGAGGGCAGCAGAGAGGCACTGGAAGATGTGGCCCAGAGAAACTGTATATGCCCAGTTCCTAGAAGTGTTCAGAGCCAGTTTGAATGGGCCTTTGCACAGTCTGGTCCAGTGAAATGTGCCTCCATTGGACTAGGTAATCTTAATGCTGCTTTCAGCCTAACCCATTATAGAATTCTATGATTCTATGATATTGGAATTCTAAACTTCTAATTTTTTAAAAAATTCTTGACTGATTGCAGATGGTTGCAGTGGTTGCAGAAGAAATGCATGTCACTAAAATTAATAATACATGAAAACATACACATACAACACTGAATTAAAAGAGTTTTTGAGGCTCACATAAGAAATAGGGCAGGGAAACCTCATAATATTTACCCTGTGTATATTTCCCTCTGTCTCAGAAAACAAATTTGACTAAGCTTGTTAATGCAATTTTGCTCAGAACTCTTAAATGACCACATTTCCTTTCCTGCCTAAGCACAAATCAAGAAACCCGATTTGAAAAATTCGCAAGGACACTACTTGTCCTGTAAATTTAAGCTTAAACCTCCCACACAGATAGCTCTGAAAAGCATACAGTGCCCTAACAAACAAAAAAATTACATCTAGCCTGAAAATACTATGAACTCTAACATACACCATCTAGATGCAAGATAGTTTATGGTAACTCCTTAATCTCATTTCTGAGGGACTGTGGAAAAACATGTGCTTTTGAAGCTGTGTGTTTTATTTCCTGCATCAGTAATTTCTCTGAGTGCTTTTGTATAAAAGTCAAGAAAGTAACCTACTTCAAAAATGTTGTTCTACCATGACACAAAACAACTGTTGTTGATACTGCTGCTCTTTCTGCTTCCTTTTTTATTAAGTAATTGGCTTATTTTAATCTGCTTTTGAATGGTATAGGATAGAAAATGTTGCAAGTAACAAATAAAGTCTCTCTTACCAGCAATATATGTAAATGCCTATTTATTTTCTAGGGCATACTTAAGTTTGTAGTTCATTTGTGCTCACAATTTTCATTTTCATAATGAAATGATAAAAGATATATATGTTGTTATGTGCTGTGAGTAGCCTTGTGTCTGCTTTTTCTCTCCAAGGTAATGAGATTTTTTTTCCTATGTTTTATTTCTTTATTTATTAATTTTTATTTAAAAGCATAAAGTTTAGAACAAGAATTCTTTTATCTCAATTGTTTGAAATTAATTTATTAGTATTAGTAACATAAAGTTTCTAAAGAAGATCATCTTTGAACTTCTTACTGTTGGGTTGAAAAAAATGGATTTAAAAGAAAGCTATTGGGGGGGTTGTGAATATATTCACGGGAACTATCATGTATAAGGAAGCGGATTTCAGAGGAGTAAAATGAAATTGGTCTAAAAGAAAAGTATGCCAGCAGTATGCTTAAGAAGTAAAAAACTGGAAAGATATACATGCATTGATTCAGATTCTATATTCCTTATGCTCTAAGATAAGGCAATGTTATCTATTTTAATTTGATTTAAGTGCTAAGAAAGGAGCTGGTCAAATGTTTTTGTGAAGTGTTTCTTGGGAAATCGTTAGGCTGGAAGACCGAAACAGACATGACCTGAGAGTATAACAGCTTAGTGCTTCTCATATATCTGTAAGGAAGACAGGGAAAGAGTTTAGTCAACAGTAACATTTGAAGATAAAGATCTCCAATTTGACAGAGCTGAATTTATAGCAAAAGAAATATTTTCACCCGTGCTGTAATGAGACTGGCACAGCAGAGTTTATTTCGTGCCTCAGGGATGAGGTTGAAACAGGCTTTGGAGAGGCCAGACAGCTGATATAAACCAATGCAGTCTTCACAGATGTGCCTGACTGACATGAGGGATTTCAAACGCATTTTCCATCGGGCCTTTTCTCTTTGCTAATGCTCGCACAGTGGAATGATAGTTCTTGAAACATTGTTTTCTCCCCGTGAAAGCGCAGCAGGAGCTTTCCACCCTCAGAGAAGGGTCTGCTCTTGGGGCTGCCTGTCTATGCCTGACTGCAATTAGGACACTCTTTCAAAGGAGGGAAAAACACCACCTTCTTTGCAAGAGTGAAATGGTGGGAAGAAGAGTGGTACAGACACATTACTTGCTGAAGCAGCAAGTAATTAACTTCATGTCAGAGTTCACTCAGCCAGGTCTTCCAGGAATTTTTTGCATCTGTATTATTCATTGCTAGTTTCTGTATTGTCTGCCTGTTTTTGTCATGTGTTTGTTCATAAGAAGTATATTCCTGTCACTCCTATATCCTTTGTTTTTAATTTAGTCCAATTAAGTAGCTGTCATCTCATTCTGTTTTTGGGGTTTCCAAAACAGAAAAATGCAGTAGCAATATGTGTTATGATCTGATCATTAATATTATTTGATAGATGCCTAAGGTGCAAACAAGACCATATGCCAAAGTCAATAGTATGAACTTTATTTAACAGCAAATGTGTGTGAGAGAGATAGAAAGAAACAGAAAAAAAAAGTGGGGGAGAGAGAAAGAAAGTGAGAGAGAGAGAGACAGATTAAGTAGAAACCTAGCCACCTTCTCCGTGAATCTGACAGTGACCCTTTGTTTCTCTTTACTCTGATCTTCTCAGGGGTGGGAGTCATGCAAAACATTAAATTCAATGGATTAATATAAGTTCAGGTCTATGTGGGAACATCCAGCACCTCCCTAGTGTGTACTAGGGGTAGTTTTGCATTGTCTTTTGCTACAGGGTCTGGATCTGTTGCAACTCCTTGGATGGCATCAGTCCTTTGGTGGAAAACCTTAGAAATGAGTTTTGGGGGAGGTTTAGTGGTTTTTGATGGTTTATGACCTTTTCTACTGCCTTTCACATGAATGTCCAGTGTGAACATGACCTTCTGAGGAGTGAGGAGCTCTACAGCTGGGCCAGGTTGTGTAAGGGAGGACAAGTGGCATGACGAAAAACAATATCCAGTCTCCCCAGCATCTGCACAGTCTCTGGTGGTAGTGTTCATCGCTTTTCTCTTCAGCAGATGAGAAGTTTTGCTATCATACCCCCAAAATCTCTGCTCCCCCATCTCAGCTGGGGGCAAAATGAACAAACTTGGCCTCAGGAGATGAGACTCAGGGCTATGGCCTCCCCCTGCTGAACCCAGAGAGAGATGATTTTCCACACAGCTGCTGGGTTTGGCTTGCTTTGTGAATACATTCTTCTCCAGCCTTGTTCATTGCTCTTTAGACCTGAGATAATTGGACAATACTGGCTTAACTCACAGTCCAAATTTTTGTTCACAGGCATCTTTGGGAGTGAAAGGAGAATGGCTTCAGCTGTCACAGGTGAGCAGTTGTTTCTTTTTAACTGTTTGCTACACTGAGCAAAGTCCTTTGGTGACTTTAACAACGTTTGAGCCAACAAATTTTCAGTCTCTCACAAAATGGCAGTAATGCTTTCCCCCTAATAGCTAAGCTACTTCTTATCAGTAACATGTTTCTCCTATAGCACTTCTATCTCCCATATAATGTAGTCCCCCAAGGCACAAACTAAAATGCTGGCTGTACTTTCACTGCTGTACCAGACCAATGATTTCATTTTCTTTACAGGATTCAAAAACATCCATTGGATTGCTTTCAAGCTGGAAAAGTTTCCTCACTAGTGGTACACTTTCACAAATAGTTGTCATATACCCTTTAAATTCACATCAACACATGGAGGTCTTTTAGTTTTTAGCTATTATCATACATTTAGAGCTCTTAAATGCCTCTACTAAAATACTATTTATGTTCAACTACATCAAGACTCTTGATGTTATGCTCTACTGCAAGGCACTAGTTTGCCTAGATAAAGTAATTTGGTTTGACAAAACTGTGATACATAGAATCCAATTCTCTGACAAGGTAAAACCTTATTATTCATAGGTTTGCTTTTTATTTTCCTTAGATTTGCATACACAAAAAAAGGTCAGTCTTTGCAGCTAATGTTAACTGTTTGTCAAATATGGTTGACATTGCATATTAAACCTATTAACAGCATATGCTTCAGGGAAAAATTTAATTTTTTCCTGTGACATTTGTTTTCCAGATATTCCTTTTTGTTCTGTTTTTTTTTTTTTTTTTTTTTGTTTTTTTTTTTTTTTTTTTTTTTTTTTTTTTTTGTTTGTTTGTTTGGTGTTTTTTTGTTGTTTTTTTGTTTTGTTGTGTTTTTTTTTTTTTTTTTTTTTTTTTGTTTTTTTTTTGTGTGTTTTTGGGTTTTTGTTTTGGTTTGGTTTGGTTTGGTTTTGGTTTTGGTTTTGTTTTGTTTTGTTTTGTTTTTTGTAGTAGTAGTAGTAGTAGGGAGGAGAAGAACTACCAAAGAATCTGAGGAAAAGACAGACAGTAACTGTAGGGAGGCAAATGAGCATTTTCAAAGCTTTACCTTATATCACAGAGGTGGTTTTTTTTTGCTTCTGCTTGCCAGGAATTTTCCAAAGGTTCCCATGGGTGCAGCACAGAGTAGTATTCCTGAAACAACCTTTGGTTCTAGAACTAGTTTCATTATTCTTTTGGCAAAATAGCACATCCTTTATAATGGTTAGTATGGGTAACAGTTCTGATTAAACATTAGAGATGCAACTTTACTGGTGATTTTACTCACCAGTCATGGTGAGGGGAGATATAACAAAAGTATTGGGATGGAATGAATTCCTGGATATGAAAACTTATTTTAAATTTCTCATCTACAAATTTGTTTTGATTTAAATCATGGCAAAATTTTTTCAGCTTTTAGATCAATAACCATGACTACTGGAAAATCATATAATTAAACATAATAAAAAGAATAATATTTATGCATGTCTTACCACCCTCCATCACAGCTAAGAGATAAAATGACTAATAGCAAGCATCTGTCCATAAAATTTTAAAACAAATTAACTCACTGGAATATCATTTTGCACCCAGACTTCAAACAAAACAGCTTGTTATGGACACGTTCACAATTTATGTGTCATAGGCTTTGTTTATTTTGCATGTACAAGACAACCAAAGAGAATACATGCCCCATGTTAAGCCAAAAAGTTACCTTTGCTGGGGCTGGGAGGAGATACAAGAAAGACTTGAGACATTTGTGGCTAACTACAGATTCTGCACTTGACTGGAATAGAAATCAAATATTTTGCATTCTTTTTTCTAGTTTTGAGTTGTAAAATTTCCAAAAATCATATAAACAAGTATGACAATCACCTAAGTATATAATACTGTGCCGCTCCATGTCAGTAAACAGCTGGTGTATGACTTTGAAGCTATGTCTTCTCCTTGCTGTCTCTTAGATACAATTTTTGCTTTAAATTTTAAAAATTATTCAGCCCCCATGTCTATCATGTGTTCAGAGAAGGGTCCTTTTTCTACAATGACGCTGGAGGTGGGAAGAGAGGGCTTACTGGTAATCATTCATTGACAGCTAAGAGTAGGACTGAGAAATGGGTGACAAAACAACACAGACCACTTTATTCAATGAGAATAAATCAACAGTATTAAAAACAAATCACATTTCAGGTAGCACATACTACTAATTTTTCTTTTCACAGTTCTGATTAGACACCTTTAAAACATCTGGGGAAAATGTTTACAAGGAATGTAACCTATCTGCTTGCTAGAGGTGTTTGAATTTTTTAATCCTGTCCAGCAAATTTTCAATATCTCTGACCTAACGGTTTCTTCTAAACTAAAATTAATTAATCTCTGTAACATTTGACATTTAATCTTGCTCAAATGTAAAATCATTAACAATTTTTTATTTTTCCTTCTTTCATCTGATCTATAGCTATTCTCTTGAATACGATATACTGGCTAATTTAATGAAATGCTTCAATATGTTTTAATAAAGTAACTAAATATGGTTATTCAGAAAACATTTGGACTTGTCACATTAGGCTGTAGAGCTACTAAATGTAATAGAAACCATTCATCTTAAGCTGGCTGCAACATTTTTATTTCTAGTGAGAAACACCTAAATTTGTTAAGAGTGAGAATGAGATAGTTATTATATTTCTATGGCTTCTACAGCATTGCATAAATTCACCACAACCTCTTAAAATATTAAATTGGGATAATTTCAGATGAAACATTGACTCCCTTGAAAGCAGAGGAGACATATGGATAGTCCTTGACAGATTAGAAGGCAGGACAATGACCAACTATATGAAGTTGAAGAAGGGCAAGTGCCAGATCCTCTACCTGGAATGGGGCAACCCCAGATTTACAGACAGGCTGGGAAACTTGAGGCCGGAGGCAGTGCCATGGAGAGCAATGTGGGAATCCTGGTCAAGAACAAGTTGAACACAAGCCAGCAGTGCCCTGGCAGCCAGGAGGACCACCTGTGTCCTGGGGGCATCAGGCACAGAATCATTTCTGGGCAAGGGAGGGGATTGTCCTGCTCTGCTCAAGATGAGGGCAGTCTCATCTCGAGTGCTGGGGGCAGGTCTAGATGACACAAAGTAAGGAAGACATTAAGCTGTTACGCACCATCCAAAGTGCATCAGCAAATGTGGAGGAGCGGCCAGAAGTGAAGCTTTATAAGAGATGGCTGTGGTCACTTGGTCTATTCAGCCTGGAGGAGAGTGATGGGAGACTTCATTGCTTCCTTATGAGAGAAAGAGAATGGGCACACACTGATCTCTTCTCTCTGGCTACCAGTAATACCAACAATATGCATTCAAGCACTGGGACAGGCTCCTGAGGGACATGGTCATAGCACTGAGTTTGCCAGAGTTCAAGAAGTGTTTGGGCAATGCTCTCAGGCACATGGTGTGACCCTTGGGGTTTTTCTGCGGGCCAAGGAGTTGAACTTTAATGATCTTTGTGGGTCCCTTACATCTCAGGGTACTCACTGGTCCCATGATTCTATGAAATCAGACAGAAGTAGCATAATTTTGGAATGGAATAGAAATAATAATAATAATAATAATAATAATAATAATAATAATAATAATAATAATAGAATAGAATAGAATAGAATAGAATAGAATAGAATAGAATAGAATAGAATAGAATAGAATAGAATAGAATAGAATAATTCAGCTGTAAAAGACATGGAATAATAATTTTGTACAACTGATTGATCTCTTCAGGGCCAACTAAAAGATAAAATATGTTATTAAGGTCTCTCCAAACACCCCTTGAACACTGACAGTCTTCAATGGTTGTCTCGTTGTCCAGATTTTTTCTCTTGAGTTCCAAGAGGGGTCTCTGTTCAGCCAAACTGCTCTTTCGTCCCATTCACTTGACTTAAGACATGGTTGCATAGCCTGCTCCCAAGCTTTCAAAATTGGTTCTTAGACAATTGCCAGTACTCGTGTGTGGGAACCAAACAGCTGGGATGAGTAGTGATTTAGCCTCAGTGGCTTATGCAAGAGGCTTCAACCTGATACCATGGAAAGCAGGATACTGAAAGGGAGATATCTAGTCAAGTTATGGTGAGAAGAGTGAAGCCATGGGAGTTGGTATATTAATGGAATTATCCTGTAACACATCATAGTTCTGGTTCTGGCTCTCAGTTGGTTCAGGACCTGTCACTTACAAGGTTGTGTTCCTGTTCTGCATTCACGACGGGGACCCTCGCCCTCAGTTAACTGTTCAGTTTGCCATGCCCCTGAGTCTTTGGATCTTGCCCCTCGGATCGTGCGGTTTCTGGTTTTGTTATTTTCACTGATTAAGTTCCTTATTTTTCAAGCAACTCCATGGTTCCTGTCCCTCTATTTTTGCCATACTCTCCCGGTTGGACCAGACTCAGGGTTACATGAGCCAAACTCATAGACTTTTATGTCCTCAAAGGCAGATTCCCAGTGTTCAGTGCTAAGTAGGCTCCCAAGCAGTTTAAAGTTGGCTGTATTGAAGTCCAAGGGGCAACTCTGCTGACCTTTGTACTCATTGCACTAAAAATTCTAAACTCAAATCATTTCATACTAACTGTGGTGGCTTCATGTTTGCCAAATTTTGATTGCTGACTGGGAAATAGTATTCTGGGAGAAAAAGGCAAAACAGGCTCAACTTAAGAGTTAAACAAATAGATTTTATTAACATACACTAATTAAAAACAAACAAACAAACAAAAAACTTTCAAATGCCTTTCCTCCTACCACAAACTGCTCACTTTCTCACTCAACATAAAGAGAAAACTTTGATTTTCAGTAGGTTGCAACCATTTAAAAATAATCCTACAACACTTTGGGAGAGGAGTCTCTCTAGTGTTTATGGAGATACATTCCACAAAAAGAAAAATGTCTGGTGTCTCTTAATGTCACAAATCTGCAACCGCCTGGAATTTTGCAGATTCTGTGCAGTCCTGACCATTTAACGGTTCCTAAACTGCTTATGGGCCTCCTCATGTTTGGGAAAAGCATTTTAAGAATGCTTTTCTAGTATAAAGAGAGGATTCTCTTCTATCTCTAAAATCATCTCTATTTCAAAAGAAATAGATACCTCTTTTTACGACCAGGAGCTGGGGCCTTACTCTACCCAAAAATTCTTAATTAAATTTCATTTATACCAGTACACACAACTCTTTGGCTAGAACTTGAATTCCCCCAAATAGCAATATGATATTACAAGAAATAGCCCATTTCCCCATAGTTCACATCAAGAGAAGTCTTGAATCTCAAGAAACATTCTCAAGATTCTCCCCTCCCTCAGAGGCTCTGGCAGCCAAGCCCAGAGCACGGCCACTGTGGCCCCTGGGGCAGGGCCAGCACTGCCGACCTGCCATCCTCCTCCTGTCCCCATCGGAGGAGCCGGGGGAGAGAGGACACTGCCGGGGGACAGAGGGGACACTGCTGGGGGATAGAGGGGACACTGCCAGGGAACAGAGGGGACACTGCCGAGGGAGAGAGAGAGGACACTGCCGGGGGACAGAGGGGACACTGCTGGCCCCAGCTGCTCTCCCACAGGCCGAGGCCTGGTCCCGGGGGCCCAGCCCCACCTTCTGAATTACAAGATGATGTTTGCTCCTTGCCAGCAGAAAACGAAGAAGGGCCGAGTCACTTGGGACTTATGATTTAAGCCGGAGTGTCCTGAGGCATGTAAAACACTCCTATTTGTCAGCCAAGATGACAACCCATGCTACAACTTCCTTAGGAAAAAAAAGACAACCCTTCACATTCATGCTAAACTACCACAATAATGGTGACAACACCAGAGACCTACCATTGCATATCCCACGAGTCCTCTGTTTACAAATTAGAAATCCCCGAGTCCATCTTTCCTAGTTGACTCACTTAGTACTTGTGATCAGAAATTATCTCCTATGAACTTCACATATTTCCTAGGCTTGCTTGTGACAGCACTACAGTATTCCTGTATGTCTGGGAAATTGAAATCCCCCATATGGCCAAGGATTACTGATCTGTCTTAATTGCCTATGGAATATATTATCAGTGCTATCATCCAGGCTAGGCTATTGTAACAGACACTCACTATAACATCTCCTTTGTTTTTCATCCCCTTTTTTCATACAGTGCTACTTCTCCACTGTGCCTGCCCTGCCTATCCTTTCTGACCAGCCTATAGCTTTCTAGTTGTACAACCCATTACACCAAGTCTCACTAATGCCAAAGGTATTGTAGCTCAACCAATTAGTCATCTGATAGAGAACTTGCTATGTGAATTCTGCAAAAATAAATTAAACTAAACAGTGATGACTAAGTTTTACTTAAGCAGCTAAATGTAAAGGCCAAGGCAGTTCTTCTGACTTAAGATTCTGTAAAGGTGGATGGATAATCCTTGTTCTACTCCCTCCACCAATTATGAGAGTTAACACTAGTAATTATTTATATTGAATAGAGGACTGAGATACAAATCTTGTTGGAATTTGGTAGGGTTTACAAGTGGCTAAGAATCCAAACGCTAAAGTCTATGAATTCCCTATTGATTCCTATAGGGTGTGAATTGGATCCTATACCCAGAATCTCATGTACTTGCTTAACAATTTCAATGTTTTAAAACATAATGTAAGTTAGAAAAATAGTTTAAAATTTCTTTAAATTATTCCTTTGTAAAATGGAAACTATGGAACTTTGCTAGAGAATAAACAAAAAAATCATTAAAAAGTCGTAAATTTTCCTGCTTTTTAGGCGATTTTCTGTAGGGTTTATAAACCAAATTACTAGTAAGTTATCAGCTGGTGTAAAGTGCATTACTTGTGTAATTTGGCATATGCATTGAACATATCTAAGTTATGGATCAGAGTTGTTAATAAGTTGCATAGACTGTAATTGTTAGAAGCTGTTTTGAAAAAAACAGGTGGCACAAATAGCGAAGAATATGCTGATTATTCTGGCTATTCCTGCTTCCTGGTTATCCAAGAACACATTTCAGTGGTTGTATGAATCAAGCATATTTCTAGAGTGGGTCAGAATACTTATGTCTAACTTAGACAATGCAACCATTTCTCCAGCTTCTGCAATTTGCAATGAAAATGAAGGGGAGTGATCTCATGCCAGGATTTTTTATACATTCCATTCTATCTCAAATATCATATATTTTTATCTCTTTAACTGTAGATAAATTCATGATGGTATTTAAAATGACCATCCTATTATTGTGCCTCCTTCCCAAACTATCATCTTTAACCTGTCTTGGTTGTTGAATGACAGTTGTTTTCTATTTAAAACTTTGACTGCTTCCATGGATGTGTGTCATTCAGACAACCAATGGCTCCTCTTCATGAGAAGATTTTAAAACCACAAGCATCTGATTTTTTTTTCTATTGGACACATAGCCACAGCAGTACTGAAAATACTGCTACAGGTAATATGTTTCTGTATAATAGATAGAACCTAAAATATCTAAATAAAGGAAAATGGGTCTACTGGTCATCAAATGATCCTGATTCCTCATTGTTGTCTTTCCTTATTCCTCTCACTGGAGAGTAAAAGATGAAATTGAAGGGAAGATGCATTGCTTTTGTGCTACATCTGAATTTGATGTGTGATAGACTTCTTGTTCAGGGAGCTGGGGTTAAAGAAGTTTATTTGATTACATGCTCCCAGTACCTCCAAAATAAAATGCATGTGATTGTTCCAAATAATGTCTGTATATTTAAAGCAAAATTATTTTAAAAATACAACTTTTAAGACTATTTTTAAGATTTAATTCTGTAGACTTTCAGTACAGCAAAACCTTTTTGTTTTTCAAATATTTCTGAAGCTTTAATTTAATTTTACAGTATTCATTGAGATAACTCTGTATCATTCTTGCAGGGAGAGATAAAAATTTGCACAATAAAAATACACACATTTCAATTTGATTTTTAAATAAGCTGAAGGGGCAAAAGGACTAGACATTGCTGCATAAATGAGTAGTACATGCTTAAACAAACTCAATTCCCAGGAGGAGACTACAGCAAATACCATCATCATTAGGCTGTTGATTTTGCTGTACACCTTACTTGTTTATTATGTTTTCACCTGGAGCCTGATTTTCATCTTGTTTTCGGCTGTGTGAGATAATAAATCTGTTATCTTTTTCAACAACATATAACACAGAAAGAAGAACTAAGTTTCCTTTTTCAGATGTGCTTTCATATGTAACAGAGGAGAGTAAATAGCCAAAGAATAAGAAGTTCTATGTGTCTTATTTCCAGAGTGCTGCTGGCCATTATATTTGGCTAGGTATACAAATATGAGCAAGCTAAGATCCAAGTGGGATGAATAATCATCAAATAAAGAGTACTTTATAGATTATTTTTATTGATAACTTTTTTCAGTCCCAGGTATGTTTTTAAATTTCATGTTGGACAACTTAATAGTCCTTTTGTGCAATTATTTTTGCAACTGGTTCAGGAAAGAATATATACTATCTGGGGACTACTGTAAAGCACAGCGACACAGTACAAGCCAGGTAATGCAGCCTCCTGGTTTGCATTAGTAAGAAAATTGTCAGAAGGTCAAGGGAGTTGATCTCCTTCTATTCAGTACTGATAAGACACATCTGGGGAACTGTGTCCAGCTCTGTGCTGCCCAGTACAAACTCATGGACTTACTGGAGAGAAGTCAGTGTCAGGAGTATAAATATAACAGAGAAATTACCACATTTTTTTCTTTGAAGAGAAATTGAGTGACTTGGGACTGGTTCAGCCTGGAGAAGGCTTAGATGTGATAATATCAATTTGAGAAAATACCTGAAGGGAGAGTGCAAAAAAGATAGAACCAGGCTCTTTCCAGTGCTGTTGTGACAGCAGTCACAAAATAAACTCTAAAGTCCATCTGAACAAAAGAAAAATAAAACATTTTTACAGAAAGTAATCAGAGGGAACAGTTTGCCTATATAGAGATTTTGGAATCTTCATCCTTGGAAAAATCAAAGGCCCAGCTGACAGAAGACTTGGGCAGTCTGCCTGTGGCTGAGTAAGGGGTTTAATTACATCACATTCAAAGGAGCCATTCTATGACCACATGAATATGAGGGTCAGATGTGATGACTCATATAGAAGTGAGAAATTATTATCTGAGTGTGGTATGCAGTCAGATGGCTTTCTGGTACAAGAAGTGTCACAAATGTGCTGATGTTTACTGTAAAGGGAGAATTAAAAAAAAAATTAAAAAAAACCTCATGTAAAGAAGAACTAAACCTCTGAGATTTTCCTAGGTAAGAGTATGCACTGATAAAATATTTGCACTACAGTGGCTGTTCATCTGCAGGCTTTGTTTAGTTTTCTTTTATTTATTTACAACATTTAATTATGATAACAGCATGAGGAACATCTAAAAGAGAAAATGAAACAAACCATAAAGAAATCAAGAAGGATAGTAATTATGAAATATTTTTTTCTTTATGTATGATCTGTGACAGTGAAGCACTCAAAGAATACATAACAAATACCCCAGGAGAGTGAATCTGCAGATAAAAAATTCCTTTTATTTTAGTTCTGATAGTTTCATTAAAAAGTCAGTGAAAGTCAAGTGAAATAGATCCTTCCTATAAAGTAACAAGTTTTATAATGTGCCATATAATTTTGAGAATGTCTTCGTAGGTATCTGAATTATTGGAATTGAGATACCCCTGAAAAGTACAACACAAAGATATCATATCTGTACAAATCATGTTATATTCTTGATTTGTGATTTTTTTGGCAAAAAGAAGATCCATGGACTTCTGGATTTTTTCTGAGTTTTCAACAAAGAAATATTACACATTTATTTTATTATGAAATTAATTTTTTAACCTTGAAAACTGGCTCTCCACACTGCTTTCACATTTAGACCGACTAACATTAAGGGTTTTCTCAGTCAGTTAGCAAACCTCCTAGTTGTATTTTTATCTTCTCTGCCTATGGACAAAGCACTAATTTTTTCAAAATACTCATTCTCTTGCTTTCTTCTCTTGGATCGAATTCTTTCCTTGAATGATTTCAATTCTGCTGTCAGTATTGAAGCTGTGCACCAGTCAAATCAGCAGGGGAAGAGTGGGAATAAGGTGGGAAGAGAAGACAAACCTAGACCAAAATTTGTATTCAGTCTGTGCACAGCTTTCCCATGCGTAAAGTGAAAATGTCTCTCACTTTTCTCAATGCGTCTATAGCATTTTTAAGTTACACATCCTAATTCACAAGGCTGCTTCTTCATGAGGTTTGGGACAGTTGTCCACAAAAAATGGCTCTGATGCCAATTCAAAACTGACATACAGTATGCTTGCTATATACTGTCTGCAGTTCATTCACACACCTTCATTCTGTTCTGAGAGTGGACAGTGAGAAAATTAGACCAAAAGGCCAATAACATATGATACCTTTCTTGAAAAATTTTAGGTATTCAGGAAATTAAAACTGAGGGTTAGCTTTTCTGAAGACATTTATAGATGCCTAAATTCCCCCATTTATTTATAAGAACAAATTTTAAGTCTGGACTGCTGCTCAGACCCCATTTTCACTAAGGACAATGGAATGCAGGAAGCAATTGTACAGGTATAAGTTATTATGATTGCAAATATCCATGAAAGAGTATCAATCTGAGAAACTTGCGTTTTGAAGTGTCTATAAAGGGAAAAATGGTTGTGTCAGAGATAAGAACCACTATTCTCCAAGGTTGCGGTCTGTAGCAGTCCGCAGTTTTTGCTACAGTGGAGGCTTTGGTGTTTAGACATACAGCACGACTTCCACTTTGCTTTCATGAGTGGGTCGGGTCTTGCAACAGACGCATTGTACCAATATGGTAGACGGTTGCAGAAAGACGTTTATTAAGTAAAGTTTTCAGGTTATATACTTTCGGGTCTTCTACTACATCAGACAGGATATTGCCCTACTTTCCGGGTTAGTAGTTGGAGTGGAAAAGTACTGGCACATGTTAGTAGGGGGTCTACATTCCTTTCAGGGGTAGCTCATCTCGAGAGGGGGATGGGGCTTTTCTCTTTTCCTCACCGTTACAGCCCGAAATCTTCCGCTGGCCGCCTGTCCCTATCCAACCACATCTCCCCCCCCTTTCTCACAAAAGAACGAGGTAGTTATACACATATATATATATATAGATATAGGCACTAAATGAGGTAGAAGGTTAGGATTTAACAAGGGAAAAAGGAGTTTGGAAACCTGAGTAAGTTTTTGCCAGGCAAGTTTGAAATCTTGTGACTGGCAATTTTAAATTCACAGCATTTCATGTTGGCCTATGAACAGAATGTTAGTCTGATCTAGGCGAGCTTTGACAAATGAGACTATCTTGTTCAGCAGACATGGTCCGAAGGTAACAGCTAAAAGCAGCATTGCCAACGGGCCTACCAAGGTAGATATTAAAGTGGTTAACCATGGGGATTGGTTAAACCAGGATTCGAACCAGCCTTGCTGAGCTTCTCTATCTTTCTGTCTCTGAGCCAGTCTGTTTCGGAGTTCGGCCATGGAGTCTCTGACGACTCCGGTGTGGTCTGCATAGAAGCAGCATTCCTCTTTCAAGGCGGCACACAGGCCTCCCTGCTGCATGAACAGAAGGTCCAGTCCTCGCCTGTTCTGTAGAACCACTTCTGAAAGCGAAGAGACTGACTTCTCCAAGTAGGAAATGGACTTCTCGATCCTCTGTAGGTCCTCATCTATAGTCATTTGTAGCTGAGACAGACCCTGGTGTTGTGTTGCCAGGGCTGAGACACCTGTCGCTGTGCCGGCTGCTCCCAAAGCGAGCAGCATGGCGATAGTTACACCTGTCAATATCTCTCTTTTGTGGAGCCTGTTGGATTCTTCGAGAAGGCTGTACATTTCTTCATCTGAGTGGTACAGGACTCTAGGAACAATCAGAACTTGGACACAGAAATTGTTAGAATCATCAAACTTGGGAAGAAATACACACGGACTTACTCCAGACTTTTGACAAACTTACATTGCAGATGTAGCAGGGATTACCCACTTGTTATTCTTTCTGTTAGGCTTTACAACTCTGGTGCAGACATTCCCTTTTCGCTCAGCCAGGGTTGCATTACCAAAGCATTTGCCTCGGCCTGAGACCTGCTTTAGAGTAATCCCTCT
The DNA here is from genome assembly GCF_009819655.1 of Sylvia atricapilla. NCBI lineage: Eukaryota > Metazoa > Chordata > Aves > Passeriformes > Sylviidae > Sylvia > Sylvia atricapilla. Next base: position 46,840,251 of record NC_089174.1, read on the forward strand.
GTGGGGTGTGTCCCATCTACACTGCTGGGGTGCGTCAGCGGCGGAGTAACTGAATGGGGTGTTTAAAGCAACTCCTTCATGAAAAGGTGGTTGGACATCATAACAAAGCCAACAGGAATTGGTCAGGTTAGAGTTAGATTCATTCAGGGATAGGAAGGTAGCTTCTAACATACGAAGGATTTGGTTTAGGTCTGACCTGTTTGGCTACACTTCAGGCATGCCATGGCATTTGTTAGGGTATGAACCGCTGCCTGCATGGGTATTAGGTGTTCTTCTTTTACCACATGTTTGATCATGTCAGCTAAGCTGGCTCCTGCTGGGAGAGACCGTAAAATTTCCTTGGTTACAGTATTACACTGCTGTTTTAAACAATCTGTCACCACCGGTCCCCTTGCAGCTGCAGGCAGGGTAGATGAATCAATTGCAGCTTGTAATCGATCCACAAAATGTGTAAAACTCTCACTTTCCCCCTGTTTGATCGTTGACCATGGCGTGAGCTTGTCCACAACCCGGGAGGCTGCCCTTATTGCCTCCCTAGCTGCCCTGGTTGTTGCTTTCACCTCCTCTGCTGTGAGGTGTGCAGCTTGGTTTTGGGGCGTGGCCACATCGTCATGTTTGCCAAGCAGCCTGGACAGGGTAGAGCCATGGAGAGGCTGTCCCTGCCCTGAGGCTTGAGCTAGGGCAGCTGCGCATGAATTGGACCACTCCTGCTGAAATACAATCAACCCTGCCCCATCAAAAAACATACGGGTTATTTGTGAGATATCAAAAGGCAGCATATCATCATTGCTAAAAAGACCATCGATCAGTGTGGACACCAGGGCTGAATTAATTCCTTTTTCCTGCACCGCTTTTACCACAATCTGCACTTCTTTTGTATTCAGCGGGGTGTAAGTTCGCCTCTGATTCTGCCGGGTGCCAGAAACCCTTACCGGGAACGCATGTATTGCAGCCGCAGGTTCCCACTCTGCACAGGCTAATTTTATTTTCCCCCAATCGGTTAATTTGCCCTGAATTTGTTGCCTTACATTGTTAAAAGCTTTGCTCGGTTTCGCTGTAAACTTTATAAAATCTGTTATCTCCGTTTCCGAATCGGACTCGGAGCTCTCTGTAGAGCTAGCCGTGGAGCTGTAACTCCCTTCCATATCGGAAGTGAACTGGTGGTAAGCTTCCGGTTTCCTATGCTTTTTCGCCGGACTCCGCCCCCGTTCCGCCTTCCTCGGGTGGGCTCGGATGTCCCCTCTACTTTGACTCCATTCCGCCTCCCACGCCCGGGCTCCCCCCTCCGACCGGGGGTGACGCCGGCGCCTTTCGCGGGGGTAGTCCCACGTTCCCCCTTTTTGCTATCCCCCGCCCTTGGTAGATGACATTGGTAAAAGACCTTGGCCGCGTGTTCGCCCCGCCCCCGCTCTCCCGCGCATGCGCCATGTAGGTCGGTGGCTCCGGATTTCCTCCGACCCCCCACGCATGCTCGGTCGCGGGGTTTTGCACTTCCGGGTTAGCATCGCCACGTGGCGCCCTCCCCCTCTCGCGCTCCACGTGGCCGGCGCCATCTTGGCCACATGGCGGGGGGAGTAGCGGCGATTGGTCGCCCCGCCCCCGCGCCGGACCGTCGGCGCCATATTGGCCATATGGCGGGGGGTGTATGCCCGCCGCGGCGGTAGCCAATCTCTCTGCGTCTCGCGCCTGCCGTGCGAGTTCCTCCCAGACGAACCGCGCACGCTCCTCCGCACGCCCGCGCCACGACTCGGTGGCTGGAGAGACCGCGGTTTCGGACCGCGCCGGGAAGCCGCCGCTCCGCGCGCACGGCGCCGCCGCTGGTTCTAGTGAAATGTCGCCGCTCGGACCCTGGACGCGGCAAGGAGGAACGATCGGGGAAGCCGCGGTTTTTTCGGGGGTGTTCGGATCTGGGGGCTCTCGCGGGGGGATTTGGGGTTTTCCCGCGTGCTCCGCAGCTTTTATGCATGCATTTGTGGAGGGGGTTAACGCGTCTGACTCCCGCTTTTCCCCTGGGGTTTCTGCAGCACTGCACCCCCCCCCGTCTCTTCTAGGGCTTCTCCGGAGGGTCCTGCACCCCCTCGGTCCCCTCTCCCCGGCTGTTTAGCCGTGAATAAACACGTTTTTGCAGCGTTCCAAGTTTCCTGTTCTTCCATTGCTTTTCGCAACAGTTTTTCAACTTTTCCCCATGCTTTTAAAACTTTTCCGCTGCCAGTGGCTTTTGTATCTTCAGCCAGGGCAACTGTATATTTCTTCCACCCCTCTGAATTTAATATATCTAAGGGGCGTGAAATCGCGCCTAAATCTGATAACCTTGCAATAGCAAGAAATAAATCTCTTTTATCCCACGCAATTCCCGAGTGGGTTGCGATCCTACTCACGACCTTCGTCACGGAGTCCATGCTGTCCACGGGGTCCCTGGGAGCGTCCTCCCGTTTTCCTTCTCCTCCGCAGAAATTCGGACCGGCCGATTCCTGCCCGCTGTGTCTTTTCCAAGCGTGGATCCCGTCCCCCGAGGTAATCGTTCCCGGGTTTACGGCACCACTTGTAGCAGTCCGCAGTTTTTGCTACAGTGGAGGCTTTGGTGTTTAGACATACAGCACGACTTCCACTTTGCTTTCATGAGTGGGTCGGGTCTTGCAACAGACGCATTGTACCAATATGGTAGACGGTTGCAGAAAGACGTTTATTAAGTAAAGTTTTCAGGTTATATACTTTCGGGTCTTCTACTACATCAGACAGGATATTGCCCTACTTTCCGGGTTAGTAGTTGGAGTGGAAAAGTACTGGCACATGTTAGTAGGGGGTCTACATTCCTTTCAGGGGTAGCTCATCTCGAGAGGGGGATGGGGCTTTTCTCTTTTCCTCACCGTTACAGCCCGAAATCTTCCGCTGGCCGCCTGTCCCTATCCAACCACAGCGGTCAAGTGCTAAATCTGTTGTAAATGTCAAATATCAACAGGGTAAATATATCAGCTAGCATTTACTTCATTCTATTCCACACCCCTTAGATAAAGCTTGTGGTGACTCTCCTGAGCTTATTTTCAGGCCTGCTTTTGAGGCAGACATCACAACCATATCTGATTTGTTGGTGCTTTGTCTATAGAAAGCAGAAATAAACAACTGATGCTGCAGTCGGAAGAGTCGGGGAAAATGATTCTTGCTTTTTAAAAAGAGAGAGTTGCTCGATCCCAAGGGTTAAATAATCAGAATAACCCAACTGGTTCTGAGCAACAATGAGAAGATACTGCAGGCAGCTCTAGTCTTGTAATACATGCACATGCCAGCAGTGTGCACTCTTAAATATGTATTAACAACTCTTGTTTGAAGAGGAACTTAATGTTAGCATCTTCAAACTTAGAAGTGCTAAGGAAAAGAATGAAAATGTCATATATTTTATTTGATGCCGCCGCTGTTCCCTCAAAACTGCTAAAATTCACATCTTCACAAACACATAGCTACAGCACCATATCCCAGCATTCTCCAGGAATGTAGGAGTTATTTGAAAAAGTGTGCAAGCAACAGTATGTTACATAGCCTCCCCCCACCGCCACCCCCCCTTCTCCAGATTTCTTGCATTCTTTTGGTTTGGCTTGAGGACTTTTAGTAGTTTATGATGAAAATGTGGGAAATAATTTTCATTTACATTTCATTTATTTTGCTAGAATACATAGACTAGTTTAAATTACTGTGATTACGGCGCTAAGTCTAGCATGTTTTTAAGTGTTGTTAGGGGAGTGATACTAGATACACACAGTGAATAACTGTTAATGTGTGCAGTGTGTAAATAACAGGTTATTATTCAGCTGTAAAGTCATTACCTCTTTTCAATGTGAGTATAAAATAATCTAAAGCAGGGAACTAAAATATCACATTTTGTGTGTGCTATGTCCCTTGAACATCCAATTGGGAGAACATCAGGGTGCTTAACTATCAGGGAGATTCACTGAAGCTAAAAGACTAGCACAGCTAGCAAATTCAGTTTCAAAAAATACTTTCATCCACACAGATTGATTAGGGTCATGGGATATTTCTACAGGGTATGATTACTTCTAATGTATTTTTTAAAGAAAGATTATACTATATTTTCTAGTATATTCTTTCTGATTATGTATGGAAATATATCTCAGTGACCCTCAGATTACTAGCAGACTCATTTGTCTCACAGCCAGAGATCAAAATTTATTGAAATACAGTAGAGTGAAATATATGAATGCTTGTGAGAAATAGAAGTTTTGTGGTCAGTCTAAATCTGTAGCTGATAGTGAAAAGGTATTGTATACTATAGTTATTGTGCCTTGAGTTGCACTCCATAGTGGACATAGAAGATTGACACAAGACTCTTCAAATTGCTTGAAATCAATTTTCACCTTTAGGCTTGCAGTGGAGTGCAATGTTTGCGTCCTAAAGACTCCAAAGGGAAAACAGGAATAAGTGAACAATGACTTTGAGTTTTGAGTGTAAGACTGCATATTTTCTGAGTGAGCTGAACAACCTAAGCCCTTTGATGTTGTACTGTAGCATATGTACTTTGATCCTCTGGAAAGCATGTACCCATCCACATCTAAGTGCAAAACAAAACAAACAAAAACCTCCTAGCCTAAACAATCTTAAGCCTGCTTGGGAAAGCTAGAAACAAACCAGACATTTCTAGTCATTAGTTTACATACATAATGAACATCTAAATCTTACATGTTGGCCTTTTTACAGACAATCGTTTTATTCAGTAAAATTTAATTTCTACCTGATGTGGCAACATTATTATTTAAACTAGCTTTTAATACTTTTTATAGAAGTGGGCTGCCATCTTCACTGGTACAGGTAAAAGCAGAGCTGTCAGAGGCAGTGCAGCAGGTTTGGTTAACATATGACAAGCACCTTGCTCACTGCTGTCTTCCATGTCCCACAGCCCCAGTCAAAATGAGTCAAAACTTTGCTGATTTTGTCAATAGGTCATGTAGCAATACAAGACTTCTTCAGCACTGCAAGAGCTGTCTGTTTTGACTTCTCCTTCATCTTGAAAGTGCTTCCACAGATCTACATCTGGAATTAATCAAACTACCTGCAGTGACTTCAAAATAAAGTTTAGTTATGCCAGTTAAAGTTACACTTCTACTGTTATTATTAGTTTTTAGGAGCTGGCTTAGCATGAGCAATTACCAGTTTTTATGATCAGGTGTATCATCTTTAAATGAAACTGCCTTAAGCTTCAGCTGAAATTCAGATGTTAAAACATAAATAGTAAAATAGGTTCCCCCACCATGTTTCCTGAGTTTCAGTATGCTTTTTCTTGATCAAAAATCTTTTTCAATAAGATAAAATGAATTGCAGTTCTAGTTTAAAAACACCCCATTGTTGCCTCAAGTTTTCCTGCCTTTCACTGTTTGCATTTTGTTCTCATGCAGCTTCAAGTAAACTATGTATGTTTGTAGAAACCATATGTTTTGTTTACATACTTCTCCTCTGGGAGGAGAAAGATGATTGATGGTGAAGTTCACCAGAGAGGTAGAAGAGGTGGCTACCTGTATATCCAATCTTGGCCTCTTTATATATATAAAAACTGTAAATATATGGAGTCAGAAAAATTAAGTAGAAGCTTTCCTGCTTGACCTCCTGCTGCCTGATTTGTCCTTTCGTGCACCCAACAGCAGCCACCAGTGGTGACCCTCCACACCCTATCATGTCATACACCCCAGGGAAAAAGCTGGACTTCCGATCTACCTGGCCTCTAAAGTCACTTGAAGCCTCCTGTCTGTGCCAGTACTATGAAAACAATTATAACGTCCAGACAATGCCTTCATGTCCAAAGGATAGGGTTTGGATGCCATTCTCCAGTGTAAGGTTGGATAACTTTTCTGGAATGCTAGTTTGCATCTTTAGAAATCCAGAAGTTTATTTAAGAATTTAGGTACTTTTAATCCTATGATTAGTAGAAATACATGTCAGGAATAAAAATCTATGAAAGCTTTTGTTTTCAGAGATTGCTTGCACATACCACTGTTGTGTCTGCTGTCATTTCTAAAATTAACTCCATGCTTCATTCACTGTTTGAAAACAATACTGAGTTTCTGTGATGGCAGCTTCTGTGATTACACATACAGTGTAATTTCTTGGAAGGCTCTTCTTTAGAAATTAGTTTGGTGTAAACCTATCTCTGTAAAATGAGCAAAAGCAAGTAATACGTGGTCAGATCATATGTTTATGATGTATATTTTCAATAGCTGGGTACTTGGCACAATGTGTTTAAGAACTTAGATACTTTGTATCCAGCATTAATGAAATATATATCTTTTAATTAGTGTAAGCCACTGTGCAAAAAAGGAAAGTTAATATATATAAAAGAATTACCAGTGGTTTTTTTTCTCACCTTCACTTCCCAAGTTATCCTTCATATTTTCTCTCTCCATACAAATATAATAGAGTAATTAATCATATAATACTTTGCTTTTGACAGTTTTAGCCTCTTGAATACAATTATATCATCAGCCAGAATCTCTTTATGCCTTATGTCTTTCTATATCTTGCCCAGTGTGCCATCTACCATTCACCTCAAACAGCATTCGACAGCCACTCAAAAATGATTATCTATCTGAGAGATCAATGAAATGAAGGTCTATTAATAACAGACTTTATAAGGGGCATGCCAACATGATTGTCATATTCTCTTGCGTGAGTGCTGTCTTAACATAGTAAAAGCTGCCAGAAACCCATTAGAAATAAATCCGTCTGACACCATCATTCTGTTTTTTCAATAGGGGGGTGTCAGTACCTCAATATTTTCCTGTTCTGATAGATAGGAGGGGCGGGGAACAAAGTTCTCTGTCACTAGCTAAAGACTTTCAAAGTTTGGGTTCTGATGTGCCACAAAATGGGAACAACACCCTTGCCAAAGAGTCACTGTTACAGACTCATGATGCCAACACACTTATGTTTGGAGCACTTGAAGGTATGTCTACTTAGTTACAGTGAGGGACTATTGAAAAGATTCACATCAAAATAAAACTAAAAATTACTGACCAGAATCACTTCAATTTAAATTAATCTCATTCCTTGGATGTTACATGTTTGCTCATAGAACATGATGGCACAGGATCGTAATGCATCTAGTGTAAGAATAGTAGTCTCCATCTGACCTTAATGACTATATATCCTTATATGAGCAAAAAATCCAACTCATTACAATCTACACCTCTGTCATCCATTTAATGGGATGATACAACTGAAGAGTTATGATTTCTGGGTCTGCTCTGAATGTTACATGAGTCTTATAGTGGTCAGCTGCAATAAAGGGTGTGGGGTTATTGAACAAAGCACTTAACAAGTGTTCTAGGTTGCTCTTTAAAATAAGTGGTATAAGTAAAGAAGAATCTTGGGAAAGTAATTGTAGTATTTTAGTCATTGTTGGGGTTATACTTCACAGCAGATTACTTCATGGCATTACTTACCAGATTTGCAGCCTGATTTTCCACTTTTGGCATTGTTTTCAGGACTGAATGATGCAATCCTTTTGGAAGAAATCCTGCAAGTCAGAAGCATCTGTTTATTTAGCTTATTTTCAGACAAGGCATACACACAAAAGAAATTATATTCATTCAGATACTTATGTAGAAGAAGCTTGTGCATCATGGTGCAAAGCTGAATATATGCTCTCCATTCCTGTGGGAGAAGGCTCCAGAAGCCTTTTTAGGAGAGAAAGAAACAGGTAAAGAATATGGTGTGAGATAACAACACCTATGACTTATGTGTCAATCTGTCTTGCTAGGTAAATATGTTTGAAAATTCCTGACCACAACTGAAGACAGAAGATAAAACTGGTTCAAATTTGTGCATGAGGTTATAAGTCACATAACTTAGGCTGTGGTGCTGACCTCACCCTACATTTGCTGAACTTTTACATGAAATTTTCAAGGACTCAGATCAATTTGTTTGAAGATTGGAGTGGAACTGACATTCCAAACCATGTTGGAGATTTAAGTCCAATAAGTTTTTTGTGGAATGAATGAAGTAACTTATTTTTACTGGTAGAATTGTATGTGGAATTAACTGCTTTTAAACTTTTACAAGTAGACAAGTGACAGTTTCCACTGGTCCTTCTTGTGACATGGAGGAAGCGATGAAAACCCAGACTAAGATGCAAGATAATTGAGACAAAGAAGAAAATTATGCATTAGTATCTGTGTGCAGAAAACAAGGCAATTTACATAACTATGAAAATAACTATTGCTATTAACAATAATAGAATTTAGTGAAATTGTAACAACAATAGTGGAAAACCCTCAGATTCAAGAGAGAGGTTTTGATATATCATTAGCTGGAACATGGACATTCAGGGAGTTTAGACTCCTAAGTTCTTGCCTAGCTGCCAACTACTTGTTATCTTATGTCTCAGTTGTAGTATATATGGGACACAATATCTCATTGGGATGCTGAGTCTTTCCAGTTTCTGATGCCGATGTGTTAGACCTGGTCTACTGGCTTGGAAGTTGGCAGTGAGGTGGGCATATTTTCTCAGACCATGCAGTAACAATGCACAAAGGCAGGTCAAATTTACCTCTTGCTGAAATGAGAAGTAAAAGTGGGATGAGTTAATGCTATGCAAGCTTAATTTTGAATTCATAGCTAGCTTCTCTGGTTTAGCAGCTGCCTGTGTGGCCCGGCTCGGCCAGCCCTGGCACCACGACAACACTGGTGGTTCTTGGCTGACCAAGAGCAGGGACATGGCGAAGGCAGGAGATAAAAGGCAGGACTCTTCAGAGACAGGGCTACAGAGTTTATTGGATCAGGGGGACCCTCACCCCGGGGCTCTGTGTCAGAAGAGACCCTGAGAATGTGAGGGGAGAAACTTATAAAGGGGGGTGGGTCTCAGGGATGGGTACGGCAACAAACCAATAACAGAAAAGTGAGGTGTGACTCTTGAGATGACATACAGGTGCAGCATCAAATCAAAGCCAATTTGGATTCTGCCCAATCACTCGACGCCTCTCTTGGAATTTTCTGGATGCAGGGAGAGGCCTCAGAGTGACTGACAGGACCAGAGGGTTATGTAACTAATGATTGACACTTAACAAATATTTGACAAACAACTTGGGGATGAACAAAGGGAGAGGAACAGGATGGGGGTACAAAGAACAAACCATTTTACATTAAACTTTCTGGAAACAACTCATATAACAGAACAAGCAAAATAAAATCCAAAACACGCACCACCACACTCTGGTGTGCATATTTGTGCTTTCTCTAAGCAGCAAAACCCAAGATATTCTGGGAAACCACAAAATAGTTAATGTTAACCATGGTTCACTACCTGTTTATACTGTATAAATAAAGTGTAAAGACCGCTTTAAATTTACATATTTGACATAAGTTTTGGGAACATAAGACTTCTTTAATAAGTAAGTTAATAAAAAGTTAGTATTTGTGACTTCATTGTGCCATACTGAAACTTTTGAACTTTTTACTTCCTTCCTTCCTTCCTTCCTTCCTTCCTTCCTTCCTTCCTTCCTTCCTTCCTTCCTTCCTTCCTTCCTTCCTTCCTTCCTTCCTTCCTTCCTTCCTTCCTTCCTTCCTTCCTTCCTTCCTTCCTTCCTTCCTTCCTTCCTTCCTTCCATGACATTTCCTCTCCAATTGGCTAGAATTGAATAATGAAAAACTGTAAAACTGGAGACGCCTAAGTAGTTGAGAACCTTCTGACCTTCTGAAAGATTCTTATTTGCATTAGCTGCTCATAATTTCTTCTAATTTTTTTTTTTATTATTATTATTTTTTCATTTTTACACAGCAGAAAGTGCATATGCAGGAGAGGAATTCTGGCAATGAGGACTTCTCCACAACAGACTCAAACAACTCAGGGATACCTAAGAAAGGTAGAATAAGGGCTGATCTGGCCCTTTAGATGCAAGAAATATGTAGCCTTGGATATACAAATTTAGAGTTTTTGAAAAATATTATCAGCTATTTTACAAAAGTATTTTTCATTAGTAAATAGAAATTGATTTTGTGCTGAAATACATCTCTTACTTTGTCCAGAACTCCTTTAGATAAGAATAGGACTGATCAAGGTAAAATACTACTTAGGTCAATCAAGACAGCATATTTTGTTATATACAACCCGGCGTGTGTAACAAAACTCGGCCTGGAACATTTTGCAAATCTGATTTTGCTTCTTTTCTTCTAACTCCTGATACTTAAAAAATGTAGAATTATCATAGGACTTCTTTTTTTTAAAGCTATATTAAAAGAATAAAGCAGGTATATAAGTACCATTAAGGGATGTTAACTCTGTTCTATTCCCAGGAGAGATGTGCTGCTGGTGACAACTAGGCTGTAATCTCTAAAGGCAATATTGGCTGGCAAAGGTAGAAAGCAAAGATGTTAGAAAATGGAGCAAATAAAAGTGGAAAAAATGCTAGCATCCTCACAGAACACATTTGAAAGGGAAAGCAGACATAATGAATGAGAGGTAAGCTGTGGCTGGACAGTAACTAAGTAAGATGGCAAGCTGGATTTGGATTGTTACAAGCATGTGTGTGTGTGTGGGTGCGTGTGAACAACCCCACAATGGCATTATTTTTCTGTTACTTGTCTGAGACCTTAACTGGTAGAATTAAAAACAAAACAAAACAAAACAAAACAAAAACAAAAACAAAAACAAAAAACAAAAACAAAAACAAAACCCAAAAAACCAAACAAACAAAAAAACAAAAAAACACACCAAAAAACCAAAAAACCCCAAAGTAGAAGCAGTCCTTTAGTCAGTATTCAGTTTGTGCAGTTTATCAATGCATCTTTGATATGAAACTGATATATTTTCAGTGTCTTGCAGTCTGTAGGGTAATATAACATAACAGATTCCTAGAATGGGTTGGGTTGGAAGGGATCTCTAAAAATCATCTAGTCCAAGCCCCCACAAAGAGCTGGTAAGAACTTTTTTTGCCCACCTGATAGAGATGGAAAATAAACAAGCCTTCGTGCACACTACACTATTAAGTCTTCCATCATCAGTATGTCTAAAACAGACTGTTTTGTTTAATTCTAGAAAAACAGAAAATGGATTTTACCATGTATAATTTAAAGCTAACATCTAAACTGTGTATTTGCATTTAAAAAAAACTCCTGAGTCAGCATGCAGTTTGTTGAATAAAATGAATGAAACAAATTTACTGAAGGCAAGATATTTAAAAGAAATACTCACATAAAACTACTATACAAAGTGTGATAACTCTAGAAGGTGATTTTTCAGGTCTGAAGGAAATGTCATCTACAATTTTTCTTCTGACACCATTAATATAAGTATTGTAATTTCTGTTAAAATTCATTGTTCTAACTGGGAAGAGGGCAGAAAAAAAAAGTGTGTGTAAATATATATCTGAATGATTATGACTCTCAAAGGTTTCACACCAGATGATACAAACAGTTTTGTATTCTTCATTGACAAAACCTATGTCAAAAGTTCCTACATGGACCCAGACCATGCCTTCTGCTTTAAATATCTGCCTCTGTCACATTTGGCTGAGCAAGAGAAAAGCCTTGGTCTAAGCCTTGTCTTGTACGCATTGTTCAGATGGCTCCCTGGCAACAAATGTTTTCCTCTCCTCTTCAAACCTGAGTGCCTCAGTGACGCACATCCATTTATACTCACAGTTCCATTACAAGGATATTGCATCCCACTCCTACTTGGAAAGGAGCATCCAGGATTCATAGATGTCTGAGGTTGAATAAGAATGGGAGAAGAGTCAAAAAAAAGCTCACAAGGTTTTATTAGCAAACCACTCATGGGCATTTATATATATTTTACATATTCTAATAATAAACAGCAGTAGAATAAAGAGGGATAAAAGAGGGAAAAAAAAGAGAAAAAAAAAAGCAAGCCTGAGACAAGAGAGAAAAAGGGATCAGCAATCCTGAGTCTAGCACTGATTCAGCCAACAATATGAACAAAGCCCTGGGGTGTGCCACATGGACTTTGTGGGAATAACTTCCTGTAGATCAGTTTTCCCCCCCTGGGCTTTTGTTTCTCACTCTTCACATAAATGAGCTAGCAGGCACAGTCCTGCTAGATACAGTCTTCTGTATCTTTCTGGAAATACCTCAGGAAGCTTTTAGGGTGTTTTGCTGTCTCGATCCCCCTTGTCTGCTCCCTAATCACATTTTGGTGCCTGCAGACTATGTTTCACAGCCATCATGGACCTGAAATGGAAAACTGGCTCCAGAAAGGTGCTGCCATACCTTTGTAAAAGCCCCCTTTCCAGGCACATTGTCTTCTAACCAGCCTGCTTGAGTGGTCATCAAAATAATTTTTTTCATGGAAAGACTTGTTAAACTTTGGAACTGACTTGGGGAGATGATGGAGTAACCATCCCAGGAGATATTTATGAAATTATTGGATGTGGCACTACTGCCATGGTCATCTTGAAAAGGTATTGGTTGGTCCAAGGTTGGACTCATTGATCTCAGAGGTCTTTTCTAACTTAAAAGATTCCATGACTTTTTCATTGGTGTTTGAGGAAGAACAATGCATTAACTCCTTACTGATCAGGCTTCTAGAGAGGAGAGATGGTATCCCAGCCATTTCAGGATTTCCAGCTGAGAGAATTGAACTTTTTATTTTTCTCTTCTCACAATACTTTTGTTCCAGATTTTTTTTGTTCCAAAAATAAAAATGCTCTTTAAAGGCTTGACTGTACCCAGAGGACAGATTAATATTTTATACAAGAAAGATCAAAATGCATGTTTTGGGTGCCACTGCCAGTTTTGATACAGGAAGCATATGAAATGGGTATCAGACAAAAAAAACCCCAACCCTTAGTCACACCCTGGGTTTGGTTTTGGTTACCTTTCTTATTTTGAGAAAGAGTTGCACTGGATAATTTTTGAAAAATCATGAGTGATGATTTGTCTAAGGACATGGTGTACATCACTCATGTGGGTCTCCTGTACTGCACCAGGGAGGCTGACTAAGGCAGTGTGACCAAACTAGCACTGGTCCCTATGTCAGCCAGGCTCTGCACTCAGTGTCGTGTGGGACCTCCTGAAGTTGTCTTTAACATTTGATTGATAGCTCCCCTGGTTCATGGATTACACTCTCCTCCCAGACAGATGGACACCTTTTTCACATTTGGATCTACAGGGCTGCATCCAGAAAAGTGTGTCTGTCAATGGAAGTAGGAGTATATAGTCAAGCAATTATAAACTCCTTATTATCCTACAAAAGAAGTTTTCAATAAGCAAACGTAAAGGGAAAAGGAGTAAGAACTATTGTACCAGATAAGATTATTCTAATTAAATTTAATTAATGTACTCTTGCACTACAGTATTTAAATTCAAACTAATTTAATAAATACATTAATTATGTTGATTAAATGGAAATTAATATGGTAATTCACTATGCCCTTCAGTTTCAAGAAAAGTGTTAAGTCTTTTACCAAAAGATATGCTCAGAATGGAGAAGACTGCGGAATAATAGAGCTCAGCATTTCTGTCCTCTCAGAATCTTTCAAAAGGGTAATAAGTCCTTTTGTAGAGTTGTTTTTTTTAACCTTTTTTTCCAGAAGGGCCACTTCACTTTTAAAAACAATCCCAGTATTTTTGTTAGCTAGAATGGAAAGTAATTAAATTATTATATACTATTTAGGTGTTAGAAAAGTCTGGTTTGTACAAAAATGTAGTGTGTTATGATTAAGATTGACACTGATGTTTCAGATGTTAAAAACAAAGAACAAAACAAGTAGCCATGTATCTATCTTCAGAATCTGTTCTATATTGTCAACTTTCCATTTGCATGTTTTTTTTTTCTTCTTTTTCATTTATTTCCAGTTCATACATAATCTTTTGGGAAGAACTATTGATTCATGAGATCCCATTTATGACTACCAAAAGACTGAGTAGTACTCTTTTAGAGAGTTCTTCTCCATTCATGAAATTTGTATGTAGGTATGAATCTAAAAATTGGATTTGATTGGACTGTTGATGTGGTAGTCTACTGGAAAGAATCTAAAAATTGGATTTGATTGGACTGTTGATGTGGTAGTCTACTGGAAAGAATGTATGCTGAAGTTTAATCCTGCATTCAAACCAGCCTAGATATTTTTGTTTTCAGTGAATCACGAAATTCCATTGTCTTAATGGTGTTTGTGAAGCAGACCTGGTCAATCAGAAAATATCTTCAGTAGAAAGCTGGCAAATCTGCTTTATCTATGTACAATGTGTGCTCTGTTTTGCATCTTTCAGTCCTGACCTTTGCACTACCCAAAAGAGTGGGCATGCATACCCAAGAGATCAGGGTACATAAAAAATGATCTCATCCAGCTGTGCCACCAAAATATGGCGATGATATGTCTATTTGAAATAGGCACAAAAAACCTGCATCAGTGGAAGCCTTCATCACTAAGTTAACGATTTTTGACATGCTGCCTATGACTTATGTAGTTTGAATTATTTAACCCATAGTATATTTCAGGGACTTACAGACTGGGGACCATATTCCAGTCCTGAAAAGTGAATGTGTGTCTCATTAGGTGATCCTCACAGAGAGAGAGAGAGAAAGAGAAACAAATGGGGCATATGGTTTGTAGTTTTCTTGCTTATCTCATGCCTGACAGTGAAGTGGAAAATGCCAAAACTCACTTCTGTACTTCAATAAAGCTGTCTTCTGGTTCCCATTACAGCTGATAAGTTGAGCTAAGCAATCACAAAGTTAAGGAGCTCTTTGAAGAATCAGAAATCATTCTCTTAGATATTACTGGTATGCTGTGGAAGTGCCTGCAGTTGAGAGCCACTAGACAAAGAGACCTGGGAGTGGTGTGACATGGCACAACAGAACAACTAGTAGCCGGAAAACCAGCAGCAGAGCTCTGCAAGATGAGGGCTTGCAGTGTTACCTCAGCTAAACAGATCAGAGTCAGGAAATGGGACCAAGAATTCTGCTCATGTTTAATTCAGTTTGTACTGAATCAAATGGATCTGGGTTTTTTCCTCCCTGTAGGATTAGACTTAAGTCAGAGAACCCTGAATGTGTTGCGTGAATGAATAACAGGAACATACTAAAAAAACAAGTCTCTGATTGTACTGAAAACAATTGTTTTACTTTGGTTTTGTAGAACATGTATATATATGTGTATGTATATGTCTGTGTGTGTTTCTGTGTATACATATACACATTATGGATTTACAGGTTATGTCTCAAATACCTCATTTATCTTGATGTCAAAGTTGCTTCCTCATATATATTTATCTTGTTTAAAAAGTAGATCAGGATAATTTTTAAAAGAATATTTTAAGATTAAAACAGATCCCCACACCATTCTTTACAAACACATTACCATTTTTCTTCCTTCTACTCCCTGCGTTTTGACAGTACATTTTAGAAAAGCTATGCATTTAAATTTAGCTTCTGTAGTGAGGAATTTTGAATCCATTTAATTTCATGAAGGCGGATTAATAAATTTTGACTTCTTCTAAGGTTGCATGTTGTCCTAACACCTTGGAAAGTCAGGCTAACTACATTACAAAAGGCACTTAAGGGAATTGCAGTATTTGAAACAAGAGCCCCATTTCAATAAAGTTTTCATTCTTGAGCTCCCCAGTAACGAACAGGCAGGTATTTTTACATTGCTTTTTGTAAGTATTTATACTCTCTTTTCTTGGCAAAGTCTAGATTTCCAATACAACATAAGAAATGCCAAAGATTTTTATAAGAAAGTGTGTACAAATATGTCTAAACTAATTACATCTTGGTAAGCAACTTTGCTGTTATATCTGTTTCCTCATCCTGCCTTTTGGAAGATAGCAAACTATTATGGGTCACTTTGAGACTAAGAGATAATATTGAAACAAACTACTGAGATTTTTCAGTAGTGATATTATGTCATTTTAATAAATGGCAAATTAATGCGTAGGGTTAATTAAATATAAAATTTCATTTCTTGTATAGCAGAGAACTATGAAATACATTGTGATGGCTTACTGGACTAGAAAGGCATCCACTTATTATCTTTTATTAAGAGTTTTTTGAAGATCTCTGTTTATGTTGTAGTAAAGAAAATTAAATTTGACTTCAGCCTCTAACAACTTACTGTTGGTGTTGATAGATGAACACTGCTAGCCCAACTATCAAAAAGATTTAAAACTAATTTGCTGAGACCAGTTTGCTGCTACCTGCTTAAAATAGAAAATGATTTGGCTTTGGTCTTTACTTTTTTTCCTGTCTTTCCTTTTAGTTTCACGTTGGTGGTTTGACAGTTTACATGGCAGAAGAAATCTTTTAAGAATCTTCTGACACTTTTTTTTGAGGTACATGCCAATTGTCAAGATGATTGTTATAAGAAGACTGTTGCAGCATCTTTTTTCCAAAAATTATTGGTCAATATTTTAGATTTTACAGTGGGGTTCATAATAATAGGAAATGTAATACTGTTCATTAATCTCATTTTTCAAGTCTATACTACACTGAAAATATTTTTTAGTTAAACTACTAGATTCAGGCAGCAGTACAGAGATGAAGAGAGAGTATATTATCTGCCAGTTAAGAAAAGACCCTGGAAGATGGACAAAGAAGATCAATAAAACAGAGAATGTGTCATCTCTCTCAACAAAATGTGCAAATCTCAGAAAAACCCAATTTGTCTTTTCGCTTCACTAGGAAATCTGTGACTGCCATGCTCCCATTCTGTTCTACTGGAGTAACAACACTGGTTAATAATTCTTCTGGGAAACTGACATCCCCTCATTTAAAAAACAAGCTTTTTTTTTACTTTTAAACAATCTATTTTCTATGTGGCAATAACCAATCTTCTTTCCTATTAGTTACAGAAAGTATGAAGCACAAAGGCTGGATGATGTCTCCCCTCTAAGGAAGGGTAAATTTAAGCTTTTTCAACGGTACTGCAGTGACTCAGGATGCTCCAGTTTATTTCAAAAATTACTAGAAAGCTTTAAACCCAATTCTTTTTCAGCTACTTAGTAGCCTAGATGGATTTGAGTCAAAAGCAATTTTATCTTTTATCTCACAACAGTTTAGTTCTCAAAAGTTACTATATACAAGGGTATCTTAAGTTCAGAAGGGAACCTGAAATGATGTCTAAGCTTTGAGCAAATAAGTACAAATTTAAGTCTGACTCTGTGAAGCTACAGGACAAAGCATAACTCAAATCTTTTTCATGAGGAAATGATAGGATTTTTCCACTCATTACAGGAATATAGTATTTCTATGGGGTTTTGATTCCAACTTCTGGACTCACTTTAGTTTTCAGAATTGCACTGAAGACTGATCTTATGTCAGAAATACATGGTGGAAAGAAAACAAGTTGGTGTAGAAATACTGGATTATCCAAAAAAGAAAAAAAATTGTCAGAATAAACAAAATTACAGACATGCTCCAGTTTATTTTTTTCTGAAGAACTGGTAAGCAATATTTAGTTTGAAGAATAAAAGTTATTATTAAATCTGTATTTGTCTGGCTCATGTGCCTCCAGATGTATGTTCCTCTGGATTATGGCTGGTTATGGACAAATCAACCCAGGACTACACATGGTAAATTGAACTTAGCTAATACCGGTTGATAATTGTGTCTTTCATAGAATCACAGAATGGGCCAGGTTGGAAGTGATGAACCAGTGAGATGGAAGTGATGACCGCAGTAAGTCACCTGGCCCAACTCCCTGCTCTTCTCAAGCAAGGTCATCCTAGAGCATGTTACATAAGGATTGTGTCCAGACAGTTCCTTAATACCTCCAGGAAGGGAGAGACCACAACCCTCCAGTCTGTTCAGGTGGAAATTCCTGTGCATCCGTTTTTGCCCATTGCCTCTTTTTCTATTGCTTAGCATCATCAAGAAGAGCCTAGTTCTATCTTCTTGATACCCTCCTTTCAAATACTTATAAGGATAACTGAGCAGGTCCTCTCTCAGTTGTGTTTTCTTGAGGCTGAACAGGTCCAGCTCCTTCAGCCTCTTCTCATAAGGGAGATGTGTCAGTTCCCCAATCATTACGACCCTCCAGAGTCCCCATTCCAAGAATTTCATATCTCTCTTGTACTTAAGAGTCCAGAACACAAAATTCCAAATGCAGCCTCACCAGGGCTGAGAAAAGGAGAAGGATCATCTCCTTTGACCTGCTGGCAATGCTTTTCCTAATGCACCCAGAATCCTATTGGCCTGCTTGACCCACACTTGTCCACCAGGACACCCAGGTCCTTCTCCACAGAGCTGGTTTCCAGCAGATCACCCTAGCCTGTGCTGGTGCCTGGGGTTGTTTTACAGATGTCCCTTCTTGTATGTACCTTTGCTGAATTTCATACAGTTTTTCTCTGCCCAGCTCCCCAGCCTGTTGAAGTCTGTCTGAAGGGCTGCAGGGCCCTCTGGGCTATCAGCCACTCCTCCCAGTTTTGGGACATCAGTGAACTTGCTGAGGAAGTATCTGCTCTCCACGCAAGTCATTGATGCATAGGGCAAACAATGCTGGGCCCAGTATGGAACCTTGGGAGACAATACCAGTGACAGACCTCCAGTTTTACCCTGTGTGTCTGATTGTGACCCTCATTCAGCCAGTTCACATGGTCTCACCCAGTCCTCACCTGCTGAGTTTGCCTGTGAAGATGCTGTGAGAGACTGTGTCAAAAGCCTTGCTGAAGTCAAGGCAGGCAATATCCACTGCTCTCTCTGCATCTCTCCTGGCAGTTGCTTCATCATGGAAGGCAAACAAGTTGGTCAAGCGTGATTTATCTTTATGGAATCTGTGTTGACTACTGACCACCTTCTTGTCAATTTTGTGGATAAAAACGGCCTCCAGAATGTGGCACTCCATCACCTTTACAAGAATTGAAGTAAGGATGACAGACCAGTAGTGTCTTAGATCCTTCTTCCCATTTTTGAATGCTGGGGTGACATTTGTTTTCTTCCAGTCCTCAGACATTCCTCCTGGTCAAAAATGACCCTTCAAAGATGTTTATGAGTGGCCATTAATATGATCATCAGCTCTCTCAAGTCTTTCTGCTTGCCTTTATGGAGAAGCATGCTGTAGTCCACACAGGCATCCCTCCTCATCTCTGCAGGCACAGGCACTCCTGTTAGCTGCATTTGAGTCTGTTTTCAGTCTGTTCCCTCCAGAAGTATCACGCACACAAGACTGGTCAGTAATGCCTTCTACTCATCTTGACATTTACAGGGTAGTGACTCATTGATGAAAGGATTCTTTTTGTTGCCAGGTTTCTTGGTTATCTTTGTCTTGTCTGGTATTAATTTAAAATATTCAAACACCTTATTTACCTTCTGTGTCTCATTGAGGACAATAATGTGCAACACTAATATAACAAGATCATCCTCTCAGACACAGAATTATGTAATGCTTTGTAGACAAACTTAAAACTAAATATTTTTCCTTGGTTGTTGCATTATGAAAAAAATCATGCTAATATTTCTATTCTGATTGTAGCTCAGAAGTAGAGGGAGAATATGTGCTGCATGGTGCAATAAGGGTGTAGGGAGAGAATTCAGTGTTAGAAGGGATACAACATGAAGGAGGTATCTGCAAAATACATGATACAAAAGGAGAAGATGTATATTAACAATAATACCTAGGAAGACTTTATTTTTTAAGTGGCACTTACAATGCTAAACAATGTAATTGGTGTGTCAGTTATAGAATGAATGATGGTGTACTTCGTACTTCAGTCCTGGGAAAAAGAAATCCTTACATTTCTTTGTTTTCATGGGTATTTACAAGAGGGTGGGGACAGGGGGATGGAGTTGGATATGAAGAACATATGGGTCAGCAGTGCCCACAAATGAAAACCCATTAAACGAAATTTATTTCCCTAAGATATAGGCTCTATAAAATATTATTTATTTATTTATTGAAAAAATAATTTCTCAAGGTTATGGGAACTAGAGAGAAATGTATTATCTAAATTAGTCCTAAAAACAGAATCAAGTTCTCCTGATGCTTTTAGAGTGCATTTCAATTGGTGTCTGAGACCTCAAACTAAGCAGTGCTTTATGTACAACAAAGTTGTCCATTTGATGAACTCAGTAGTAAATAGACAAAAGAAGTGTGTAAGACCCACAAACATGCCAGTATTTCTTTCTTGTTGTGCCATGAGCACAGTACCATGGTCTTTTAAAGGGTGGTATTTTATATGGCATGAGATTTCTGTTCAATGAGGTTTGAAGTTTATATTGTAGTATGATTTGTGAAGATTTTTTTGCTTGTGGGAGGTGTAGGCTACTTACGGTCATGTAGCACTACTGTGCACAACTTCCCAAGGGCCTGCATCAGACTGTACTGGTTGAAGCCACCAGACACTGGCAGCATGGGACTGTCTTCTGCATTTAAACCCCCTTGCTGACCACATAATCCCTCTTCCAGTCTCTGGGATGTGAAAGACAGGAAAAATCACATGCAGAAATTAATTGTATCCTGACATTTTGAGCAGCAGCAGCAGTGTCAAAAAACAAAAAACCAAAAAAAAAAAAAAACCAAAAAAACAAAACAAAAAAAAACCAACCACCTGAAATATTTAGCTATCTCCTGGGGATGAGGGTAATATTTTTACAGTTTTATAGTTAATAGGTTACCTTAGCATCTGTTACTGGAGATTTTTGAAGTCCTCCAGGATGCAAAGCCCACAGGCCAATAAACTTCTTGGATATACACAGGCTATCATGTGTGGTTGTTTGGAAGATTTTTGCACTGTGCAGTCAGTGCCACCTGGAGAGGAAAAACCTCTGTGACTTGTGAAGCTGCTCCAAAGAAGAAAGATAACTAAATAGGAGTCACCTTTCATCAATATTTAGAAATTTCAAACACTCCTAAAACTTTGATTCTGAATCAGATACCATGTCTTCTTGCACATTTCTATTAAAATGTGTCCACTTCCATCTCTCCAATGGCATAAAAAATTATAAAACCCTTACTAGATTCAGGCAGAGGGAAGACAAACTAGCTCATATTCTTGAAATTGTTTTCCAAAGCACTATGATTTCAGAAGAGATATCTTTCATCATTGCTGAATATTCAGTGCATGTCCACATTGTTACAGAACAGGATTATAAGTATTTGTTCAAAAGAAGCTTGGGATAGAAATAGTTTAACAGCTCTGTCCAGGAGGAAATTAATCAAGTCCCAGTAAATTGTGCAATAACAGAAGTGCTAGTTTTCATCAATTTTGTGTGAGATTTTTGTGCTGTAAAACACATCATGCTGCTTATTGAAAGTAAATAGAGCTGCATGTCTCCAGTGAGCATCTGTGTATGTCTCACTAGCAGAAGATATACTAGTTCACTGACTACTCTCCAAAGAAACAGAAGATTATTTTAGTATAGTTCATTTTTTATTAAGCATGATAATTAATAAAGTACCTAGGCTAACATAACAACTCTCAACATCTGTTCCCTAACCTCTACAGAACAGTAAAACATGAATTACACTGAAGTTAAGTATTATCATTTACACCTGCAGTTATCTGCTCTTTTGAGACAAAAAGACATCAACCAGAAAATAATTAGAAATGCAAATAGAAAACCATAAAGGATGCTCTTGTAGATGAGTAATGCAGGATAAATTATCAATACTTAGGACAGATATAGGACAATTATGTGAGAAGGTGAGAAAACAAAGGGAAGAAAAGTGGAGAAAGATAATTTCTTTAAAAAGGGTCATAGTCCTAAAATCCCCTTAAAAAACCCAAAAGTTCAATATTTGCTTTAAATTACTCAATGGCTTGCCTCCAAATTTCCAAAGCAGATTTCCTTTTCTATAGTGATGTGAATCAGTTATTTTTTCCTGAAAATATTGTTTCTTAAGTTACTACTCAAACTGGTATCTGAAAAACAATGGAAGATCTGTCAGCAATTAGCTGAGGTTTTTTTTTTTTTCCTTTGGGAACAAGCTGAGTCCTGAGACCTAGGCTATAGGTCTTCTAGAAATTCATGAATTGTGACTGTGATAAATGTTATTAGAGATGTTAAAATAAATATATTTGTATACATATGTAAAAGATACTAAACATATAGGCTTTAAAGTGTACAAATCTAATGTAAAAAAAAAATTAAAGTCATAGTAACTGTATTAAATGAAGGACAAAAACATTATTTGGATTGGAAATTGTTTGAGCATGTTACTGTGCATAGTCTTATTGAGGTGCTTGTGCATTCCATTTGTTCATATGGTCACTGTCAAAGGCATGTCCAGAGTCAGCAGGATACGTGGATTTTTTTGGATTTTGTTTACTTTGTTTGCTCTTCTACTTACTTTTATCATTTTTCTACAGGAGTATAATTTCTTCTGGAACTGATCATCAGAGCTTCCATACATATCCCATATATTAGCAGCCTATCTTATATTGCTGACACTTCAGATGCAGTGAAAAAGCATAACATATCTGAAAATTATGGTATAGAATAATTTATTTGTTTAATTTGATCTCTGTTTGGAGGCAGAAGGGTATAATATGCTCACAGAAAAAGTACAGTTTGCTTGGGAGGTAGTTAATAAGTAGACTCTCCCTTAGTGGAGAAATGTTTGACAAAAACTCTCTTGTGATGATAGCCAGAAATAACTTTGTTATTTTTATAATTTGTATTGGCCTTTTTTTTTTAAGAATCATTTTCTGAACAGATAAAGTATACTTTAAAATCATTGGTCTTCCCTTGGAAGGAAATACCAAAAATGTTTTGGAAAATTCTACAGAAATAATGAGATGGTAATGGGAATAAATGCAAGAGCTGCATGACAGTTTTGCAGAATTATGTGGGGTTTTTTTATTCAGGATATACTTTTGAACTATTTTTTTTTCTATGTGAGCAAATCACATTTCATAAAAACAGAATGCACTTAAAGGAGGAGTTAAAAGTGATCGAAGATATTGTGCTATTATAGTGAATAGTGACATAACAGTGTTACAGTGTGGGTGCCTCACTCCAAGATATTGTGAGTGGTAAGAGAGCTATCTTTTTCATTCCTATAGTCATTAGAAGAAAAAAAAATCTATCATGTTAAAGTTGTCCTAGGTATCTTTGTTTTGTTTGCATCCATTGTACAACAATGAACAGTATTCTATGTTTGATTATAACATTGCCCCACTCTGTGTGATGGCATCATGTTGAAAGCTTATGTATGTGTGTGCTGAGATTTGTTGCGTTATTGTCTTGCATGCACTTTGATTTTGCTTTACTTTATTGAGTCAGATTTGGAATCAGAGTGTTTGAAAACTTGTTTCTGGATACCCCATGTTCAGAACTTTACTGACAAGCATACATCAAGAAACAGCTGTTCTGGAGAATTGCCATTAGACTTCACTTTTATTTGAAAAGAAATAGTTACCTTTCATGAGCAAAAATATCAATATAAAGAGGGAAAAGCCCACCAAAAATCCAACATCTGAAATGTCTCTTTTTCAGAGAAACATTATGTTACCCACTGAGAAGCTAAAGTATTTCATAGCTACTGTAGAGACAGCACATATAAACATATTTCAAAAGAGAGAATTCCACACAGCTCTAAGATTTCTCTTGCATTATTAATACTCAGGTCTGGATATTATTTAATCATAGTGTGAATCTGAGTATAAGTATTTTTAATACCTTTGGTTTTAATATTATGCAGGCTTGCAAAGGGCATTGCACTGTTCAAAACAAGTTTTCTTATGTCAGCTCCTTGACACAGGTCTGCTCAGCAATTTGCTTCTGGAAATTATAGCTTTTTACCCACGTAAAAACTGCTGGATTTATTTGGATAAAGATTGTAACCCTCTCATCCAAATTTTTTTAAAAAATACTTAATATTTAAAAAAAATAATCTTTTTTGAATACAATTATACAGATAACCCATAAATGAATGCTAAGAAGTAGACCTTTCTTTGGAGGTGTCCAGAGTTAGTTTCTAAATGGACTTTTCTACATGTACTTATTTCTCTATGTGAGTTTAATAATGTACCTGTATGTTCTCATGACAAAATCATTCATTGAAGCTATTTAAGTTCACCCAGTCCCAAGCCATAACAAGCACTCTAAGGTTGACAAAATATGTGATAGAGAACCTGTAAACAGAAAAATGCTCAATAGTCTGATTTTAAATTCTTTTTCTACAAAGATTTTTCTGATCTTTTTTTCAAGCTCCTTAGTTTTTCAGAGATAATGAAGGTCTTTATGACAGTGACATTTTTATTAACTGGAAAAAAAAGGAATAGGAAAATTACTTATTACCATAGCACCTATAATTCCATATAAGACCTAATGCTACAAAGCATTTACCCTAATTTGAATAATTTTTCTTAAAGTACTGAGGATGATGTTTCTTACCAGAAAAAAATCTTCGTATTACAAGATTTGCGAAGTACCTAGTGATGAAGGAGTGTAAATTATGATCATTACATTATCAATTTTCAATTCATGTGTTTCCCCCATTTTTAAAATTAAAAAATATTTCGGACTGACACCTTATATATGAGGAAAAGGTCAAACCAGTGCCATTTTTTTATTTGTTTAAATTTGAAAGGTGTGGCAGCACACAAACAGTATTGTAGAAAGAAAGTTGCTGCAAGGTTAAACCTTCAATTCAGTGATGGTCTTCCCTCTTCGTGAACATGGTTTTCTAGCATTGATTTTTTTCTTTTTTTGTACTGCAGTATTAAGATGAAGACCTAGAAGACACATGGTTGCTAGGGGCAACTCATTGCTGTAATATTTATAGCAAGCCTTGCAAAATTAATTTCTATTTCAGAGTAATGTCTTTAAATGTCAAGGGCACTTTGATATGGATGTATAGTCTTAAGTACATAAGAATATAATAAAATCATGTGGACTTTTCATTACACAATTTTATTTTTCCTTCAAATTTTTATCATATCTGGCTGAGATAGAGCCAGGTTTCTTCATAGCAGCCTATATAGTGCTTTGATTGAGTTTGTGACTGAAACTGTTCGTAACAAAATGAAATATTTGTTATTCACGAATTGTGCATGCACAGTGCTGAGATTCAGTTTTCCATACTCTCCACCCACAACAAAGACTGGAAGGACATGGGAGGTTGGTAGGAGACACAGCTGAGGCAGCTGATCCCGGTTCACAACAGGAATGCTGGACTCCCTGCCATATGATGTAATAAAATATATGTTAAATTAGTAGGTAAGAAAAAGAGTATAAAATTTATTCAATACCTGTGTTTGTACAATATATTTTTTCCTGAGACTGTTGTATTTTCTTTAAGCCTGTAAAATTTCACACAGTGTTACATTTTGTCCTGAACCAGTAAAATCTTTTCTCCATCATGCAAGGTCAGGTAGAGAAATGAATAACTTAATTGTACTTAATAACTAATTGTAACACTGTACTGGACCTGGCTAGCAGAGAATTATTTTTCCTCATGACAGAATTTTGTTTATAACATAGAGTTTATTTTCTTTCTAGCATGCTACTTTGTTCATTTTATATTGAATTACGTCTTTTCCTTAACTTACTGAGTGTGGAGGGAGACACGACTGTGTGGCTTTGGGGTGCTTAGATACCCATGGGAGTTTACCCACAAGAGTGTTTAATAAAAATTGAAATTCTGTATGGGAGAAATAATATGGGACAGCCTTGACTTAAACACAAAACTGACATTTATGAAAATGAGTGACTGATTGTTCAAAAACAGCTTTTCACAATAAATAATGAAACAAATTGAAACAACAAATCAATATGAAAGTAAATAATTTCTTTAATTCGACATATGATTGGAGTCATACTGACAGAAGTAGTGGGTCCATTTCAATAGCTTCATAGAAAAATATTTTTACAGGAAGGTAAAAATCATTTTAAAGTGGAGAAAGAAACATACTGTCCGAATTAAATACTTTGACTGTTTCCCGCTGTAGAAAGAATTGTTGGTAAGTGTTCTTTTCAACTTCTGAAAACTGGCTGTAAGTGTACAATGTTTACATGATTTTTTAATTCTTTCTTTTAATTTGAGAATTGTAGATTCTTAAGGGTCTTGAAATATTTCAGAAATGTAGCATCTTTTCTTCATATTATACTGTTCTACATTACTCATCTACGTAATTGAGATTTTTTTCCTCTAGCATCTTCATTATTGCTGTACGCATTTAAACTCAATACAGATTTAGAAGATAACTACTTGCCACCAGTAAGCATGCTACTAGGTGGCAGAATGTTAAATAGGCAATGTTTTTAGGAAAACTGTTGGATTGGGATTTTTTGGCAATTTTAGGCTTATTTTTTTCTAGGAAATGCCATTTGTAGTAATGTTTTTAGGAAAACTCAGTGTTTTGATCTTTAATAATGCTAAATTGTCATTTCTGAAAATGTGAATGACACGGAAAACTTATAAGTGTGAAGTTCAGTTGGACATTACAAGCATGCCAGAATAGGCTGATAAAGCTGATGTTCAGGCTCACAGTAGACAAAATTACTTGAGTAAATATTTATAGACAGACTTTACAAATGTCAAATAGATTTTATAATCCAATATATACAGATCTATTCAGGTCAGAGAGTTTTCACAGTTTGGGAGACAAACTTGGGCTACAGAACCAAGACTTTTAAAGAGCAGCTGTTTTAAATCCTTCTTATCAAAAACGACATGTTGACTGAAGAAGTAAATTGAGCTATAGGAATGGAAGGATCAGATTCCCTCAAGAATCTGAAGAAGCCCAGGAATTACTTGGAATATTGGTATAGTTTTTCAGTGGCTCCCATATTGTTCCTTCAGTATTTTCCCATTGTTTTGTCACCTAGAATAAGGAGTTTCTTCCTGGAGATGAACAGAAGTGTAAAATTCAGAGACTCATAAGAAATTGGGAGTGTTCTGAGACCAACTGAAAAGTTATCCTATTCCCTTATGGAAAACCCATTTCGCAAATTATTTTGCCAGCACTTTTCAGCAAAACAGTTACCTTTTCCTTTCAATAAGTTTTGTTAAATTTTCTGCTTCTTATTGGTGAAGAAAAGGGCAAAGTGGATGAAATTTTTTGCTCCAAATTCTGTAGATTACTTTAAGCTTTTGTCCAGATTTTCCATTTGATCTTCTGGCAAGTATTTAAAATTCCCTTTCTGACAAGATAACAATTCAAGTATTCAGAGATATGTACCGTTTACCTGCAAAACCAGAACATTGCTGTCCTAAAGCTTGGAGTAAACAGCAGAAGTATTTTTGCTGACTCATTTACACTGCTAAAACCTCAAAGAGCATTTTGCTTTGAAATAAGAATGCATGTTATTTTCCTTCAGAACTGTGTCCCAGATGATGTTACTTATGAATAATTGCTACCAGTGGAGAAAACAAAGGTAAGGTTGTTTCAATTTTTGTGAGAAAAAGGATTCATGTTAGAATGCAAACAAAAGCACAGAAGTTGAAAATTGCTGCAAGATATCAGACTGGATTCGATAAAATATTGCTTTCTCCCTGGGATGCAGCCACAATGACATTAGATGTGATTCCTTATTTGCCAAAAAATGGGTACTTATTTTTTCTTACCTTGTTTTAATGTTTGACTGCATTGAACAGAAAGCATACATATGTAATGATCTTTATTTAATAAGTGACTATTTGGTTTTTGGAACACCTATTTATATCTTTAATCTTCCTTACACTTGCTGTTCAACCAGAGATGTAGTTTCTGTCCTTCTAATTGCATTGCAGAGGTTTTCTATAACCTACTTAGTCATGCACATGCCTTGTTTTGAAGTTATTAATACTGAATACTTATGAGAACCGAAGGCTCTGCTGATGAACTGGATCATGTATGACTAAAGATTACATTAAATAATTGTAAGTTATTTATTTATCTGAGAGAAAATAAGATAAATGTGCAATGATCAGAAAATTTAGCTCCTCAGTAAAATAAAATGTCTTATTCTGTAAGAGGAAGGAAATTGTCTTCAGAAGTCTTATATTACTGACAGAAAGTAAATGGATAAGTGATATAGGAAAGAAGTAAAACATGAAAGAATGTTAGAGAGCTTATAGTAATTACACACTTCCAAAGGCATACAGTATTGACAGTCACAGTAGTATGTTACTGGGATATTTGAGTTCTAGAGTGGTACTAAAGATGACTACTAACATGACTACTAACATAACTCTCCTTTGAGTCTACTTATTCTTCATTGAAATAACCAGCCATTGGAATACACTGCCCAGGGAAGTGATGGAATCACCATTCCTGCAAGTGCTAAAGAGAAATGCATGGATGTGGGATCTGGGATGCCCTTCAGTGGTGAATATGGGCATACTAGGTTAAAGTTTGGATTTGATCTTAGAGGCCTTTTCCAACCTTAATGATTCTATGATTCTATGATGTCCCATGGGTCAGTTGAGGTCAGTCATTCCGTGTGTGCCCCCAGCATGTGCACCCTCAGTCTCCTCACTGCTGGGGTGGGATGAGAAACAGAAAAGGCCTTGGCGCTGTGTTATCCCTGCTCAGCAATAATGAAAACATCCTGTGTTATCAACATTGTTTCCACCACAAACCAAACCCCCAGATCCATGCTAGCTACTATGGAGAAAACTAACTATATCTCAGCCAAAACCAAAACATTCTCCACCCCTGATTCTCTACCACTTACATCACCCTCAGATCCCAAACTGTCCAATAACATTCACTACCTTCCCATTCTTTGGTAGAATACACAGATATCATTCCTTTTATCTATTGACTAGTACCATCAATAAAATGTTCATAAATGTCCATAAGTGTCCACAAAACATCCACTGAATTAATTTAACAAATTACTTTAGGCTCCACCGCTTATGATGGTCACTCAGGGCAGGAGAGGTGGTGTCAAGTACTGGGCACCAAAGCCAGCTCAGGTGATGTCACTGCTGCCTTGCACTGGTTCTTGCAAGGCTTCTCCTCCATTGATTCAGGTAGTTTCTATTATAGCAATTTGTATACTATATAAGTCAAACAATGAAATGCAGTAACTTAAAGGTATATTGACTACTATCTCTAGCACTGACACTTCTTGTGCATCTGATGCAGCATGGACATCCATAGTCACAGATATTTTGAGGTGTACCTTCTTCACCATTGAGTCGGAATAATTTCAAAGCTATACCTGCTGTCACACAGACACAATCATGGCCAAAAATTCTTTGAGGTGTACCTGTTCTGGTATGGACTTGTCCACAGTCACAGGTGTTTCAGGGTGTCCTGCTGCACTGTCCTGCTGACTCACTGGTCACAGTCCCTTCAACTCAAATTCCCAGTGGAATTGCAGCCTGTTCAGTGCAGCAGCACAGGTACAGCAGGGATGCCCTGACCACCTGCCAGCCCAGGCAGATTGCCGTGGCTGTTATCAGAATGTTCCCAGGCATGGCAGAGGGAGGTGATCAGCAGCACAGCACTGCAGTGAGTGGAGAAAACAAAAAAGCAGCTGTTAACAAGCACAAAAGTCCAATGTACAGCCAGGCAAGTGATCCCCATGGCAAGCACAGGAGCTTGCTGATTTACTGCTAAACAGCGATAACAGACGAATTCAACCTAGCACACCCCAACCAAACCTGTCATTGTCTTGAACACTGTGGGCCCACACTGGGTGCCAAAAATGATTGTTTATAGCGAAAATATAAAACATAGCCCCTTAGTAGGTATTAGACATGAGTTTCGTTTTGAACATTCCTATGGGACTCTTAAAACTTAGTGAACAAATAAAAAATAGATAAGTTAATTTTTACCTATAAGGTTTTGATAATCTCTTTATCCTACTCTTACTTCTTTGCCATCCAGAGACAGGAATTTCTCTCTCCTACTCTTTTGTCTCCAGAGATTTTAGTCTTTTCTGGGTACTATCTTTTATGCTGTTTTTTTCATGTATACTTTTTTTAATACAATTGTGGCACTAATTGTCTGTGTTCCTCTGAGTATCTTTTATCAGTATCTGAGTATATTTTATCAGTATCTATTCTCAATACCTCCTGTTCCATCTATATAGAGGGTGAATAAATAACCGTCATTCACCTTGTCCAACATGCAGAATATACCTGAGAAAGGTATGTGGGGAACACAAGTACACAGACGTTGACTATATAACTTTCTACCACTTGCACAGAACTCATAATCAAGACTAGACTAATATTTAACATTTCAGTCCATTTTAGCACTTCACTTGTGATGTGTATCAGGATTATGATGTTTTGCTTGTCTGGTACAGGACATAAGAAACCATGGAAATTCTGTAGCCACAGAGTTCCTTTCGGATAACATACTTACCACCCAGCTTGCGAATGCCAAGCCACTTAAAAATTTTGGCTTTTGTCTTTATTGTGCAATTTTGTCTCTTAGTACTGCTGAGAAACATGAATTTATGTTGTTATTTTTATGATTTCTTCACAGACGTTGGAGTGTTACCAAAAGAGTTTTTGTTCCTGTCCATTTCTTTATCCCTGATGAGAATAGCAATAGTTACTAAAACTTCTTGTTCTCAGCCTATATGTCCTGCAAATAAACATCTTGACTTTTCTCTTTCCAAAGGGCTTGGTATATAGACTGTAATAGAGAGTGTTTCTGGGATTATTTCTAAGAATTTACTGCTTTATTTGGTACAACAAGCTCTGGTCTCAAGCTAAGTGTTACTTCCTTTTGTAAGTGCCTGTTTCTCTCCTGTTACATCCAACCTATATATCTGCCTGTGTTTTTCATCTGAAAAGTTCTTCAATCTATTTAAATATTCCATTCTTATGAATCTTGGTTGCAATGAATTCCTCCCCTTGCTTCTAGCCTGGAGTTAGGACTGTAACTTAAAGTTATGACCATAAAGATAGAACTATAACTTAAACACAACTTAAAGTTTGTAAAGTCATTTTTACAAACAGAAAATCATTACAAGCTTATAAGACAACTCGTAAAGCAGAACACAAGAAAAATATCTTGCTGTCTCTTGTTGCCTTGCCAGATATTTATTGCTTAGCTACAAAATTTTAACAACTGCCTTGTCCTGATTGCTGATGCAGTCATATCATCTCAGTTTCATTTGCTTCCACTAATGGAGGCAATGGACTTCATTACTTTCTCTTGTCTTACTGTGTTATAGCACTGAATCAGCACCTTGTTTTTTGAACACTAACATCTCAGGAAACAGGGATTCAAACAGACATAAAAGGATGAAGAGAAAAATGAAACATTGGCTTTATTCTGTTCAAACTGAGTAGTACCTGATCTTCTGTCTTTGGAGAACATGTGGTTTTGGTCTGGAAGCAGCAGTCTTCACGCGTTAGAAAGTACATTGTAAACATCTTCTTCCAGAAGACAACTTATTTTCCTTAATAGAGAACTCCCTCAATATGGAAAGTGATCCCCATATACAAATTAAACCTTTTTGCTTGTCTCTCTTCTTCTATACTTTTCAGCTGCTAGTTGTATCTTTCAGATACATTGCTTCTGATATATTTAGTTATCATGTTCGGCTATGAACAATATAACAAAGAGCACTTGTTGAAGATAAGCTGCCCACAAATAGGGAATGTTACTGGGACATACATACGTATTTCTTTCTGAAAAAAAAATCCTAATTTTAAAACCTGAATAGGGTGTGCAGCAGAATTGTTGTTTTGTTTGATATGGTTTGTGAGGTGTTTTTGTCTGTGTTTTTTTGTTTGTTTAAAAGAATTTGTGGAGTT
Source organism: Sylvia atricapilla (assembly GCF_009819655.1). Classification (NCBI taxonomy): domain Eukaryota; kingdom Metazoa; phylum Chordata; class Aves; order Passeriformes; family Sylviidae; genus Sylvia; species Sylvia atricapilla. The sequence goes on from NC_089174.1 coordinate 46,871,855, forward strand.
TCTTCCTCACAGAAGTCTTCTAAATTGTAACAGTTCATGACTCCATTCTATAATTGTTTTCTCCTGCTTCTTTTAGTACTTGCTGAACTTTACATCCTGAAAATTAATTAGTATAGTACAATGTATGTAGCATGTTTACTTACACTGCTGTTTGCTACAGGCCCATGTAAAACTTACTCTCTACAATTATATGAAAGGAAGTTGTTGGAAGGATGAGAGGACCTTGCCTCAGACTTTGCTGGGGGGGTTCAATTTGATCATCTGAGAGAATTTCTTTACAGAAAGGGTTGTTAAACATCTGAATGTTCAGGGAGTTGGTGGAGTACTGTCCCTGGAGGTGTTCAAGATGGCATGTGGCACTTAATGCCATGGTCTAATTGACAAGGTAATGACTTGTCAGAGATTGGACCTGATGATCTCAGAGGCCTTTTTCAACGTATATGATTCCGTGATTCCATGATTCCATGATTCTGCGATCTTAAAAAGCTCTAAAGTTCAGTTTGATAAAAATATTGAAATACTCATCATTTTGACCAGTTAAAAAGAAAAAAAGACCGTCCACTCTGCTGAAAATTTTTGTAGTTATTTCTGAAGGCAGGAGGGATGTTCTCAAATGACAAGAACCAAATGTATGTCTGAAAAATACCTTCACTTTGCAAAGGTTCTTCTTTTTGCAAGGCACCACTAAATGGAATCTTGTGAAGTCTTTTACTAAAGCAATATTAATTAGACCCCAAAAGAATATGTAAAAGTGTCAGATATCAAAGCAGAAATATTAGCAAAACTGTTAAATTCATGAACTGAGGTAGGAATCACTCTCAGCATAAAATATTGTGTGTTTAACTTACTGACAGAAATTGCAGTAATAATTTTTTTTTTTCTTTTAAGATCTGCCTTGGAGAAAATTATTTTGCTAATGAAGACTAGAAGTCTTTCCATAAGCCCCAAGGGCAAATAGGTATATTATTCTTACTGAGTTTCTTAAGGTTTTTTTGATGCATTTTTCTAAAAAGAAATACTGATGACAATGAAGTGAAATTAAAATACCTGCAGGTAGCGTAGAATACGGACAAAGTCAAGTACTAGCTAGACACAAACATGCTGAACACCAAAGGAGCTTTGTGCTTAATATGCTCAATATATAATATTTGTATTTGCATGAAACTTTTCCTATAAGGATGTGCAAATACTTTGCCATTACCAGTTGTCCCACAATGATTTCTTAAACAACTATCCTCAGTATTCTCCATGCAGGACCTCAGTATGCGCTTCTCCCATTTATCTTTCCACAAAATTTAGCTGTCTGACTTACAGCAGGATAAAAACATCCAGGGTTGCCTACATTCATATAGATGATATCACACAGACAAATAAGACAAGTAGGAATGAGGCCCAGAATTCTGCTTACTTCAGAAAAGCTCTGCTGTTTCCAAATCATTGCTAAGTTAGGGTCATGCTCTCAGAGCCATGCTCAGAAGCCCCTGTATGAGTTTACTCCATCTATAGACCTGTTTCAATCAAAAAAGATGCCTGCACAGGGAAATATTATTGGAGTCTAAATCTGAGATGTGCCTTTACAAGTTAAGGTAAGTAGAGGAACACTAAACCCCAAAATTTTTTGTAGAACTTTACATGACTGTACATTTAAGTTAAGAACATGTCTAGCTAATGGGATTGTGTGCTTGACCTTCATCAAATACCATGTAAGGACCTGAAATTCAAATTCTATCTTTTGAATGCTCAGAGAATTAGAACAGAACCGTTCACAGAATCAGCTGAGATTTTAGGCAATGCTGATCATCGTGTTGTCCAACCTCTTCTGAAGCAGGATCACTGTGATCATGGTGTCCAGAATTGTCCTCAGACAGCTTTTGCCACTCCTCCCAGCTTTGTGTTTGCAGTGAACTTGATAAGGAAGCATCTGCTCTCCACCCAAGTCATTGATGGAAAAGTTAAACAATGCTGGGCCCAGTATTCAACCTAAGGAGGCATTGACCAGTGACACGTTTCCAACTAGACTCATCTTCTGACCTCTGCCACTGATCACCACCCTCTAATGACCCATAATTCAGTCATTTCTCAATCCACCTCACTCACCACTCATCTAGTCTGCATTTTCTGACCTTGCATATAAGGATATCATAGGGGGCAGAGTTGAAAAGCTTGCTGAAATCCAGGAAGACATCAACTCCTCTCTTCTTATTGATTCAATCAACTATCCCTTCCTAGGGCACAATTGGGTTGTTTAAGCATGATTTCCATAATTCTTGTAAAGGGCTGTTAACCCTTGGAACAGGCTGCTCAGGTAGGAGGTGGAGTCAACATCCCTGGAGGTGTTCAAAAAGCAGCTGGGTTTGGCGCTCACTGCTATGATCTATTTGATAAGCTGGTAAGAAGTCAAAGTTTGGACTTGATGACCTTGGTGGTCTTTTTCTACCTAAATGATTCTGTGATTTCCTTTCAATGAATCCATGTTGAGTATTTCTGATAATCATGTCTACCACATGCTTAGAGATGGCCTCCAGGATGTGCCATTACATCACCTTTCCAAGAACAAACACAAGACTGATAGCCTCTAACTCCCTGTGCCTTCCTTCTGCCTCTTTTTGAAGGTGGGGGTGGCATTTACTTTTTTCCAAACCTTGGGCATCTCTCCTGGTGGTCATGACTTTCCAAAGAAGATTAATAGCCTAGAAATGATGCCGTGGTTCTGGAACAGACTTCTCAGGGATGTAATGACAGCACCAAGCCTGCCAAATTTTATGAAGCATTTAGACAGTGCTCTCAGACCCATGGTGTGGTGCTTGTATTGCAGGGCCACAAGCTAGAATTCTGTGATCCTATTAGTCTTTTCCAAGTCAGGATATTCTATGATTCTATATCTACCAATTCACTCAGCACTCCCACCAAGGTCCATGGTCTTGTTGATGTGAAGTTTAGCTAAATAGTCTCATCAAGGGAAAGTATTCCTCTCTCCAGACCATTTCCCTGTTTTTTTGGGTCAGATAGAAGCTGACACAGTTAACTGGTTCTGATCCAGTCTGATCTGGTGCCTGGAATTGCTTTTTTCCAAGAGCAGGATTTCTCATTTCCATTTGTTGAAAGTCAAAAGGACACTGACAGCCCCTTTCTCCAGCCTGTGGCCATCCCTTTAAATGACAATGCATTCGTCTACTTTGTCAGCTATTCCTCTCACTCTATATCTGTCAGCTTGCTTAGGGTACACTCTGACTCATCTCACACACATTCATGCAGAGATTAACCAATATTTGCCTCATTGTTTAGGAATACTCCATTGTAGTTTCCTAAACCAGTTGTATCACATTAACTTATTAACTTAACCTTGAAGTGATCTTATAATGGAGCTTGAAATATGAGCCTTACATTGACAGGCATCTTATGGGAGATCTGTATATAATTTAACATTGTCTAGTGAATTTAAGTCCTTTGTATATTTTGGAGAATGCACTGTTATGTATTTGGATGGAAAGGAAAATTCCTTCATTACCATGCATTTCATGGGACTACTACCTTTTTCTTGAACAAATTAAGCGATAATTTTTCTGTGATGTTATTTAGTCTTTGCAGTAAGAGTGGTCAAGTCACTGTATCCTAAAAGTTAGATAGACAATTAATTTTCTCTCAAGTATTTACTGGATTGAGACTGATTTGCCCATATTAATTTTCTCCTGCTGAAGCACTTAGTTCTGAACAGAGCAGTATGACCTTGTCAGTTGAGAAGAACAGTGTTCAGCTTAGAATCTTTTAGAGCTTGTTGGCTCTGAAATTAAATTACATATTGTACGTGAGAGTATTGTTCTCATATACATTACAGAGGAAAAATTGACACCAACAGAAATGGTTTTTATTTAAACTCTGACTTTGCTGTTGTGGTTTGAAAACAAACCAAGTGAGAGGCTCTAAGTCAGAAATAAAATTTAATGAGAAGAAAAGGAAAAAAATAGAATAAAATAAAATAAATACAAAAAGAAAAAAAACCACTGACAGAGTCAGAATACAACCTGATCAGGGTGATGGAAACAGTCCAGATGAGGTGGTCTTCCTGAAACGGAAATCTCGTAGAAAGGTCTGGTAGCTCCAGTCCTCTGGGAATCCAGTGGGTGTGCGCTCCTTCTACTGTCCCCAATCTCAGCTTATATCCAAGTGAGAATGCTTGACTCCTCCCCGTGGGCGGAGCATCTCACAATGGGATGATGAGTAATGGAAGAGGGCCTTGATGGCCCATTAAAGAGAGAAATAACTCCCGGAGGGAGTTATCTATGAGTCATTCACAAGGCACTGATGGGCCATCAACTGAAGATGGTGATAGAATACATCCTAAACTACAACCCAGGACACTTTGCAAATGTATTTCTGTTGTTATAGTGATCTGTAATGCTTCCACACAAAGCTTTACTTCAAGTATTGTTTTCTCATTTTTTCTGATAAAGCTAGATCTAAAGCTATGGGAAGAAATGATTTAGGGTTAATTATTAAACAAACAAAACCAATAAAACAAAAAAAGTGCTAGCTTCATAGGTTGTCAATAAAGAAAGAATATACTGGAAAGCCTTAACTGGGAAGTTCCAGAGAGAAGGTAAATTTAAAATGCAGGAAAGCAACATGGATCTTTAATATACTGATAAATCCTAAACCAGATATGTGGTGCAGGGTCATTTGGTTGAAATTATTATGCGCTTGGAACTGACAATTCTGATAATTAAAAAAAAAATAAATTAAAATCTCCATTTCTGTTGTGCATTTCTTTCACTGTAAAAAATGCATGCTTGCTCAGGTTAAGAAAAAACAGGAGATGTAGCTTATATCACTCTGTCCTGGGGTCTGGTGCAAATGTTTGGAATAGCATTGTGGAGAAAGGGACAGTTTTCCTGGATTTCTTTCATGTTTATACTAGCTGTTTAATGTTAGATGTTTAAATGTTCTCTGCTGAAGAAGTGTAACAAATAGCTTTTGACCTATTTTTCAGTTTTGCCCACCTGCGTTACCTGCAATTATGACAAATTTCATTGATTTGTGTCTATAAAACCAGATCTAAATTATTTTATCTTACAAGTTTGGTTTGTCAATTTTGTTGTTCATTGTATGGCAAAAATTAGGTTCTTTGTTTTGTTGCATATACTGGAGATGCCATTTTTTTGTCTGGCATTGATGATCTTAAATCTGTATGGTAGAGTGATGAGAAGTAATTTGCTAAAATATACTTTAAAAAAAGTATTTTTGCTTCACTGTATACTTAATATTGACTCACAGTATTTTCCTAGCACTTCAGGAAATAGATGGAGAGATGTCCACTACTATGGATACTGGATTGAGTGCTCATTTGAAATGTGGCAAGTATCCAGCAATGGCTGGAGACACTGTAATCTGGAATATATATATCTGCTGCATATTTTGTTGGAGAAATAAATAATGCTCATTTAATGCTTGCTCCAAATTCTATAAAGTTAATATAACAATGATATTCTTTGATTGGAAGTCTGGAGCACCAAATTAATCACAGGACCACACAGGGTGATTGTGAATCTACTTTAGATGGAAGGCTCTTTTAAGATGCTAAAAACATCTGATTTTTGGAATGAAGCTCTAATTACAGACTTTAAGGGGCCAATACAAGGAGAAGCTAAGTAATTGCAACTTTATTTTTTAAGTGATTTGCTAAAATGAGTGTTTTACCTTTCCAAAGACAGTGTCTCTAGTCCCACAAATGATTCCTCTTAAGTGGCAACTCCTCCCTTTACTGATTTTCTTGCCATTGTTTTCTAGAAGATTTCTTGCAATTTTGTGAGGCTGAACCTAGGTCTATTGGATCACTAATTATTTTATACAGAGGGAGTCAGTTTCATTTTCAGTGCAATTAGTGAATGACATCAAGAGTTCATGTAGTTTCCACCTAAAGCAAAAGAGATCAAACGACACGCTTGGCCAGTTTTGGCTTTTCTTTGCCTCTGGCTCTGTGGAGCTGAGGGAAGTAAGAAAGGGTATGACACACAACAAAATGACAAGATTTACACTATTTTCTGTGTCCTGTCTCCTGGTAAATGTCTATCAGAATAAGTGAATATGTGTACCTCCTGATAGTCTGTGAAATATTCACTTGCTAAGGTTTAAAAGTCTCTTAACAAGTATAGACTATCTTAACTTACTTCAGGGTAAGAAAAAGCTCCTATTTAAGCAATATAAGTAGCTGTATTTCTACAAATGTCTCTCTAAAATCAATTCCCTATTGAAGACAAGTGTCTATAATAAAAAAGAATTATTTTTCTCCAGAAAGTCCCTTTATTATTTCCTCTAAATTCATACTCTACATGAGCATTTTAAACATGTTTTAGTATTTGTTTTTTTCATATTTATTTTGTCTTTTTCACTCTTTGCACATTGTAGACACATACTTTAAAGCATGTTTTTCTCCATATCCTTCTGATACCATGCCGATTCATCTCAGAAACTTCAACATTTCTTAGGAAAAGTGTGAGTACGGGGAAAATCAAGAAAGCCTAAAAGATTGTGGTGTCAATATGGTACAACTTTAGTCTGTACTCTCTGTGTAGCAGTTCTTCTTTTACTGTTCTTACGTACCTCCCAATCTTGACAGCTGGAAATATAATTTCATTGCAATATTTGTGTTAAAGGTGATAGCAAAAAGATGGACTAGGGAGGCGTGTGCTATATCTACTTGATTTGGAAAAGAAAACAACATCTTATGAATAAATCTACATCTTAAGTCTGGGATGCCATAGGTGAAGGGGAAAACCAAGTATAAATATGTCTGTTTATTATAATTCAAGAATTCATTAGTTTAATTTCAAATTAAATAAAATTTATTCTAAGTGTGTGAAGGGACACTGTTATTCTTTGGCAATCTTGCTGTACAGAGGAGGTATAACCAGTGACTCCATCAATCTCTGACCAACTCAGTATCACACAACAGCTGCTCTCAGTGTTAGGATAAGTCTGGATCCTGAAACAGGGATGCTGTCACAAATAGTCCTACTTGCAGGAGCAAGATGCAGCACAGCAAAGTTTACTCCTGTGGCACCTCTAAAAGCTGGGAAAAATGCTCATTATCAATGGCTCCTTTGTTGATTCTCTAAAGGCGAAATCCTGTCAAGAGGCTTGACCCAAAAAAAATGGATTTTTGATATCAAAGATAGAGTTTTATTTCTTTTAAGGCAAGTAGGGTAACAAAATGTTTCAGGATCACCAGCCCTTGTTTTCATAGGTGACTTTACCAGACAACTACTAGGAACTTAATACAGTAGAAAAGAGGCAGTCCAAGAAGTTCTTAGAGTGTGTGTAGGACAACATTTTGTGGCAGGTGGTGAGTGACCCCACCAGCAGAGGGACTATGTCAGACCTCTTGTTTGCAAATAGAGATGGGATGGTGGGAGATGTGGGGGTTGGAGGCTGCTGGGGCACAGTGATCGTGAAATTATAGGGTTCTCAATATTTGGTGAAATCAAGGGGAACATCAATAAGAATTTTACACTGGACTTCCAGTGGGCCATGTTTAATTTGGTTTATTTAGGAGACTTATTCAGAGATTTTCTTAGGAATCAGCCCTTAAAAACAAAGGAGTTCAGGAAATGTGGATGTTTTTTAAAACAGATGTTGAGACTGTCCCTGTGTGCTGAAAAATGAGTCAACAAGGCGAATGTCCAGTCTGGATGGGCAACGAGGTTTTGAAGGAACTTAGGAATGAAAAGAGCATGTATCGTCTTTGGAAGGAGGGTCAGGTATCTCAGGAAGTATTTAAGTGCGTTGCTCTGACACATAGAAAAAAAAAATTAGGGAAGCCAAAGCTCAGTTTGAACTTAATTTGGCAAATTGTGTAAAGGATAATAAAAAATATTTTTACAAATATATTAATGGCAAAAGGAAGGGTAAGACCAACCTTTGTTTCTTTACTGCATGTGGAAGGGAACTTTGTAGCTGCAGATGAGAAGGTGGAAGCACTAACGCCCTCTTTGCCTCAGTCTTTAGTGGGACAATAGATTGTCCTCAGGACAACTGTCCTCCTGGGTTGATAGATGGTGTCAGGGAACAGGGTGATAGAATGGTGCCCCTGTTATTCAGGAGGAGGCAGTCAGAGAACTGCTGAGTAGCTTGGATATTCATAAATCTTTGGGCCTGGATGGGATCCATTCCAGGGTGATGAGAGAACTGGCAGATGAGTGTACGATGCTGCTCTCTATCATTTACCCACAGTCCTGGCTCACTGGTAAGCTTCCAGATGACTGGAAGCTGGCCAGGGTAATGCCCATTCACAAAAAGGGTAAGAAGGAAGATCCTGGTAATTATAGGCCAGTTAGCCTGACCTCAGTACTCAGTAAAGTAGTGGAACAATTTATACTGAGTGTCGTCACACAGCACTTATAGGATGTCCAGAGAATGAGACCAGCCAGCAAGGGTTTAGGAAGGGTATGTTCTGTTTGACCAACATGGGCTCCTTTTCTGACCAGGTGACCCACCTGGTGGATGTGGGAAAGACTGTTGGTGTTGTCTATTTGGATTTAAGCAAGGCCTTTGACACTGTATCTCACAGCACACTCCCAAAAAAGCTGGCAGACCATGGCTTGGACAGGAGGACTCTTTGCTGTGTTAAGAACTGGCTGAATGGCTGGACCCAGAGAGTGGTGGTGAATAGTGCTGCATCCAGATGGGGGCCAGGCAACAGGGATTTGTGCTGGGGCCAGTTTGTTCACTGTTTTATATCGTTGACATGGATGAGGGTATTGAGTAAACACTAAGCTGGGAGTGTGTGTCAATCTGTTGGAAGGTAGGACAGCTCTGCAGAGAAACCTGAAACAGTTGGATGGATGGGCATAACCTAGTAGGATGTAGTTTAATAAGTCCAAGTGTCGAGTCCTGAACTTTGGCCACAATAACCCCCTGCAATGTTATAGGCTGGGGGTGGCGCGGCTGGACAGTGCCCAGAAGAAAAGGGCCCTGGGGGTGCTGGTGACAGCAGCTGAACACGAGGCAGCTGTGTGCCCAGGAGGCCAAGAGGGCCAATGCCATCCTGGCCTGGATCAGGAATGGTGTGGCCAGCAGGAGCAGGGAGGTCATTCTTCCCCTGTACTGGGCACTGGTGAGGCCACACCTCGAGTGTATCTCCAGTTCTGGGCTCTCAGGTTAGGAAGGACATTGAGATGCTTGAACACGTCCAGAGTAGGGCAACAAGGCTGGTGAGGGAGCATGGAACACAAACCCTACAAGAAACAGCTGAAGGAACTGGGGTTGTTTAGCCTGGAGAAAAGGAGAGTCAGAGCTGACCATTTATCACTCTTTACAACCTCCTGAAATGTGGCTGTAGACTGCTGGGGTTTGGTATCTTTCTCCAGGCAGCAACTGTCAGAATGAGAGGACACAGCTTTAAGCTGCACCAAGGGAAATACAGATTGGAATTAGGAAAGTTTTTTACAGAAATGATGATAAAATACTGGAATGGTCTGCCCAAGGAGGTGGTGGAGTCACCATCCTCGATGTGTTTAAGAAAAGATTGGCACGTGGATTTGGCACTTGGTACCATGGTCTAGTTGAGGTGTTAGGACAGGTTTGGACTCAATGATCTTGGAGGTCTAGATCCCACCTAGTGATTCTGCAATTCAGCCAAAAGGAAAATGAAAGATTATTCGATCTCAAAGAAGTCATGTGAAGGAAAAATGAAATTTTGTTGCTTTTCTTAAGGACCTATTGGCTATATTCACTAACCTGTATCAGTTACTATCAAATCAAAACAAGAAGGTCAATGGAGTGAGCACATCAAGCTCAAGTGTAAAGATTCCACTGTTACATTCAGTACCTTGAGACTCAGGTCAGATGCCTGGCTCTCTATGGAATATTTCCTGGTGGCACCCATGGGGAGGAAGCTAGCAGAAATTGCATACTACCGCTTTGTAGTGAACACTGCAAAGTTGTCTCCATGAGCACGAGTGAAAGGGTGTGACAGACGGATCCACAAATCCATATCTCCTGTGCTTAGCTCCTGAAATCCACAATGGTCTTCCCAAGTACAAGTTCCCATTATGCCTTCACTAAACACTTCTGAAACATTTTCCTCATGACTGGAGAAGCTGAAAAATTTCCTGAGACCAGTAATTAGTGTTATTATGTTGCAGCAGTGCTGTGCGTTTGGAGTGATGAAACCTTTCACAGTAGGACACTGACCTCAAATTCTCAGAAGTTCCTCAAGATCCTGCTCTGTTCTTGCCACATACTGGAATGTATTAGATTTTCTCTGAGTAATTGTTTTGTGATTTCAAAGTTTGAAATGCAGCAGCTTTTTCAGAGATGAAGTCTGTTGATATAAATTAAAGCTTTGTTTTCTCTCACTGTTGATGTTAAATATAAATGGCATACCGGAAGATGTGTGAATGTAATTATCCTGCTTTTTATTTTAGTCAAGATTAGAGTGTACTGTATAGTTTCTTTATCCTTAAAACTTGTCCTGGATAAAGTACAGAAAATAAGGATAGGTAAAACATAGGGCCACACTAATTGCTTGCTTAAAAGTCTAAAATGTGCAAATAAAATGGTACAAATTATTATTTAGAATGGCTCATTGCTAAAAGCAATGGAGAGGTTAGATGTGATGGCTATTTTTTATGCTAATAACTGGGGGAGAAATAAACCCCAAGAACATGGAAATTCAGTATAAATGTATGTAAGAATAAAAAGTCTTATATAAGGCCAGCAACATGCAATGGATATGTCAAACATACATCAAACTGCTTCTTTACACACCCTTAAATTTCTCAATGTGCTGAAATTCTGTGACAGTAATGTTAAGGATGGTGACATACCCATATTCTTTAGTGGCCAGTACAAATGGAATAACTAGAATATTTGGGTTACAATTAAGAAAAAAATTAAAAGAAATCTGATGCAGAATAATGCCTTTCTCACAGTTCAGCTGATGATGTCACTATTTATAAAGACCTTTCTATATGTTTTCCAAATACTGTGTTCTCAATCAAAAAATGGTTTACATGCTGTAGGAGTGAAAGTCTATTACACCCACAAATATTAAAATGGTTCTGTAATTTTGATGTGAATGGGATATGAGTATTATATGAGGGCACCTGGTGCCAACAACAAACTGATGATGATGTGCAACTGAAATTGGTCAGTGTTTGAGATCCATATTACATGTTTCCAGGGAGCACCACATGGACCAGCAGGATCTTTTATAGCAGGACTTTTTTTTCTGGGAAAGGAGGTAACTGCTACTTGCTCAATAAAATATGCTTCTATTTTGTGCAATTCTGCAGGTGCCAGTAATATGTTGTAATTCTCTCCTAGAAAAAGCAATGACTATACTCATCTGCATACAGCAGATATGTAGCTTGTCACAGGTTAGGATTTCACTGCCAGCATGGAAGACCTGGAAATGTTTTTCTTATGACATTAAGAAAATATTTCCTGTCTGTCACAGTAGCCTTAACATGTTCTAATATATACTTGGAAGAGAAGTACTTCTGAGGCACACATCTAGTGACTCTGTCTTAAAATTAACAACAACCTTCTGGCATTGTTTCTTATTTAAAAATAATCAATATTTGGGGTGTTGGTTTGGTTTTGTTTGGTTGGTTGTTTTTATGTTTTCTGATCTAGGGTTTCTTTTTGTTTGTTTGTTTTACTTGATTGGCTGGTTTGTTTTTGGTTTGGTTTTTTGGTGTTTTTTGGGGTTTTTTTTGTGAATGAATTTCTTTTTCTAGACAATACTCAATACAACATTTTTAATATGGGATTTTAAGTAAATTTTTGAATTTCCTAAATAAGATTATTTCAGCCACTTTTAACTTTCCTAGCTTTCATCATTTCTTTGGTAGCTTCCTGGATTTGATTTATATGAAGAAAGGTGCTATATGGAGTTAATGTAGAAATGTAAGTGCTTTGTAATCAGTGCAGGTCACCACAGAATGCACTAGGCCCCCTTTATTTTGCATGAGTAAATACTGTAAGGCCTTGGTCTAAAAAGTCTTTGTAGGAGAAATACAAATAAAGCTACTGTCCCATTCTACACAGTCTGCCTGAATGTCAAATGCCTTCAAATGTCAGCCCAAATAAAAACTTTGAGATATAAAAGAAATACCAGATACCCTATGAACACCTTTGGACAATTCTTGGTTTTTTTTCTATTTCACCAAAATCACCTTTCCTTTCCAGTGCCAAAGTCCCATTGCAATCAACAAAACTTGGGGAATATGGTATGACATCACTGGTTCTCCACAGAGCCTCCAGTGATTCATTTGCATGCTACATCTTGTCAGCAGGCTTTTGCATGTCCATGTTGTAAAAGAATTTTATTTATTCAAACTGTTTTAAGGTACCTATAGCATATTAATTAACTCTTATTAACTGGGTTGGTTCTTTTCTTCACATTTCTTTTCTTTCCCTTTCTAATTTCAGAATCAAACTGTTGATGAGGTTAGCAGAAATCTGTTCAATAGTTTTGATGGTTTTTTTTTTTTTTAATGATTTGTATCTTTTTACAGGTCAGTATAATTTAAATATAGAATATCACATAATTTCATTTGAACCAAGTATATATTTTTCATTCCTAAGTACACTAGATTGAGATAAGGTTGCTCAGTTCACTACAGCTACAGAAAAACAAGAGGCACCTGAAAGAAATATTCTGAGAAGGAAATAACACCTGCTGTGTGTATTAGGCTAACAATGCTATTTCACAAGGGAACTGTTAATGAGAAAATTTTACACAGGAAGAAAAGATCACTTTTCCAGAAGTTTAGTAAAGACAGCAGATCTTGACATGAGAAAGGGTCAAGAAATAGGAAGAAATTGAATTGTCAATGCTGTGACAAGCACTGGAATCAAATTCTTAAGTTCCTGCCTGTGAAATTTTGACATTCAGCTGATTTTTCTCATTTCTGTGAACCCAGACTCTTCTTCCAGTTGTCTAAGTTATGCTGGTGTGTTTGACACATTTATCCACCGTTTTCTCAAGTGGTTTACTGCCCAAAATAAAAATACACATGTCAAGCACTTCAAATCTGTGATTTCAACAGTCTCTAGTAGACAGATTTCTCTGCCTGTTGGAGGTTGCATAAGCTACCGTTTCCATGCAGTGTGTATCTTAAAGGACAGTAGCTATTAAGCACTTAAGCAGCACTTTCCCTGCAGTATTCTGAATAGAACTCAGCAATTTTGGCATATGTCATACTTTTGTGGTGGTTATTATTCATGTGTGTGATGTCATGTCGAATGGAATTGTCAAATTTTTTGGAAGTAATCAATTGATTTTCAGTTATGTGTCTGAAAGATAAAAGAAAAGGAAAATTAAAAGATTTTTTAATTTCTTCATCTTCTTCTGGTGGTCTGATAAACTGCATTTCCAGTAGTGCTCTTTTGGTTCCATAAAAGCCTTGTTTGATTTATGATAAATGTTAATTGCCTTCATATAGCTTCCAGCCTGTCCAAGTAAGTGTTCTAAGACAATAAATGCCATGCTTATTCAAGCACACTATGTACAGAATATTATCTATTAAAGCCACTGTGGATTAAATGAAGCAGATAATATGTGATGAAATGTTTATTTCCTTCTTTTGGCTCACAAGACAAGTATGCATTACTACATAGCTAGTTATCTCGCCTGAAGGGAGAGTGTTCCTTTGCAATTGTGTGCCTCTAATGCATCGCTTTGTTCCTTTACACTGCTTTTTTTTCTTCATGCTGCATGTACATTACTTTTTTGCTGGTGGAGCAGGAACACACACACTTAACTGGAGAAGAAATAAATTTTCTTGGGGCAAAACATTGCTGCAACCTGAGGTGAAGCAAACTGGGAAAGCAATAAATTCAAATTAAGAATGCTCTTTTAAAATTCAACAGCAGTGCCTCTAAAACAGATATTATATTCTCAGTGTATTTTTTCCCCCAGTACAGAAGAATGACAAAGTTTACTATATTTGACTAAATGCACCCAATATCTTCTTACAATTGTGAAAACTCATACTTTATTTCTTTCAGGTCTATTTTCTTTAAGACACTTTGCCTTGAGGGACTTGGCATCAAGTAAATCCATCACAGGAAAGTATCAGCAATGACACATCTAAGGCTGCATTACATGATGAAAGATTATAGGTTGTGATCATTGCAGCTTCCTCACAGTGTCATTATCTAACGCCCTCAACCTCCAACATACTCTGAAATGCCATTTAACCTCACAATTCCATACAAGGTTTACTTGGAATATTTTAATTACCTTTGTTCTAGGGGAGACATAAGATTTCTGTCTACATCTGTACCTGTATCTCCATGATAGCTACATCCCCTCCATTCCTCTCTAGCTCTTTCTGCCCTCATCTAATCTCACCTCCATCTAATCTGTATCTAAATCTATGTAATCTCCATTTTATATACATATATAATAATAGAATAATTAAGTTTGGGAAAGGCCTCTAATATCACTTAATCTAATCATTAACCTAACATTGCCATGCTTACCACAAAACAATGTCCTTAAGTGCCATATTTACAAGTATTTTTTGCTCTTCCAGAAATGATGATTCCACCCCTTTCCTGGGCAGCTTGTTCTAATGCTCAGGATTCTGTTCTGATGCATATTAAATATCTTATGAGTTATAGAGGATCCACAGCCTCTCTGGGCATAGAATTTTTCCTCTTGTTCACTTCCTGTGTTCCAGCTTCTGCTCATTCTTGTTCTGTTGTTTGGCACCACCAAAAATGTCTGAACCTACCTTCTTGACATGCCCCCTTCAGATACTTACAGATATTGATGACTTTCCCTCTCAGTCATATCTTTCTCAGAGATCACTGAGCCTTTCCTCAGGAAAGAGATTATCCAGTCCAATAATCATCTGGGCAGAGCTACCATGGACCCTTTCTGGGTCTGTCTTGAACTGGGGAGCCAATGGTGGAGGCAAGACTCTAGATGTGGCATCCTTAGGTGGAGTAGAGGAGCAGGTTCACCTCTCCTAAGCTGCTGACCCTGTTACTGAGCCTTGGGAATTCAGCCACCACCTGGATGTGACACCATTCACCACCACTCTTTGGGCCTCACCATTCAGCCAGCTATTAACTCAGCAAGGAGTGCACATGTTAAAGCCATGGGCTCCCTGTTTTTCTGAGAGAATCTGTGGAAGATGGTGGTAAAGGTTTTACTAAGTTCTAGGTATGCAGTTACATGTACAAACGTCCATGGTACTGTACACATGTATGTGTTGATGTATAACTAGATCAAGCTCAGTCTCTACCATTATCTCTATCTGTATAATAATCTCTATCTGTATAATTATCTCTATCTGTCTTTATAATCTGTATCTAATTTATGCTATTTTTTTATATTTTTGTCTGCATCATCCTTATCTCTATCATGTCTAGCTCTACCTCTATCTCATCTATATATGCTTGTATATATATTTGTATATATACATACATACATACATATGTATCTTTAGCATCTAGTTTTGTATCTATACATCTCTATATATTCTCTTTACATATCCATCTACATCTATCAACCTATATATCTCTGTATATTGTACTTTCTCTTGTATTTTTGAAATATGTTCACATGTTAAGTAAGCTGGCATTGGTGAAATTTTGAGATATTGGCAGAGAGAACAGGCAAGACAATTTGGCAAGTATCTGTATGAGAGATTATAGCACAAAAAGTAGAATTTATTTCTAGACAACAGATCAAAATCCTCTTTTGAATGTCTCTATTATTTCTTCAGAACAGGCAAGTAAAGAAGAAATCACGGCACTTCCTATGCCATCATGTAATTTGTGGTTCACCATGGCTTTTACTAAATAAGGAATGCTGAAAACTGAGAAATATGCAAACTGAGGTCTACATTTAAAAAATATTTGAAATAAATGGAAGGAAAAAATTGTATATGTTGAACAAATGTTAGTAGTCTGGATTGCTATATATGTACGAAGAGGTGTCCTGACATTAGTTTGAGCAACTTAAATGAAAAGCAACTTGATTTTGCTTGCAGAATAAATGCATATTTTTTTAAATTGTATTTATATTTTCCATTATTCTTCTCATCCTGATGGCAACCCCCTCAAAACTCCTGAACTCAATCCTTAAAAGCTGGGGTATATTCTAAATATTTCATAAAACAATTAATTAGAAGTCTTTTTTTCTAACCACTTAAAGCCTTCTAACTCCGTGGGCAATTATGTGGTTGTTTGTGTTTTTTTTAATTCAGAGGGAAATTAACTGCCACATCATAGCATTTGTGGTTGGAAATTTGGCTAATATCTAGGTTTACATTTTTTACAACATATTTGTGATACCGGTGGTCTTTATACTCAGCTTTTTTATCATGTTCCCTTTAACTTTACAGACTGAAGTGTTTGTAGTAGTATTATTAACTTCTATATTTAGGTAATTAATGACATATCTATGATCTTTTAGTTTAGTGCATGTTCTTCTGTCAATATGCAAATGTATTAGCAAATTTATAAAAAAAAAAAAAAATTACAGGTTTTTTTTCCAGAAAGAATCTTGCCATATGCAAACTTTCTTCTTTTAGAATTTAACACTGCAGTCCATGCTCAGAGGTTCAAAATATTATAGAAGTAATGATTACAGATTTTAGTCTATGCCAGTTGCTGTAGAACATGCTGGAGCACCTTGTCTGTAAATGTACCAGCATTTACCTTGAAAGCAATATGTACCACACACTTTCATTTCCAAAAGGTCAGATAAAATATCATTTGACTCAATCCTTCATAGGAAAGTAATGCTACATTTTTTTTAGATAGACACATAGCAACTTTTGTCTTCTACTTCAGCAGGGCGCCTACTAATATCGTGAGTTTTCCCTTTTTTTGTGCAAATGTATATTTTAATTTGGTTTGGAAATTTGTCTATTTCTCACTTTTTTTTTTTTTTTTTAAGTGAAAATGTATTTTGCAAAGCTTGTCCTTTTCAGATAAAGAGAATATAATATAGCTCAAGAAGGTAGCTTTTTTCTGTGACCTACTGACCTTGCAATAGGTGTTAATGACAGAAGAAACTCCTATAATGCTTTGACTGACGTTTTTTGTCAATTTTCACATAAGATTTGCTGTGTAAGATTTTCCAGTGTTGGCACCCTGGTGTTCAAGTCTTCATGAATTGAAATTTCTTTATGAAATCAATTCTGTTCTCAGGTGTAGTCTATAGATTTAGAGGAACTACTGTTGTCTTTGAGCTTTGGGTCCTATTTCTCCCATGCCTTTTTGTACAAAAAATGTATTTCCCTATAAATCAATGTTTTTATAAGTCTTTAAAAAAGACATGCTTTTTTTGCTAAAACTTGCGAGTTATTGGGCCAAAAGTATTCTTTTAGAATTTTTTGGTGCATTTTTACAATGTGTCCGTAATAACATATAACTGATTCTTGCTTTTGAAATCTGTTCTTCTAACCAGATTATACAGAAAACTTATCTTCCTATGCTCAGTTTTAATCATGTGGTAGACATATTTGAATACAAGCTCCCGTTTGGGATTTGAATGCCTCTTGATAGGTAGAATAAAGACAAAACATTTTTTTTCCATATTAATATTATCTCAAAAGCTAATACGTAAAATGAATGTGCATGAAATTTATTTTTATTAACTTGCTCATTAGGTTTTGTTTAAACTTTTGAGGCCTTAATGATCTAGGATTATTTTTGTTGGGTTTTTTAATTTGGTGGTTGGTTGGTTTTTTTTTATTTTTTGGGGGGGGAAGGTTGGTTGGTGTTTTTTAAAAGTGGTCTTTTTTTGGCGGCACATGAGAATAGAATCAGGATAGGTTTTTAACTTATCATGGAAAAATAAGAATTGGAAATGCACTTTGCCCACAGTCCTAGCTCTGGAATTGAGTTTGTTTCTCAACCCAGGCAGCAAAAACCTGTGTTCTAGATACTAGAAACCCAGTTCTTCTAGTCTTCTTAACAGCCAGAAAACATTTTCATACTGAGTTTAATGGAACTGATGTGAAGTCTTGCCAAAACAGACCTAATATGATGAAAATAAAAAATAGATCTTGTGAGAAGTTCCCAGTTGATGCTGTTCTACGTTACAGCAACAGACACTTTGAACTTCAGAAGGCTAAAAATGTCTCTTTTATTCTTGCAATGTGTCTCCCCTATATACTATTTTACACAGACCAATTTGATTGGTGACAAGAATGCAAACTTCTTCTTTTACAATAGTTAGACCAGAGGGACATCCAGAAGAAGTCCCTCTTAGGAAAAGGAATGAGAACAAAGTACAGTTTACAAAAACACTTCTCTTGTTTACAGAAAATTCCCTCGGAAAGGAATTTCAGAAAACCAAAGCATCTCAGGCACGAAACCAGGGCTACACTAGTAGGCATAGTAGCCCTGTTTCTAGACCAAATTGTGTTAATTACTTTCTGTACTTGGGTTTAATAGAGTGGTTATAAGGCTTTTAAATGTTAAAAGCTAAAGAGAATTTCTAGAATGTAGGGAGTTCTTGAAAGAATTTGTAGTTGCAGATGGAAAACATTTTGGAACCAATGCTTGTCATAGGTTCTGTATGGAATTTTAGACAAATAAGCTAGTTTCTCTCTGAATCTTAATCCAGCAACTGTAATATTTATCATATTATCCTTCTTTTATAGACTATCTGATTGAATTTATATATTTTTTAATTGCTTCAGCACTATATGAAGGAAATGACAAACCTGTACTGCAAAGTCTTACTAAGTAGAACAAAGAAATAGCAGTTGTTTCTTACCTGCCATGAGCTCTGAAGTATATAGTCTTTTTGGAAAAGGTCTCTCTCTCTATCTCCACAAAGCCAAATCTACCTACACAAATATATTTTTCTTCATCTGCGTGTATATAATTCCAAGACCATAAAATAACCTATCTGTTCACTTCCAGTGGTAGTTGACTGGTACTGAGCAAGTGAACTAATCCAGTAATCTCTGCTCACCAGTGAGTAGTTTAAAAATGAAGTAGCTATGCTTGCTCATGAACAAACAATAATCTGAAAAACCTCTAGTGGTCCCAAGGGCTGAACAGAGAAAAATCAAGCCTTGGAAAATCAAGGTTTTAGTGAATTGACTTTTCACAAATGCACTGTTAATATAATTTTTACGCTTTACTATGAAACCTTTGGGAATTGTTTTAAATTTTATTATTTGGTAATTTTCTTCCTCCCAATTGATTTGTATGTTACTGTGACTCTACCAAGGACAATGTTTTTAATGTAATCAGGAAGGATCTGTGTATCTATTACATAAGTACAATCAATGTAAATCCGTTTATACCCCTAGTTACTTCTCCTGGAATGTACTTAATTTTGTATACACACATATTTACATCCTACTTGTATGTGCCCAGAAGTTTTGGGATATGCACTGGGGATATACATAAAAAAAAAAAAAAAAAAAAAAAAAAAAAAAAAATTGGGAGGTTTCTTCAACAGTTAGAGGCTATGGTCCATAAACCAAACAAGGTGTGAAATATATGAAATATACCTGGCCTATTAATGTTCCCATTGCAAGATATATGAAAGAAGAGAATGGAGCCAGGCTCTTCTTGGTGGTCCCAAGCAATGGGATGAGAGGAAACAGGCAGAAACTGATATGCAGAAAGTTCCATTTAAAACATGAGGAAAAACTATTTTACTGTAAGGATGAGAAAGCACTTGAGCAGACTGCCCAGAGAGGCTATGGAGTCTCCTTCCTTGGACATACTAAAAACTTACCTAGAAGGTGATGTTGTGCATCTGTTCTAGGTGAACCTTCTTTAGCAGGGGATCGAGGTACCTGATCCTCAATCCTTTTCTGTATTGAGGATACTGTCATAAGAAAATTTAATTGACATGTGCCACTCACTGAAATACTAATGAATTTAGGCAGGTCTGATTTCAAAGCAGGGCCTGAGGTGCTCAGCTGTTGGTATTGCTTCACTCTTCTCACTCCCTTAATTTTCTGTTCTGTCCTTTTATTCAGACCCCTATCTGCTCTTTGGTTCCTTAACAAATGTCTTCTAATGTTTTCTTTATCTGTTTTAGTGAAGATATTGAAAATTCACCTTAGGCTGTACTTAGGCATATGCAGATTCTGTATATCTTAGACTTAAAGAAAATGGGCTCGTGAGAGCAGTAAGTACAGAGGAGAGTAGGTATACCTTGAGCACGGTTAGATCAAAGAGGTACTTAGTAACTGAGAAGCTGAAAGAACAGCTCCAATCCAGCCTGGCCAAGTTACTAGTTTGGGAATTTTATCTCAGTGGTGAGAGTGCTCCCTCACTGCTACACAGTAGCTACTATTGCTACACAGTAGCCCCACAGAAATGGAAAAGAAGAAAAACTCGGTACTTACTAGCTGCATAAGAGAATTTTCAGAGTTTTAAGAGCACAATAAGTGGAAATATAAATGTGATCATTGGGAGCTAATTATTCAGGACTTTCTATAATCTCTAAGATGCGTGCATGGCAAGAGACTGGAAACAAAAGATATAGTTCTTCAGTTTGACCCTTAAGTAAATGTGTAAATAAAAATATCCCCAAGGGAATATAAATCCCAATTTGATGCTGCATTCCTGAAGGAATATCAGGTAACCTTGCAGTTTAATATAACAGAAGTATAAGGTTATGAATCAGTTGTATCTTGTTTTTACTTTTTTTCATCTTTATGTCCAAAAGAAATAAAACCAAGATTTTTTCAGTCTTTTGAAATATATTTGTAGTGTTTCACTCATGCATTTGGTACTGTGGACACTGAAAAACCAAAGGCATCCATACAGTGCATTAATCAAATCATGACATGTAAATAAACCCAGATTTATTATGACGGAGGAACTCAGTCAGTGTTAATCTGTAAGCATATCTGTTCTGTTATACAGAGCCCTGCCAAAAATAGTTGATTTCTAAATTATTTGAATAAATGATTGCTAATCTGTGCAACAACACCTACAGTTGACAGATGCTTGGATTTCTTCATGGTGTACTGGTTTTGGATGAGGGAGATTAACTTTCTTTACAGTCTTGAACACAGAGCTGTGTTTTGGATTTGGACTGAACACAGGATTGATTATATAGAGATATTTTAGTTATTACTGAGTAGGGTTTACTAATAGTCAAGGGCTTTTCTACTTTTTATACTGCCAAGTTGCTAAGGAAGTCGGGGATACTAATATCTATCAGCAGTTATTGCCACCTGCCACAGACTTTCCTTTTAATATTGCAAGGCAAAAAGTACTGAAAAACTCATAGGTTCACCACTAAATTCTTCGATATCATCACAGCTGGGAAGACTTGAATGTTTGTGGTAACATTCTGGAAAGTTAGGCATGTAAACTAGGAAAAGGCAGCTATTTAAGGTTGTGTGATATATTCATATTGTGCAGTGTATCTCCAATATCTGTTTTTTCTTCTATTCTCTTAATACTTTCACTAACCTTTTTCTCTGAGAGAATTCAATAAAGTGTTTTTTCTCTGGTTTGCTGAAGGAATATATATTTATTGTGTTGCTTTCTGCTGCAAAAGGCTTTTTCAGGGGCAAGTGTATTTTAAGCCCAAATTTAACCTTAGAGAGAAAGAAACAATGGGAGGTTAATATTCAAGGTATTTCAAGGTGGTGGTAATCACAGAAGTGAAGGTGACAAGATTTCATTTTTTATTCTTCTTTTTCCTTCCCAAAGTGGAAAGATTCAGAAAAAAAACTGTTTCATTAAGCAAAAAGTTTGATGACCTCCTCTGTTGAAGAAAGTAGAATGTTTTTTCCTAGGAAATGGTTCTCTATCTGTATTTTGTACAAATTTAAATTTGTACAGAACAACAACTGACTGAAGGTATGAGAAAGTGATTAGACCCAGGCTCTTTAGTGGTACTGTGTGTGTGGAATGGGACTGACAGAAGAGAAAAACTTCAAAAATGTCAGTATTTGCTCTAAGGTTCCACTCTGCAAAACTGTAAAGAGTATCTAAAGAGATTTGAAATACAAAATTGTATAATGCCTTTCAGACATTCACATGGAAATCAGCCTTCTATTCTAGGACCAGGTCACTAGTCTTAGCTGTGTTTGCATTTCCATAGGCTTTACGTAAGTCAAAAAAAACATTAAAAGATACTTTTTTTTTAGTCCTTGTGTAGTGTTATTCTTCAAGTACAAAGACAATAATTTTTGATACTCAGAAGATGGGGACTCCAGGGTTTTGTCAGTCCTGGGTCATGTCCTCTTCTTATTAATGATCTGAAAAGGTGACCAAAGGTATTCCATTAATTTCTCAGTTGACAACAGGTTTTCTGAAGCAGTATTTGTTGGGAGAAGGAGCAGCTTTGGGACACTTAACAGCAGCCTGGTGTCTACAGGAGGGAATTGAGACCACAGGGGTAATAAACAGTAGTGTGAGACTGCTGCTGGGACAGGTAAGGTTCTGACTGCACATATTGTGATCAGCATGTCACCTCAAGGATAACTAAGTGGTGGAACAGGCTGACAATAATGGCTGCAGACTTCCCATCTTTGGAAACTTTCATACACATACTTTCATACTTTGCAACAAATCCCTGCACCTCCCCATCTGAGCTCTCTGTTGGCCCTGCTTGAAGCAGGAGGTCGCAGTTGAGACATCCTTATGCCCCCTCCAAGCTGTGTGATCCAGTGATTCTGTGTACAAAACAGAGACTCTGAAGAAAGTTTTGAGATGGCACTTACAGGCTGTATAATGAGTAAGGAGTACTCTGACAGTGAAGCAGATCTCTAATTGCCATTTCTGTTTTGGAGCTTCCTTTGCTGTTCTTAGTACTCGTGTAGGCTCCTGTGCTGAACAGATGGGTTTCCTCGTGTGTGATTTGTGAGTGACCTTTCAGTTTCATCAGCTTTCCTATACATTTTCTATTATATTTCTGCCTTTATTCTACAGTTTGTTCTTTCTCCCAGGTTTCAATTGTGAATGAAAGTCATTAATAGACAAAAAAGATGTGTTTTGTCTTCCTAGTCCTGGAACATACATTTTCTGGAACATACATTTTCAGTAAGTATTCTTGCTTTCTCTGCCTTGTAATTATCACAAAAAGTTTGGAAATTTCCTTTATTAAGATTAATTTTTTATATTCTTTAATAAAAGCAAAAATCAAGTATTTTATTGGATTCTTGTTATTTACTGCAAAGGAAAAAAATAAAAGTTTTGATTTTTTTTTTCACTGTATGAACAATTGTTTATACAAGACAGGCATTTCTCTACTTCACCATTCTGTTTCTGGGAGCACTCAGTTACAGAGCCTTAGGAGAAGTGCAAATATAAATCTGATCTAGGTGTAGGTCTTATTGTGTCAGTCATATCTAACTTGGCATACTGATGCACTTTGAGATGAAACTCTTTCTGTTTACCATTACTTTGGGGTATGTTATTGGGTTAGAAACTTGCAGGATGGCTAAGTCTAATGGGTGGAGGTATATAGAGTTAAATCCAGGTGGTGGCTGGTAACTACTGGAGTTCTCAGGCCTCAGTTTGGTGGCTGATTCCTCTTTATTATCTTTATTGATGATCTGGATGAGAGGATCAAATGCACCCTCAGTAGCTCTGCAGAAAACACTAAGATGGGTGGGAGTGTTGATCTGCCGGAGGGCAGGAAAGATCTGCAGAGGGATCTGGACAGGGTGGATCAATGGGGTCAAGGCCAAAGGTACAAGGTTCATCAAGGCCAGGTGCTGGGTCCTGCACTTGAGTCACAATAACCCCATGCAGTACTATAGGCCGAAGGCAGACTGGCTGGAAAGTGGCCCTGTGGAAAAGTGTCTGAGGGACCTGGTCAACAGTATCTGAACATGAACCAGAGTTCATGAGTGCCCAGGTGGCCAAAATGACCAATGGCATCCTGGCCTGTATCAGCAATAAAGTGGCCAACATGACAAAGACAGTGATTGCCCCCTTGTACTCAGCACTGTTTCGGGCTCACCTCGGTTTCTGTCCATTTCTGTGCCTCTCATGAAGAAAAAGACATTCAGGTGTTGGCGGTGTACAGAAAAGGGCAATGGAGCTGATGAAGGGTCTGGCTGACAAGTCATATGAGAAATAGCTGAGCATGCTGGGGTTGTTCAGCCCAGAGAAAAGGAGGCTAAGGAGTGATCTTATTACTCTCTACAACTCCCTTTGAGGAGGTTATAGCCAGGAGGGGGCAGTTTCTTTTCCCATGCAGCCAGCGACAGGAGAAGCAGACACAGCCTCAAGCTCTCCTGGGAGGGGTTCAAGCTGGATATCTGGAGTAATTTCTTCATGGAAAGTGTTGTTAAACATTGGAATAAACTGCCCAAGAAGGCAGATGGATTCTCAATATCTGGAAGAGTTCAAGAAACAACTGAACATGCCATCGCCTTGTTGACAAAGTGGTGATTAGTCAAAGGTTGGACACAACTAAAACAGAAGTATTTTGTCAACCTAACTGATTCTGTGACGCTGACAATAATTCTGTGGTACTTAGAGATGCAAGGGATCCAAAAGGATCAACCAAGTCCAACTCCTGTCCCTGCACAGGACAGCCCGAAGTGTCAGAATTACCTGAGTAGTTCTTTATCTGTCAGGCTGGTGCTGTGACTTTTCTGGTGAGCCTGTTCTGTTGACCAGCCACCCACTGAGTAGGAACCATTTCCTAAAATACAACCTAAATCTGCCCTGAAATGACTTCAGGACATTTCCTCGAGTCCTGTCACTAGCCACCAGAGAGAACAGATCAGTGCCTGCCCCTCTTCCCCTCACAAAGAACTAGTAACTGCACTGAGGTATCCCCTCAGTCTCCTCCAGGCTGAACACACCAAGTGACCTCAGCCATGGCTCACACAGCTTCACCTCAAGGCCCGTCACCATCTTTGTTGCCCCTCATTGGACACTCTGTAACAGCTCAATGTCTTATACTGTGGCACCCAGAACTGCTCCAGCACTGGAGGTGAGGCTGCCCCAGTGCAGAGCAGAGCAGGACAATCCCCTCCCTTGCCCAGCAGTGATGCTGTGCCTGATGCCCCCCAGGACACAGGTGGCCTCCCGGCTGCCAGGGCACTGCTGGCTCATGTTCAGCTTCCCACAGACCAAGTCCCTGCGGAGCTGCATTACCCTATTACAGGCCACTCTGCGTCCTGAGAAACGCTGTTAGGCCTTGGCCTTGAAAAGAGCACCTGGGCCCAGCTCTTCCAGAGCTTGTTAAAAACACTATCTGCTTCCAGGAACTGCTGCTGTCTAACAAGCTCCTCTTTTCCTTATTAATGGCCTTGGAAACAGTTGTTCTTGCCTGAACAGCATTACATTTCTGCTACCATACTTTCACAGAAACTGCTGCCCCAAACTCTAGCCTGGATGAAACATTGTAATGACTAAAGCCCATTCTCTGGAGATCATATAAACAGTGGTTCAAAATGAGACTCTTTGAGCTCTCCTGGACTGCAGAAACCTGCAACCAGGAGTCCCTCTCTGAGTCCAAAGCCTCCCAGAGGCAGCAAACTCAGGTTTGCTACAGCTGGAGGACACGTGAAACACAATCTACCTCAAGCTGATACCCTCACTCTTGGAGGCCCAACTCTTTGCCCTTTGGGAGATGCAAAGGTGTCCAAAATGAGTATTTCACTGACTTCCAAAGCTAGTTTTTCACAGGTACCTTGCTTGCAGTCACACTTTATGTCTGTGTGTATGCATGTGTGCATATGCTATAACAGATCTGGGAGAAATGTTTTTTTCTTAGATCTTTAAGTAACATAAACATTTGAGTAAGCTAGGCAAGTAAGTAAAGTCAAGTCATAAATCATAAACTAAGTGTTGCTCTTTAGCTAAATTGCTAAGTATAACTTTGAAGTGATAGGTTAGTTTAAATGCTATCAAGTGTTATGCCTCTTAAATTTTTAAGGTTAAGTTATGAGTTAAGAGATAAGTTAAATTAGGTATAAGTGTTATTCCTTTGTTAAATTGTCATGTTTAAGGTATATGTTAAAGAGCACTGTTAAGTTTGAGTGATGTTAAGCATTTAGGCTATGTTTCTTTTTATCCGTTCTGTCACTGTCCTTTTGTTACATGTACTTAAACACACACACACACTACCCCCAGATAGTTCTCAGTTAATGTCTGTTTTGATTGGCTGCATTTTGTTGGGTTTTGTTGCTTGTTTTGTGCCTTAAGTCTCCTGTAAGTAGGAAAGTGAATCTTACCAACAGACTTGGATGTACTGTTGCTTAATATTAGATCTGGCTTTTGCTTATAGCCTTGACAGTGAAGATTTAAATTATCTTTAACATTTGTTCCTAACAATTTGGCACAGTGAGCATACTGGATAGTAATATCACTGACTACTTACAAATACATGGAAAGTCCAAGCCCTAAGTTCTCAGACAAATGGGCTCAGGATAATTGGCATGATTGTTATTAAAGAAAAGGGAAGATAAAGAAATTATTTGCCAAGTTCTAAGCACCTGTCTGGAAGCTGCCTGCCAATACCAAAAAGATTAAAGGGAAACAGGAACTGAAAACTGAACTGGAAATAAGGAAAGTGACTGAGTTATTGTTGTCCCTGTAAACAAAACTGCAGAGACATTTAGAGGAGGAACAGAAAGGAAAACAAAAGCTTGTAGGAAAAGATGAGCTAACATTTATGCAGGCTCTAAAGCCTTCTGAAGCTTGCAGTGGACAGGTAAATTATACCCAAAAAGCCAGCCCTATTTGATCTGATTAAGATGGCTAATTTACTAAAATGCCAAGGCTATAAGCCAGATGAAATCTCAACTGATTATTTCTGGTGTATTTGTTTAACTGGAGGAGACTGAATCCTATTGAATGGTGAAGAGGCCAAAGGATTCTGGGTCCTTGTGTTATTTAATGTTTCAGTCCCAAGGCGCAAATGATCACCACTTGATAACAAGCAGAGTGGCATACTGGGCTGGTGAAATAGATGTACGTTCGAAGAGAGCCTCTAGTGATACCTATTAAATCTATGAATTAGCTCTTCCTTTTTATTACAAAAGCCATCTGCATCTAAGCCGTGCATGAGTGATCTCAAACACCTGTTCATAACAGACTCTCATGTCCCTTTCCTTAGCACTGCTCTCCAGCCTCTTATTACCCAGCCTGTCTCCACGTCCAGGATTGCCCTGTCCCATGACCAGAATCCAGCACTTTCCACTGTTAAACTTTATACTGTTGGTAATTGCCCAGCCCTCTAATTTGTCTAAGCTGAACTTGAACTTTATGAACTTGAACTTTAGGTTTATTAATTTGAACTTTACCTTTATGAACTAGAGGTTTCTGAATTTGAGCTTTAATTTACCTTTAAGTCTTTTGTCCTCTACATAATATCCTATCACTAAAAGTGAAGCCACATGAAATTAATGATATTTTACATGGAAGGTAGCTTCTTATGTCTTTATGTGTTTTAAAAAGACCAGGCCAAACCAAACCCAACCCCTTCTTGCTGGTAACATATTAATAGGTTGTTATGTACATATTAATACATATTAATACCTACACAATCATATTATTGATCATCTTTTGTGTACTCCACAGGTAGTTGGAAGCCATCTGAATGTTCATATACATTTTTGTCTAACAAGGGTTGGAACAGATAGTCTGTGTCTATAATATTTTACCATACACTTTCCTATGACAGAAATCAAATATTTTCTTTTTCTTCCTTGTCATTTTTTTCAAAGAGAAAGCTATCCTTGAAAAAGGGTATCAGGGCTATACATTCTCTTCTAATGTACAGTGCCAAATGGCTTTAAAAAGAATCATAGTGAAATTTTTAAAGTTTTTCCTTTCTAATAATTCCTTACATTTGATTTTCTTTTCTGCTCCTGCTGTGTGTTGAGATGATATTTCCAGTGATCTATACATAAGGACACCAGTATCTTTTCACAGAGCAACAACAACTCAACACTGTATATTTACAGATAGCTTGATTTTTTTCCTCTTCTTTTGGCTTTACTTTACACCTAAGGACATTAAGTTCCATGCGTCATTTCTGGTCATTTTCTGGCCAGAACTTTGGCATGGGGGGAATATTTAGCATGACTTAATATTATTTTTTATTTTGCCTGCCTTGTAGATGTTATTTCACTTAGAAGCTTTCTCATGGTAAAGCTGGTCTGCTTCTCAGGACTTTAAGAATAATTTGACATTTTACTGCAAGGGAGATAAAAAGAATCCTTCTTCCTAGTTGTGATACATAGCCGTATATTACTACAAAATAGTAATGATAATAACCTATAGTAATGATAACAACCTATCTTTTTGTGGCAAGATTGATCCCTTTTTCTTCTTAGTGTTTCTAAGGTCTCTTGTTGGGAAAGCTTCCTAAAAAATTCAATTTATTTTTGTCAGACAGATTCCTATAATCTCTTACCCTTCTAAGTCCTGTGAGGTACACACTGTCACGCCACACTGGCTTATGTGGCATGACTTCTTTCTATAAAAAACCATGTTAACCCTTTTTTAATAAATCATATTTATTCATGCCTATTGTTTACATATGTTCTGCAATGACTTAAGTGTGTCAAAGAAAGTTTCCCATTGGACCATCCAGGAACCACTCTGTAAGTCAAACCTGCATCACCTGAGCTAGAACCAAATCCTGTTTTCAGCTGCACCCCTGACTCTGACAAAGACACAGCAAGACTCCTTACCAGCTTAACCCCAGGTTCCCCATATCAGTCTCAGTTGTCTGGGTCCTTCAAATAATTCAATCATGGTGCAACAACAAAATAAAAGCTCAAGCTGGTGTCTCCAGGAGGGACCCTGAACAAAATAAACCCTGGACTTTTATACCCTCACAGTTTAAGTATATGGAAATCTGGGATTTTCCAGCTGAGTCATTGTCTCCTGCCCTGTCTCAGTGTCTACTCCCCTGGCTAAGCCTGCACTTTTGTGATGCAAAGTGTTGGCTCCAGCTGGCCTCCTGCTCAGACTCCTGGGATCCAGACCTTTGGATTTTGCATTTCTTACTGCAGATGCTCACTGAGTTACCTGCATTACTTGTTCACCTCAACAAGATGTTGGGATAACTTTTCATCATTAATAGTGAAAAGTTATCCAAATGTATTTTTTGGATAACAAGACATTGGGATAACTTTTCACTGTTAATTTCACTATTAATATAATTTACCCCACTCAAATATTTAATTTACTCTAATGTCTTTTTCTTGATCTAGATCAAAATTTCCAGTCTTTACAAAATGGAAATACTAATTTCTGCTTAAGAAAATCAGTTTTATAAAGCTTAAAAGCAGGATCTGGAAATAACTAGCTTACTGCCAGTATTTCCTAACTTGACTATCTTCTTCTTTGTCTCAGAAAAAAACAGAAGAAATACTTAGTTTAGAGTACAGCTTCTTCAGCATGTAAGGAAAAACATTTCCTGTCTTTCTAGATAAGTTTAATATACTAAACCAACTGAAATATTCTGGTGCTTGCAACTAGTTTTAAAGATCTATCTTCAGTTAAGAAGCTAAAAATTAGTGGTTTTTGCATACCTTCCCTAAATAGTAAGTTTAATTATAACCAGTAAACTCAGTTTTTCTGCTGAAGTTGACTGCCAGATAATCAAATCTGCTTTGGAAAGTGACAAAATTCTGCCATGAATGGGAAATCAGAAAGTGCTTGTGACCTGGTTGTAACCTCCCCAAAAATTTGCTTTGCACTTGGCTGCTTCTGTGAATGTTAAATATGCATGACCAGATTCACTCATTATAGAAATGCTCACTCATATCATTAGGTCATATAATGAATTGCTTCCCCTGTTGAAAGTAGTCATTAAAATTTGTATCTCATCCAATCTCATATTGTTTGCCCTTTCTCTTCCGTACCTCCTTTAGTTTGCTGAGGTGTTTTTTGTTGTTGTTGTTGTTGCTATTTTTTGGTTTTGTTTTGTTTATAAATCTTATTTTTTTAAAGAACCATAGGGCTGATATTTTAAAGGATTAATTACCACCTGCACCATATAGTTATGGGCATCTTATATTACACCTGCTTGGCCTTCTGAAATAAAATGGGTACATAAGAGATTACAGACTGTGTGAAAATCTGCCTTTTCAAATTAAAATGAGCAATAGTTTCCAAATGTCCTTCTTAGAATTCATTGCCTTGCAGACTCTCTTGTCAGAATTTATTCTAAATTTGGACCCTGCACTTTTTTTCTGATGATCCCTTTTGTGTCCCCAGTGTTCCCTAATTCTTCTGCATTCTCAGAAAAGAAAAAAAACACTCTTCCTTCTTCTGGTTCAGTGACATGATATTGCAGCAGGAAACAGAGGAGAAAGTGGAAGAAATAGAAGTCCATTCTCAGGTGTACTACCCCCTTTTTTCTCCATTCTCAAACCAAGGTTCCAAGGCTCTAACCTTATCATTTTCATGTAATATGAAAATTTTTGTCACAAGTATTGGCTAAAGACATCTCAGTGACTTTAGTACAGCTTCCGATATTCTACTACTGACTTATAAAATTATAAAGTTATAATGTTATTTGCAGTCACCCTCCAAGATTTACATTATACACAGTATTACAGCGCTTTTAGATGAAGTTAATGGCTTTCCTGTTTTTTTGTATTATCACTAATTTTTATAATCTGAAAAAGTGACTAATTGTTGCAGATAACTCATTTTGGGCAAAACTATTACAAAATACACAATTCAGAGATTGAAATGTACAATAAGCTACATGCATAATTCTGACTGTGTGCAGGGAATGATTCTACAAGAATTTGCAAAACTTCTGTGTTGATTTACACTGCTAAATCAACAATCTTAGGAAATTCAATAATAAGCCTGAAAATTAAGCTCTTTGAGAGGCTTCTTTTGTCCTCTCCTTTCTCTAATATCACCTGGAATTCATAGACAATTATGGAAATTTTCAGGGGAAAAAAAATTCACTGAAATTATATACTCCACAGAGTAGAAAACAGCGTTTGGACCTGAATCATAATGTTCTTAATTGTAATCAGAGAGCAGTAGTAGCACTAAACTTCTACCACTGCAAGGACCTGTATGGAGAAGTACTCAGCACACACATTGTCCTGTCAGATTCCAGGAGGAGTGTCAAACATAAGGGATGATTTGGTGTTAAGTTTACATGTGAAACGCCCACTTACCTTTTTGTGTGTATGACTAATCATCTGGCACAAACTGATTTGGAAACCAAATTATGCCGCACATTGAAGGCCTTCAAACTTACCTCTTCCATGCTACTAACCTGGATTAGGAACTTCAGAGATGAAACAATACATAAGAGTTTGAAAAACGGTGTTTAATTCTAGATTTAAAACAGATCAGGATTTCGTATAAATATGTTTATGAACAATTTATAAATTCGATTCTAAGGAATTTATGAAGAAATAATATTTTTTCCTTTTAGATGTATCAGTTCACAAATTTCTAAAATCTACTCACCACTTTTACTTTTATGAAGTTTTTCATTTACTTATGATGCCAGAATCAGTGAATGCATGACATAATTATAGAGCAAGAAAACTGTTTAAACACTGCTTACCATTATTATCTTACTTACAGTGGTTTAGGAAGAAATTCCTACAGCTTTTATTGATGTAATTTAGGAGAAATTTTCTGATCTTGTGCTCTCACTTTCTCATAATCCACTTTCTTTCATCTTGCCTGTATGCTGAAACCAAATTAAGATATTTCTACATGATTGTAGGTTAAATCCAAGGCCTTATTGAATATTGTTTTTCAAATGACATCTGGCAAGGCTCTAAATCCCTAACAACCTAGGAGGAAACGATGCTTTATGATTGATTTATTTTAAATATTTAAAGTTTGTGTAAAATTATAATTAAAATTTTGCAAGGAGTAAATTATTCTAGTCATATTATTATATTCATTAGACTGAGAATTAGTGCAGTAAATAATTGTCATATTAACCAAAAATTGTCTGCCAGAATTCTCTATTACTATATTATTGATATTATTTAAATTAATCTGTTTAATGTCAAATGAAACAAAATAGCTGCCATGAAAGAAGATTTTTAATTATTCTTTGCTAAAAGATGTCTTCAAGGTGGTGAGTTTTCCTCATGGGATTTAACTCAGCAGGTGTTTGAAACACAAACCATGTTGTACCTAAACAAGTAATAGAATTTATGAAACTCAAGAATTACCTGGTTTATGCAAAAGTCTGATGATCTCCTCATGGCACATTTAATGACAGCTTTTTGTCTATTCTTGCTGCTCCCCTAAAGTAATAAATGGCATTGGTTTTCCTAAATATCCACTTTTAGAGATGCAGTCTATGAGAGTGGACCTTGAGAGTTTTTTTAGAATAATATAAGGGTACACTGAATGCTTCTCTGCATGTACTGATTCGCTATTTTCATTTGGAGGCCAAAGACAATTTCATTATCAACAATTTCTTCTAAATTATTAAAGCAACAAAGCATCCAGCACAGGTTGCACAATTGTGGGTATTAAATGCTATCAGTCCAATAAAAGGAACCTGTTGAGAAATTATTTGCACATAAAAGAGAAGTAGCGGCAAACCAGTCTTTTCAATACATTCATTATATTTAAGCAAAGCTGGTTGGAGAGTGAGGACCCAAAATTATCAGTTCAAATGGCAAATTTTGGATTTTGAAAAAGGCAGTTTTTCTGAATATAAAATTAACAATGACAATGTACTGTATCATTTCTCCATAGTGAGCTGGTGTATATGAAATAATTTTTGCCTGAAGAGTGAAGTAAATAAGGAGTTTGCATATACTGCTGGTTTATTTTTTTTTACTAGAACTTTCAACAGAATAAAAATATTGAAATCTCATGTTTTGCAGTTCTGCTGAGACTAAATGATTTTTTCCAAACTCAGTCACTCATAGTGAGTGTAATATTACTTTTAATCCTGAAAAAAAGGAAATCTTGTAAAGTTAGATTATTTTCAAAATCAGAACTTAAAATGTGAAGTTTATATTGTAAATTATTGAATCACTTGAAAATAAAAAAATCTGTGTATTGTTAAAACCAGCCAATTTGATTGACTATGAATAATACACAGTGTACATAAACACAAATATGAGTATTAATGAAAACATATTAATACTAAATAATTATAAATTAAATATAAATAAACAAATAATTATAAACTATAATTTATAAATATAAATTATAAATAAATTATAAATAAATTATAAATAAATAATTATAAAATCACATATTTTCATGCTGCAATGTAGTTTCTTTCTGGTGGAATAGAAAAATATGTAGCATTGAGTGGATCAAATGGCTGTTGCAACATAGGACAGGAAGTGTAAGTACAGACTCGCCACCATGAAATATGCATATTGTCAGAAAACTGAATTTCAAGAAAAACAGAAAGACAGTTGCTGCTTTAATACATGATTCTTACTTGGAGAGATATTCTCACTTTCATGTGTGTTGAATAAGTTTTTTTTCTTTATAATAGAAATAATCAATTTTTGTCTAAGTTTTTAGAATTAGCACTGTCCTGGGCAGTAGAAATAGATTTATTAGAAACATCATTAAGCTGATTAAAATTCTAGGATTCACTGTCTTCCTAATCGAGTTATGTACTACTGATCTGCCTTGTCTTTAAATGTTTCATTGCCTGAGCAATCCCCAAAGGAAGATTTCTTCTTTCTTTCAATGTGAAGTAATTTAGTAGGAATAATAAGCATTTAATGAAGGAAGAAGACAGTCTGATTTTTTTTACATTCCTTCTTGATCTCTCACATGCTAGCTTACTAAATTAGTCTACTGAATTAGTCTACTAAACTATGTGAGAAAACTTAGGTTTGAAAGATTGGCAGGAGTTTCAAAGGCCTAAATTCATAATAGAGTTGAAACAGTGACACACGTAAATATAATGTATAGATTTTCAGAAGAAACCAGTGAATGCAACACAAATCTCAGTCCACAAAATAGAGTATTCATCAGTATCATCCCTCTGTCTGCCTCAACATGTTGTAGCAGACACAGACAGAACTGCATAACCTCACCCCTGCAGAACAGATTCACACATGCTCTGATTCACGTGTTGACTGACCAATTTGTGTGTGGGGTCTCATCTGGTAAAAGTACAAACTGCAGCTCTCTACCAAGGTTTATTTTTGAAAATCAAACATGGTTTGCCTGACAAACTACCACTTACCTGCTCAAGAAATATCTCAAATTATCATCAGTGGGGTATTTATTGTACTATTTCATGATGTGGAGATTTGGGTATTTCCTACAGACTGACTGTTCCTTTCCTGCCAGCAAAAGCTGTATGAATTCCTAACTGGGGTGATGGCACCAAAGCTTAGCCAGAAGTCTCCCTTCTGCATGTGTTATCAAAAAAAAATCTAACTTGTCAATATTCTGCTTGAAATTTCTGTATGTACGACGGATGAAGATCAAACAAATGTGTAGTCACTTCTGTAATACATTCTCCACTTAGAATCATTGGCTTTGATCTCTTTTTTTAACCTTTTCTCACAAAACAAGTCAAGTTGCCACAAAATGAGCCTATTGCCAGCTAAACAATCTACTGTTAATTACTCAGCCTTTCTGTGGTTATTATGTGTCAAATGTCCATTTCACTTCCAAACTATTGTTAACATATAATTTACTAACATGTCTTGCCAGCCATTAAGGCTCCTGGCAATTTCATATATTTTCTTTAATCAAGTAATTTTTAAAACACCCGATTTATCTTAAACTTGCTTGGTTTCTCAGCAAAATTGTTGACAGTAAGTCTTTGTTATACCACAACATGAGAAGCACAGTGTGTTACAAACTCCTTGCAAGTGGTTTTTCTTACAAAAAGCACAGTTTATAACTATATAATTATATTTCCTGCTCTGTGGGGAATGACTTCTCACTTACTTGTAGATAATTTAATAATAAAACTTCTCTGTGTGTATTTTTCTTTTTGTTTTATTTTGTTTTGTTTTGTTTTGTTTCACAGAACTCATCCACCTCTCTCAGCCTTTTTGCAATGAACACAATTCTAATTAATTGTTAAGTCATGAAAATCTTGGTATCAGAATTCCTAGTCATGTAATTTCCAGACGGACTAGTTTTTGGAACATGACTATCAGCCTAGGTCAGCTACTCTTACGGCACTGATTGTATTCCTTTTTTGTTCTGATTGGATGAAGCACATCTCTGATTAAAGGTAAAAATCCCAAAAAACACAACCAAACAACCATAAACCCCCTCTTATTTACAAATAAACCTATATCCTTCTTTATTTTAAGATTAGTCTTAAGTGTAAAGTCAAGAGATTTTGTGATTTTAATGCTGTCTTGAGAACTTCTATCTAGCAGAAGTTTGAAGCAGTAGTCTGTTCTTAATCTATATAATACTTAGTATTATCTATATAAACTTAGTATTCATATGTTCAGATTCTTTCTAAGGTCCTTTTAATATTTTGCACTAAAAGCCAGCATATTATAATATTGGAAGATACAACAGAGTTAAAGTCATTGAAGTATGTCTCTGGATTTTTCCTTTTTTTTTTTTTTTCATTCAGAGGAAAACCAAAAAGAAATCTCCAGTTTAGTCCATAGACATCATTTACATATCTCTAAATCGCTTGGCCATTAGGCTCAATGTGCTATACAAATTGTATTATTGAATCTAGAGCTATGACATAAGAGATCCTTACAAAAATATTTAATGTCTGTATTTGGCATATGTAGATATAAAAGATCTTATTGAAGATTGAGGATTTGCTTCATTCTTCAAATCAATTCCACAAAGCCCCCCTGCAAAAATACAGCATTCAGGACATCTTTTAAGTGATGCACAGAATGGCATTTTACAATAAAACCATAAAATCTTTTTTGATACTTATTGATACTTTTGACAGTTATTGAAATCACCAGGTACAACATTATAATTAATAGTTATATTTCACTCACCTCAGCAATAAATTACATGTTTTCTTTATATGTCTATACAATGTGCTAAGAAAATGCTTCCACTTCACTAATTTTATTATTGAATCGATACATTAACTTAAAGCATTCTTGCTTTGTTCTTTCTAGCAGAAAATCTGCCAGCTTTTATTTGTATTTTTCTTGGAGCATTCAATCCAAATCTACAAACAGTAAAAAATTTTATGTATAAGTGGATTGCCTGTACTCTGAATAACTAATGCAATACTGTCTTTCCCTTTTTTCCCAGAAAACTATCCTATAATAGTGATAGTCAGTTAACAAAACATAAAGCATCCAGCAGAGTTATTGATTACATTTCCCTAAACCAAACCCACCTAAAACAAAATCAAACAAACAGACAAAAAAAAAAAGACCACCAAAATACTCCACAACCCTGCGAGGCTTTCAAGTTATTTAGCCTTCAAAATATTTAATTTAAACTTGACAGCAGTATAGGTTTCTCAAAAATTCTAAGGAAAAAAATAAAGTCATAAACAGATTACATAATTTGCAATACTGTTGTTAGGGTGTTTGTAACATTAAACTTCTTGAGGACATTTCTGAGGGAACTTGGTATATAACAGGTGTCTGTCTCTCCTGTCCCAGGTGTACACTATGTTGGTCACAAACATGCATTAAGCATTTTGTTTTGTGAGAGTTTGAAATACAAGTTCATAAAACCACTTAATTGAGAATGTTGACATTTGGTCTTTTTTCTTTATTCATTCCCAAAATCAGAGACATTTCAAACACCTCACTGGAAACTGATCGTGGTGGGCAATCAGTCACCTACCTTCAGATACTACTGGAGTAGTAGAGGATAGATAACTTTACTAGTAATGCACTGGATTAATTCTTAGGTATTCTGAGTGCAATTTACTTCCCTGTGGCAGTTCAAGATAGTTAGGGATAGGCGATCAGAGGATGTCGTGCTGTACGGGGAGGCAGAACCCCCCTTTCCTCCTCAGCAAAGGTCACTTTACCCCTAATTAGCCAATAACACCTAGTTTATAACGTAAGCAGAAGGAAGTGATGCAGTTAACACAAGTTATATAGACCCAGGTAACGCACTAATAAACGCCATTTGCCGTCCACCACACTGGTGTCTGTGAGCTGATGGCCCGAGCGGTCTGGGGTTGGCCGCCGTGCTGTTCCTGAAACCAGGTCGCCACACCTCACAGGAGGCAACACTTCCCTGCTTATTTCTATTCTCTAAGTGAAATAATTTAATCTCTATCTCATTTCCCCTTCTGTAAGATAGAAGTAATATTACAGCATGCAGTTGAATGCAGGGGGAGTTCACAGTTTTGTGGGACACAGATTTATAGTGGTTAGGTAGGAAGGGTTTCACATGTGTTTCAGGCTTAACTGTGCATACTTGGAATAAGAGTATGTTATTTTCCTTATTTTTCCCATGTGGAAATTGATCTCACTTGTAGTTTTGACAGAAAATTAATCTCTGCTGATCCACATTATGTCTCATCTAATTTTTTTATAATTGTATAGGATTGCATAACCAAGGGAAAAAATATTAAATTCAGAGAGAAGGTTTTCCTCTTTTAAAACTCTAGAAGCTGCAACACAAAATATCTTTTCAATGCACTAATGGTTTCTGAGTTCATTATGCAGTGTGAGGAAAAATAAAGTTTTAATCTGATCAGAGGCACTGCTCATACAGAATGAGACAGCAATTTTATAACCCAGCAAAATCAGGGAGCTATTTAAACAAATAACCCAGATTTAAAATTTTCACAGTAAGTGACAAAGAGCATATTCAAACTCTGTTTTCCTTCATCTGCAGAGTCACCCCATCTTGCTCTCTTTGAAGAGAGGTGATATTATCTTCCATCTCTGCCATCCTGATATGAAAACAAACAAGCACACAAAACCTGTGAACTCTGAATGGAGAAAGACATCTGGATGTAACCATGTCAGAGGAGACAACCTATGGGACCAAAAATTTAACTGAGAAAGAAATAACACTTCTTTAATAGTACCAGTAGTGCACTGCTGTGGTTTGTATTTTCTCAGAAATACTCACTAAAAACTTGCAGTTGTTTGCAGTGATTACAGCCCATTTAATTCCTTTCAGCAAAGACAGTACACCATTTTGCAGCTTTCCAAATTTGTGTGAAAAGACAAATAAGGCAAGTATCTTTATCTTACAGATCCTGCCCTCATTCCATTAGTATACTATTCTATCCCACAGCTACTAGCCTAGAATCCAGCCCTTCAGGACTTTAATATCTCATTGGGCTAAAATAATGGAATAGCTATTTCCTGAGGCTAAATGAAAAAGAAAACTGATATTTTGTGCTTTTCTTGAGTTCTGTGCCTTTTCATCATTGTAGGGATTTTTTTGTTTTCTTTCTCTCTGCAGAATAAATATAAATATGTTTCTAAGAAGCAAAATTATTTCACTACCACCTGAAATTGGAAAATAAAATTAAGAAAAGCAAAAAGATCCTAACCTATTACAGCCTCTCTGTACTGTATCTGTATTTTTGGATGATTTCTAATTTACTGAATGATCAAAAAAAATTACATTTAAGTGTGGTTATTTGTTTTGTTTGTTGGTTTGGTTTTGGTTTTTTGTTGTTGTTTTTGTTGTATCTTGTTTGGTTTTTGTGTGTGTGAGGGTAAGAAGCTTTGCTTTTTTATTGTGGGGGTTGGTTTCCCAGAAAAAAACTTGTTAGTTCTTTAACCTGTCTCCATTCTACTCCACCTGCAAATTGGGCTATGATGATGTAGTTTTCTTTCTAGAAAGGATGGGAGGCCTTTAGAGAAAGACATTAGTTTCACCTCTGCACTATGATTTTTTAACATATTCTAACAATAGGACTGTTTAAATAGTAAGCTCTTAGTAAAAGTAATATCTGGCCTTTGATTGTGTTTTACAACTTTATCATAACAAAAATTGTTAAACCAATACATTTATTCAAGTGTTAAAATTGTGATGAAACATATTAGTAGTAACAGATTATAGAAGTGGTAGATACTAAAATGGGTAACAGAAAAATCAAAATATATTAATTCTTCATCACAATCTCAGACTAGAAACTGGAAAGGGGGTGTCTTACTAAGTTCTCTACATTATTAAAAGCTAAAGATGATTGTCCATTCCACCTAGGAGCTAAAAATGCAATACATACATTTAAAGGCATACATTTAAACAACGCATCCAAACAGTAGAACTAAATCCTTTTTTGGTAATGATAAGTTATGGAGCCTGAGAATAGACATTAAATTTTGTTCTCAAAACTTTTATTATTATCTATGGAAATGAAAATACAGTACCTAATATTGCAAAGCCCGAATGATTTGCTGTGCTCCATAGATACATGCACATGTGACTGTTTTCATATTTCCTAGAGAGAAATCCACTAGACAGCTCAGTATGTATTTCATTCTGTGTATGTGAAATTTAGACTTTTAATCAGGTAATGCTGATAAGGGAAGAAGACCACAAAATATAAATAAAATATTTCTTTTCCTTTTATTTCTTAATCTTCCTCATATTAGTGGCAGTATCATGCTAATCCCAAGGTACTTGTAGGTGCTGCAACTGTCACTGATTTCTCCAGCTGTTGCTTTGAAGTAGCACTGGTTTTCATCATCTGCTTCAATCATAATCAGAGGATAAATCAATTGACCACAGCAGTGGACAATTGTTTAAGGGTATCGCCCAGATAGAACTGTTGGAGAAGTAATATTGAAAATGTAAAGGGCTAGTCATTTTATTTTGTTGGTGGTGTTGTTGTTTGACATTTAAATTAAGATTCTTTATGATATAAGATTATCAGGCTATGCTAATGATTGAGAGGGACAATGAATCAGAATTTTGAAATTTTCTTAAGATTTTCATTAACTGAAATGAGCAGTAATCTGTATTAAGTCTGACATGTGGACACATCAATTGCCATTAATGTGATTTTTTTTGTACAGAAGAAACATGGAGAACAATTTGCTGGGATATTATTAGATGGACTTTGATCCTTTGAAAAAAGGATGACATGCCAGTTATAAGTTGTTTAAATGGAACATCAGTAATTTACTACAGCTGAAGATGTAGACCTATAACAGCTAAAATATTATTATTGATTTAAGACATCTGTTAGCTGCATAATGTAGAAACTATAGTAGACTTACAAGATTTCAGAAGACAGATAAGTAAAGCTGTATATAAAAAAAAGGTTGATTATCTCATTTGACAAGCCATCAAGGGATGCCTATATTTTGTAAGAGATCAATTACTGATGGACAAATGGTAACCTTGTGTCTAACCTCAGTGTAGGAAGAGCCTAGATATGCTTTTATCAAGTTGAACTTAAAGCATGCCACTGTCTGAACCCTACTTCTTCCTGGCTTCTAGCTGATATTGTTTTGAAAGAGAAAAAAAAAAAAAAAAAAAGGTCAGGGTGATCTTAGTTTTTCCTCTTCTATTTGTAATTCCTGTGTTCTAGTTCAAAAGCAGGTAACTTAATTCTGGAGAAGAGTATAAATGTCACATCAGAGTTAGGGAAGAAAACCAGTGTCCTTTATAAGTTCGGGGGAGGGGGCGAAGGCACCAAGAACCCCAAAAAACAAAGCCTGTTGTCCCTAATTACAAATGAGATTATTATTGTCTTTAGGACAACAGCTCTACACCATTCCCACTTAAGTGCATTTTAAATGTGTTTATGAAGGAAGGGAGAAAAAGCAATATTCTACCTTCCACAACATTTAGTACTTCCAAACAAATTAACAAATTTCTGTCCATGCAGACCACTTAATTATGGCTTTTTCTTCATTATGTTGGGTTTTTGTTTTTTTTTTTACCTCATCACAGAGATGATAAAGGTAGGATCTGATTTTATAGTGGTGTAGTCTGGCATAATTGAATAGATTATTTTACCTGTAACATTTTATAGTGCTGAAGTTTATACTATGTGTTATTTAATGTTAAGTTCCTTAATTTATTTTGCAATTTTCCATCTTATCAAAATTAAAAGAGAAATTTGATCTTTGTCAAAAGTTCCTAGAATTATCTTTATATGCACCTGACCCTCAACAAATACAACCAGTAGGTATAATTTATCAGGAATTCACAATCTGATATTTCTTTTTGTTTTGAGATTAGCTCATAATATAAAATATCAAGCTCCAAATTTATACAAATTCTCTATCAGATTCCAAACATATTGAATAGCAGTTTCAAGAGCTGGTTGTTCTACTGTCTTGTAATCAAAACAAGTAAGTATGTGTTATATAGTCAAAAGAAACCTCTGAAGAACTTCATGTTGTAGTATGTAAAGGAAAAAAGAAAGAGAAAAAAAAATCAACACTGGTGCTACTGACACCAAGAGGATGAGAACTTTATCTCAACTTTTAAATGTAATTTATTCTTGCACACCACTGACCGTATGTTTTATTGGGCAGGTTTTTGTCCCGAGATCTGCAAAATTTGCTTTGTGAGATAGTGGAAATGAATTTGATGTTAAGATATTTTCTTGGTATATAATGTCTTATGTAGTATTTCTCTACGTTAAAGACTGACGGCTGCCTTCAGGCTTTTGCAATAGTCAGAGCAGTCTCCTGAAACTGGTTTCACTACTGTGGAAAGCAGCACTTCCAGTAGGCAAGAAACCAATAATATTTCTTCTCCTGTACCTACCTATTTTGCTGCAGTGGGTGCTAAAGGAGGAAGGTAGCTGCAAGTTATAACTCTAACAGCTTTGGGA
This sequence comes from Sylvia atricapilla, assembly GCF_009819655.1. Classification (NCBI taxonomy): domain Eukaryota; kingdom Metazoa; phylum Chordata; class Aves; order Passeriformes; family Sylviidae; genus Sylvia; species Sylvia atricapilla. The sequence continues at coordinate 46,913,457 of NC_089174.1, forward strand.
GAGTTAAGGAGTCTTTAGTTTAGGTTTGAATATCAAAAAATGTTTAAAAAGGAAGGACATGGCTTTTAAATGTTCAAAGGAGAAAAAAATAAAAAAAAGAAATTTACTTTTTTCCCTACCTTTTCTTTCCCCTGTATGTGGTGGTGCATGTTTTGGATTTTACTTTGCTTGTTCTGTTATATGAGTTATTTCCAGAAAGTTTAATGTAAAATGGTTTGTTCTTTGTACCCCCCTCCTGTTCCTCTCCCTTTGTTCATCCCCAAGTTGTTTGTCAGATATTTGTTAAGTGTCAATCATTAGTTACATAACCCTCTGGTCCTGTCAGTCACTCTGAGGCCTCTCCCTGCATCCAGACAATTCCAAGAGAGGCGTCGAGTGGTTGGGCAGAATCCCATTTGGTTTTGATTTGATGCTGCACCTGTATGTCACCTCATGAGTCACTCCTTACTTTTCTGTTACTGGTTTGTTGCCGTACCCATCCCTGAGACCTACCCCCCTTTATAAGTTTCTCCCCTCACATTCTCAGGGTCTCTTCTGACACAGAGCCCTGGAGTGAGGATCCCCCTGATCCAATAAACTCTGTAGCCCTGTCTCTGAAGAGTCCTGCCTTTTATCTCCTTCCTTCACCACGTCCCTGCTCTTGGTCAGCCAAGAACCCCCAGTGCTGTCGTGGTGCCAGGGCTGGCCGAGCTGGGCCACACAGGCAGCCGTGAAACCTGCATTCAAAAATTCAATGCCCAAAATCTTGAAAAGCATTGTAACAAACCATGCCACCATACTTATTAGGGTTGTCTGATACAGTCATCACACAGCAGTTATTTAGGATTGATAATCTTTCTTTTGATGTCTAGGTTATAACTACATAATTCCAATGTGAGTAGTATGTTCACATTTACATCCAGAAGTTCAGTGAGAAATCTACTACCTATTTCACCTGCTGCTTCCTTTTCCTATATTTATGTTATGTTTAGGGATTAGGAGGCTTTTAATGTTTCTTGCTACTGATGTTATAGCTGGTACAAGAAGGTATAACCCAAATTAAAATAAATTTCTCTCCCTCAGCAAGCTTTCTGAAATTACTTAGAAGATGCACTTGGTTTTGCAACTTCAGACTCCTTTTAATTCGCATTTTAATACTTCATGTCAGGCTTCAAGATGCCCTTTTTTAGCTAATGAGTTTTGCAGGCAACATTCAGCATTGCAGATTTACATAAATTGTACTTTGGTGATATTTGAATAAAGGTTGAATGTTCTTATCTCATCTATGTTTATATCATTATTAAAAGACATAAACTCAGAAAGAATAACCTACCTTATTGTTGTTTGTTTAAATATTCACTAATTACCATTATTTGATTAGTACAGCAAATTAAAGCAGAAAACAGAGAGTTTATTCATGGGTAAATTGCAGAAATCAGTGGGTTATGCAGTATTTGCATTTTAATTAAGTCATGAGCATTTAATGCTATGCCCTGGAAATACAAATGGATTCTCTGGATTCATTGAAATTTAACATCCATCTTATATTATTTATTTTGTGTCTTTGTGTGTCTGATATTCAAAGGTAGGAGAAGGCAATTCTGATACTAACACATGCCCATAACATACCAAAATTAACAAACAATCCTTTTCTACAGACCATCAAGACAATCCAAAATCTGTAAATGAGTAATTCCATAATTTGATTTTATTATCACAGAATTACAGAATATGCTGGGTTGGAGGGGACTCAGAAGGATCATCAAGTCCAACTCTTAGCCTACACAGGACCATCCCCCACAGTCACACCATGTGCCTGACCATACTGCCCAAATGATTCTTTATCTCTTCCAGGTTTGGTGCATCCCTGGATGCACCAAGTAGATTAGAGCCAGTAGATTAGCCCTAGATCCTTGGCTGTTGGGTTTACAGATTATGTGTTGAGAGAACCTTAGATTTGCAACACAGAGGACATTAAGTGCTGCTAATCTGTGGACCAGAAAGGTCTGCCATATTAAGACCTGTGCAACGTAAATGCTTAGTAAGATGTAGGCATCTGCTCTTCATTCTGAAATTCAAAACCAAATTCTTCTTAGGCTGTTTTAATATAAGTAGAGAAAGTTAAGAATCTCCCAGGTTAATTCACAGTAATCAGACAAGAGTCTAGAGAGAACATCTTTGGTGCATATGAGCAGCCCTCTGTCAGCGTGACATTTCCGGCCAAACGCTTTTCAAGCCAAACAGAATGTAGGGGCTTGCAGTTTGTATGTAAAATAACTTTTTATTTTTTCCTTACTGGCTTTTGAGAGATTCAAGGAGGATGTTATACCACTTATTTCCATCTCTAGAACAGCCAGGATGAAGTATTCTCCAAAAGGAAGGGGGACATGCAGATTTCATTATCTCTGAAGGTTATCTAAACTGTAGTCTTTAATTTTAAAAACGTACTCAGAGTGTAGTTTGAATTTCAGATGAAGAGAGTGCTCTTACTCATTAAATTCTGCTAAAGTCAAAGCTACTATAAGCAAGCAAGGGCATTCATTTTATCAGCCACTTGTCCTAACATCTTATTTATTACATTTCGAAAGAAATATATCTTGTTATTCCATGAAGACTGAAAAAAGAGAGATTGAGGGAATTAAGACATTCTTTAGTGAAACATTTGAACATCTCTTCTGATGGAAGGGAAGATCTAGATCTAAGCCACAGCTATGAACTGGCAACCAAGAGGACACTGTTTTGTAATTTACAGAAGTAGGACCAGAGATAACAGGCCCTAGAGAGACTTTAATCTTTCATTCACTGAAGTGAGAAAAGGTGTCCTGAAGACATGTCACTTTTTTGTTGTCTCCTTGTAGCTGAAAGCTTAAGATACAATGATTTCCTTCTCCACTTTATAAGAAAACTACTTAAAACATATGGAAAATTGTGAATTGAAGGAAGTACTTAATATTATACAGCTTCAGTCCAAGCTCTGTCTGCTGTTCTCTCTGTCTGCTGTATGTAGCACATGCCCTGTAGAGAGTGTTGGCTTTAAAAGAGTAGAGTAGAATAAATGTCAACACTAAATAAATTCTATTGCCAACAAGCTTCCAGGAAATATTTATCACACTTCTGGTAATGTGCAAAACAGTTACTGCACAATGATGAATCATACCTTATATTACACACATGTTGATCATAAACATTTTTCAGACTTTGGGTCATTTCCAGAATGTTGAAGAGACACTATAGTTTGTTGATGAGAAGGTCTGTCATCTGAAAGCTGATTTTAAGCATAAGCAAAATATGTTTAACTAGTGCTAGATGGTTTTACAAGAGATCCAGGGAAGATGGATCTCTTTTGGATATAGTATACAAACATATAGATGTATGTATTTCAAGATATATTCATTTTACAGTGTTCTGACAATCTTCTTTTTGTTTTTTTTTTTGCCAATTATATTTTAAGAAAGAAGCAATATTTTCTGTTAAATAAAGTTGAAAGAATTTTTTTGTGGTATCAGTGCCATAGTGAACGTTACTCAGATTTCTGTAGGTCCTTATTAGAAAACTTCAAAGTTAACAAAGACTTGATTATGGTTCATTTGGGTACAGACACAGGTTGTGGTTTCTACTGTTATAGGAGATACATGCTGCAGTCACAAATTTTAAAACATGCATATTGAACCCACCACACAGACATATAACATAATGCTACTGATGGAAACTGAGAGTGCAACTTAGTGGGCTGTGACAGAAGAAAATAAAATTTTATCTATTTTTATATCCAGACTCATGCCCTAAATGTCACATCATTCTTTCATTAAGACCTTCTGATCAGATCCAATGCTTACTGCAATATTGCTGTGATCAATCAAGAGCAGGGAAAATTCAAAGGCATCACTTTGAGGGCAAAGTGAGACTAGTAGACTGAATTTTCCTCAGTCTGAGAAGAATGCCAAAGCTTCCTCCACGATTCTCTGTTTGGATTAAATCAGTGATTTCGAGGTGCTTTTTCCTTTAAACATATCTCTCTTTTTTTCCGACATTTACATTCTATAAAAAGAGAATGGATCTAAGAAAAGGATTATATGAGCAAAAAAAATGCCAACAGGCCATTGTCACACAATAAAAAAACTAATAAATGCACACTCTCTTATTTAGGACAGAAATCAGAGAGTTTTAATGGACTTCACTAGAGCATTTAAATTGCTACATCGTAATTAATTCTATTATAACGCAAGACTTTCTAACTGGGAACCTAGTTATTCATATCTTAGCATTCTTTTAAATGTGATTCTGAGACTTTCTCCCTCCTTTTGAAATAAGGGCAAATTTTAAGGCCTCAGAAATAAAAATTTCAAATCAGACAAAAGAATTTTTGTTTTGTTTTGTTTTGTGTTTTTTTGTTCCGTATCTACTAAATTTTTTTGCTTTAGGAATGCTTTGGGCTGTTATAGAGAAGTTCTTTTTAATGAGGTATGTGCTTGAAATAAGATCAAAAGAATTTTGAGAAATAAAATGAAAATGAGGTCTCATAAAGAATCAGTACTCAAGAGTGTGATGTCTACTTACTAAACAACTTTTGAATTACCTCTGAAATCAGAGCATCCTTTATTATGTGATTTATAAAAATTAACTGCTCTGGAACCAAGACTGAGTACTCTGACATAGGGCAATGCAATGGGTTGTACAAGTGTATGGCCATATATTAAAAGCCTTTAGGCTCAAAATAATTGCCTCCTGCAAAAGGGGTGTCCTGCAGCAGTGAGATAAAAGTACCATGTTCCCTTACAATTTTTCTATTCCTATAACTAGAGAAAAGTATGATTTAGTAATGATTCTGGTAATGAGCCAAAATACATTTTAGAAAGGTACAAAAATACATGTTAGAATATGCCTGCAACAGCTGAAAAGTGTAAGCTAATGGAGCCTAAACTGATTCAGTGTGGAAAGAAGTCTCAATCTTCCTTTTCACTAGGATGCAAGAGGGAAGACAGAGGGCTGTATTTTAGGATGGAGATTGTACATGTCTTCAAGTGTTTCATTTTCCATATGAATATTTCTATGCTGAATTTGGTTTGCATGGCATAGATTTGGTAGTGGGGTAGTGTGGTGGTGTGTTTTGGTTATGTATGTTTTTATTACTTGAAGTTATTTATAATGGTTTGTTCCATGTACCCCTTTGGTTATTCCCCGCTTGGTTTACCCCAGTCACTGTTTTCTGTCAATCATTCGTTATGTAACCCAGGGGCCCTGCCTGTCACCTCGAGGCCCCTCCTTACGTCTGGAAGGTTCTAGGGAGAGCCTCCAGTGGTAGGACAGGATTCCAGATTTCCCCTCCTACCCCACCTTGGTTTGTTCCCCTGTTTGTCTATTGTGTCTTGAGCCACGCCTGAGTTACCTCTGATTGGACCCACACAGAACCCATCCCTCTGTACCACCCCCCGTATAAAAGTTCCTGCACAAGGGTGATCCTTTGACTTTGTTGAGGCAGGCACCCTGGGCAAATAAACCCAGTTTGGTTGACCCTCGACAGTGTCCCCTCTTTCTATCTCGCGCCATCACTGCCTCCAGCTAAGGGCCAGCCAGGACCCACAGGATCTCAAAGGTGACCTGGTCACTGGAGAGTACCTTTCCCGCCATTGGTGTCAGGGTTAGCCAGGGCAGGAATTGCCACGACACCGCGACAGGGTAGGGGGTCGTTATAGAGGTGGCTTCTATGAGAAGCTGCAAGAAGCTTCTGCTGTGTCCACTGAAGCCAATGCCAGATAACTCCCTGATAGATCCACCACTGCCCAAGGTGGAGCCCATCAGGCACAGTGTAGCACCTCTAGGATAACATCTGAGAGTGTGGGAGAAGTTAATAGAGGACTGTCTCCCAGGGGAGAGGCCCCACACTAGAGCATGGGAAGGATGTGAGTAGTGTTCCCCCTGGGGAGGATGGAGCAGGAGAGACCATGTGTGATGAACTGTAACTCCCACCCCCATTCCCCAGCAGCACTGAGAAGAAAAAGGTAGAAAAATCCTTTGTGGAGTTGTGTCCAGGAAGAAGGAAGGGGCAAGGGAAAACAGTTATTATTGATTCTCTTTCTCATCACCCTACTGAATTGATTGTTAATAAAATAATTTCCCTGAGCTAAGTCTGTTATGTCCATGATAGTAACCAGTGAGTGATCCTTCTATGTTCTTATCTTGGCCTACAAATTTTTTGTTCTATTATTTCTTCCCTGTCCAGCTAAGAAAGGATGTAATAGAACAGGTATGATGGACATCTGGTGTTCAGTCAAAGTCAACCCACCACACATACATTTGTAGTTTTTAAACATTTTTTTTAATTGCCACAACCAGACTGAATATACAGAGTAAAGAATAAGTCACGCTGCAAAGAGCTTACAAGTTGAAAAGCACAAGATGAAAGATGAGGAGAAATGGTTGATATCTGTTTTCACAAATGAGGAAAGAGGGTCTAGAGAAATTAGGAGAAATTCTAACAAATTGCTTAAATAATAATTTGTGAGAGTTAAATTGACTTGAGCAGAAATTAAACACTGCTGAAAATACTTGCTATATTCTTTCCTTCTCCCAAAGCATTCTATCACCTGTTGTCTTGCAAGGGCTTTACAGTGTCACATAAGAGAAACTATCAAAAAAGTAACGACTTGTGATATGTGCCACAAAAGTCACATGTAAAATTACATGAAGTGTAGAATGATTGCTAATCATGTTCAGTTCAATCCCTAGTTGCATAAGGAATGCAGGGTAGAAGGCTTTACAAGGACATTTATAGACATCCTGAAAAATTAGTGTAGAATACAAGAACTAAATTTACAAATAACTTCAAAGTGGGATTTCAGCCATCATCAAGACTATATAAGATAAATGATCTTGTACTGAAAAATCAGCATTCTGGTTTTCACCTTTATTCAGACTGTTAAGCACCACTTGAAACTTCTGGGTTTTTGTTTCTTTTTTTCTTGATTTGCTTCTTCATATCTATATCTATTCAGTATAACCTAGCTGTGATCGCTATCATTAAGCACTCCTCTCTAAATATTTTTCTTCCTTTATTTTAGTGAAACTCTTGGATTCTACATGATAAGTCAGCTCATGAGTGAGTTGCCATGATGATTTCAGGTAGCTGGAGAATGTCAAAATGCAATATGTTGTGCATGTAAACCTACAAATATGAAAAGAAATGTAAAAAGGTTTTTTTTTTACCAATGGGATGACAAAGTAACTACATCAAAATCTATATGAAACTGAAAATGCTAACTATTGTGTAACCAATAAAGAAGTTACATTACCTCTCAGTCATAGAACATTGAACATGCAAAAATATCTGTCAAGAAATATAGATATTTATATATGTATGTATATAAATTTTTACACTTGACACTGTCAAATTTTCCATAGACTGTCTGTTGCATTTGACCCTACCATTTCGGGCTCTAGATATAACTTTTCTCTTTTTTTGTAGAACACTGCAGACATGGACAAAATATTAGTAAAAAAGCTCAGATACTTTAAGTGCCAACTGTGGTACTTCAATTTGTTCTTTCATGTAGATTTATACACCATCACCAACATAAACTCAATGGATAATTTTGCTCTGCACAATGTGTCATAAAGTGAGATGCAAGAAAGAAAAGGGAGGTTGGAAACCAAATGAAGACTCAGTCTTAAAACTGGAGATCAACAGAGTTTATTGAGACGGACTTGGTCCTTTGACAGTGTGTTGATTAAATGATTTTGAATACGGGGAAGATTAAAAAGTTAGTAATTTCTAGAAAAGAAGAATTTTGAATTGTTTACTACGTCTTTCTGAATGTATCTGTTGTGGTTTGAAAACAAACCAAGTGAGAGGCTCCAAATCAGAAATAAAATTTAATGAGAAGAAAAGGATAAAATAAAATATAATAAATGCAATAATACAAAAAATAAAAACAGTGACAGAGTCAGAATACAACTTGAGCAGGGTGATGGAAGCAGTCCAGGCGAGGTGGTCTTCCTGAAGCAGTGATCTAGCAGAAAGGTCTGGTAGCTCCAGTCCTTTGGGAATCCAGTGGTGAGGGCTGCCTGTACTGTCCCAAATCTCAGTTTATATCCAGGTGAGAATTCTTGGCTCCTCCCCCTGGGTGGAGCCTCTCACAATGGGATGATGAGTCATACAGGAGGTCCTTGATGGCCCATTACAGAGAGATAGCCCCCAGAGGGAGTTATCTATGGGTCATGGGCAAGGCATTGATGAGCCATTAACTGAAGATGGTGATAGAATACATCCTAAACTACAACCTAGGACAGTATCTTTATATATCCTTTATATATCTTTGTGTACTTTGTATCTATATACATAAACCTGAAGAATAAAGTAAGCTCATTTGCATAAGAAAGTAATTTTGAGAAAAATCTTTTAGGAAAAAAAAAAAAGAAGACAACACATAAATCTAATTTGAAACACAATTTATGTGTCCAGGGAATATAAATAAGATTTTGACTTTGAATTTCAACTTTTATTATTATATTAGGAAATATTCTTTTATTTGTGATTTACTGCATATTTCTATTAAACTTAAAACAATATAATACTTTGTCTCAATTATACGAGTCAAAGAATGGGCCCAAGTCCCCCAGACAGTTACTTCATGTTACTGTGTCTGTACTGAAAAGAGAATAGCCCAAAGGTAAACTGTTAATCTAGTATTTTTCACCTTCCCATCCTTCTCTATGTTTTAGGCAGGAAATACCAAGTAGAAAATCACCAGTCTTACTCTTTCAGCACAATTGCAGTTGCTTCCCATCCTCAAGGCTCATCCCCATTGCTGGGGATTTTCCTTCTGTACACTAGAAATGTAGCCAGAACTCTAACCTATGTTGATTGCATGTTACATAGCTATTTTCTGGGCTTGGGATTGGATTAGGAGACTAGATAGTCTTATTTTCTCAAGTCTGTGATTTTAAAAATTCATAAAATATCTAACAGGGTCACTGTGACAGTGTTGGAGAGCTATTTTTGGTAAGGGGAACTAAGTCTGCACTAGTCAAAATTTATACTGTCAGCATGGAAGATACTCAAGAAAAATCTGTTCTTTTTAGATGGTCAGATATAATAAAACACTTTATTGGATTTCAGCAAAAATATAAATTGAATCAGAATCAAGTGACCTCTATCAAATTTCTTTTAGAAATTTCACAGATCACACAGAGACATGTAGTATTTAATACAAAATTAACTTATTTTATAAGATATTTGATGTTACACAGAATTTCTGATCTACTCTTATTTTGTACTGGGTAAAACACAATAAAAAATTAAGCTGTGCTTGGCAAAAAACCCAGCTATTATAATGCACAGCTTAAACACAATACTAGTGAGATTCCCACTACTGGTCTCTGTAACATGCCCACTGTCGTAACAAAAGTGGGTATCCCCAGCTTCCAGGAAAGCATATGTGGGCAGAATCAAGCCCATTGTTCTTTTTCAAATCCTACTGTTTGTTCAATTCTCATATTCCTTGTTGGGTTGGGACACATATTCAGCCCCCACATGCTACTCTAGCTAACTCAGGGAGACACATTTTAATGAACTGGTTGAGAAATACTTAGATCATGAATTGATCCATTCAACTGTTGAGAGCTGTTTAACTCAAACATGGGGCAGTCCTCTTTGTGTTGAAATAAATTCAGTTTCTTTGCAGCAGTCTGGTGAGTCACAACATGCATCATCGAATAAGCACATTCATGGCCACAACGTTGCTCATCTGCTTTAATCCTTCTTATATTTGAAGGGTTTATTTATCAGTCAAAATATGAAGACCATGTACTCAAATACATTTTTTAAATATATATATATATATATATACATACATATGTACATACATATACAACATTCAAAAGAGTAAGAAGTCAAATTGAAGCATGGCCAGCAGGCTGAGGGAGGTGATGCTGCCCCTCTACTCTGTTGTCCTGGGACTCCACATGGAAAAATACATCCAGCTCTGTTGCCCCCAGCAAAACAAGAATATTGACCTGTTTTAATAAGTCCAGAAGATGGCCACTGAGATGATTAGAGGGACAGGGCAGCTCTACTATGAGAAAAGGCTGAGTGAATGGTGTTTGTTCAACCTGGAAAAGAGAAGGCTTACAGCTTTTTGAGGGTGAAGGCAGTGAAAAACTGTAACAGGTTGCAGAGAAGTTGTGAATGCCCCATGTCTGGAAGTGTTTAAGTACAGGCTGGAGGTCTGAACAGCCTGATCTAGTGAGAGGTGTCACTGTCCTTCACATGGAAGTTGGAACTAGATGATTTCTAGGGTCCATTCCAATACAAATGATACTATTCTATAAAATGGATAGTGTGTAGAAACACATAAACCCTGAAGGAAATTTTTCAGATGAGGTGCTAATAACATGTCTTTTAAGGGCTGTGTCACAGAACTTTGGTTACATACATGCTGATGTCCTATTTCTAACAAACAGTGATGACAAGCTAATGCTTCTTTCATGGTGCCTTAACAGCTGTGCTAAAAATACAAAAATATTATTTGGAAAAGGCCTGTGGCTCTTACTCAAAGAATAATATGATGGGTGTGGGGAAAGTGTTCCCTTTCATGTTTCTGAATAACAGTTTGCGTTGTATGTGATGTTGACCTATCTGGGTAATATTCTTCATCTACAGAAGAACTCTTTAAAATGTACCCATGGAGCTATGTAAAAAATAAATCAAACAAAAGAATGTACGAAACTAATGCTAATGCTGACTGATTGTCTAGTTATGTGCTTTAAAACAGTAGTTTTTAGTGTGAACAATATACATGAAGGTAGCTTTATGCTTGTAAGTAGTACAAAGAAAGAGAAGACCAAACCTTTTAGTGGGGCCTATTGCAATAGGACAAGGTGTATAGGTTTTAAACTAAAAGAGCATTGATTCAGACTAGATATTAGGAAGAAAACTTTTATGATGACAGTGACAGTGAAATCCCAGCACAGGTTGCCCAGAGATGTGGCAGATGTCCCATCCCAGGAAATATTCTAGATCAGGTCTAGATTGGCCCAGGATGGGCCTCTGCACAACCTGATCTAGTTGAAGATGTCTCTACTCGTTGCTGAGGAGTCGGATTGGATAATCTTTATAAGATCCCTTCCAAATCAAAATGTTAATTTTATTAACCTCTTAAAGCTCCTATTGTCTGTGCATCGCTGTTGCCTCCTACCTACCACCTGTGTGCTGTTACAAGGCATTTTCTTTCTTTTTGTATGCCTGTTTTATATTGATAGAATATTTTCTTAATCAAAAATACTAAATTATTTACACTTCAAATTATTATACATTATGGAAACATACTTTAATTTTTACTCAGTTCCCCCATCTGGTTCTGTAGAATGAAAAGGTTTGTAACATTCACCAAGGATAATAATGGAAGCAATTAGAATATAGCTGATTGTATTTTTCAGCCTGTGTCTTAGAGCTTTTATTTTCATTTGGTTTTCATCCCAAACTCCATTTGTTAATATCTTTCAACATAGGAAGAAAATAGCTTTAATATCTGTCCTTAGCTGCAGAAATGAGTGCTAATCAGCTATAAATTAGTTCTAGTCATTCACAAGCAGTTAGAGTAGGCTCATGATGTGGAAAATAATAATTAAAAAGCTACTCTTCTTGCAAAATTTAATTTCACTAGCAGAAACTAGCATGGATGACTTGCCATAAAAAGCTGAGATAGTCTATCTTACAAAATGTTTGGATTTTTTTTTCTCCTTTTAATATTGTAATATCTGACTGTATAAGGCCATACCAGTGGTAGTTTAGGAAATACAATTTTTCAGAATAAGCTTGTCATTAAAAAGCTTCATTTTTCATTATGGAATTTCAGACTTCTATGGAAATTCAGAGGTACTACTATAAATAACCCCTAAATACTTTGTTTTGACTGACTACATTTCATACTTCAGAGTGTATTCTTGTAAAGTACCTACAAAATATGAAATCTTAGTGTAAACACTCTTGCCACAGAAAGGAAAAAAAAAATCAGGTTTTGATGATTTTATTAATATTTTTTTCACAGGGCTTTCAATTGCTATCATTAAGGAAATTAAGAAAAATGCTTTTGGCTTTAATTAAATATATTTTTCATCTGAACTAATAAGTGAAGCATTCGTTTTAGAGTTTTTGCTACCATTTTTGTAGTCTGATTTTAAGTTAGAGCTTTACTTACTCAGGTATCACAAGATGAACATAATTTCAAATTAAAATATTCATAATCCCTCTTTGGATAGAACAGTATGTTTAAAACTCAGTATGACGGAAAATTAAGATATTTTATTCAAATATAAATAATAGAAGCATGCTTTGTAATATTGATTTGTGTATGTATCAAAGTTTAATTTTTCACTATTGACAATGCCATATGAATGTATCCAGCTATAAATATAAATTATATTCATGCACAAAAACTGTAATTCGATCACATTCAGTTTTGGCCTTTGTAGTGCAAGAAAGACGCTGACACAAACCAACTCACCAGATGACCTTTCAGATTGCTCAGGGCTGGAGCACTGAATGTAAACTGGAAGTTGAGAAAGCATAGCTTCTTCAGTCTAGAGAAAGAAAAGGAGAAAAAGAGGTTTAGCTATCTGATGGGAAAATACAAAGAGAGCACATATCAGGCTTGGAGAAATATGATAGAAGAGCAAAATGCAATGGGGACAGGTTGCTAGAATGAATTCAAGTAATAACTTTTCTCAATGAGGGTAATATAACATCAGAACAGAAGGTGATGGAACCTCTTGAAGATGTTGGAAGAAAACTGTGCAACACAATCTCACTGGGCTTTCACGGTACAGGAGGTTGGGAGAGACATTTTCAAGATATTGTTTCCAACCTTCAGTACTGTGATTCCATCTATCTACTTAATGAAGGATTACTAAAGGATTTTACAATATTTTTTAGATAATTATGGTGATTTATTGCAGTTCTGCATATAATTTTATTTTCTTAATATGAAATGGATTGCATAAAATATATCCTAAAATATATCAATGTGTCTTTGCCCGTCCATCTATCTATCTATCTATCTATCTATCTATCTATCTATCTTTCTTTCTTTCTTTCTTTCTTTCTTTCTTTCTTTCTTTCTTTCTTTCTTTCTTTCTTTCTTTCTTTCTTTCTTTCTTTCTTTCTATCTATCTATCCATCCATCCATCCATCCATCCATCTGTTTATCTATTCATAAGATAATAAATACATATCAAGTTTCAGGCTCTTGGGCACCTGGTGTGACTCTTGAGGATTGTGTTATGTAGGGCCAGGAGAAGGAATGGATGATCCTTGAGGGTCCTTTCCAATACAGCTAATTCTGTGATTCTGCTATAGTGACTATTAAATAAATTGTCTTTTTGTCATCAAAGTAATTGAGAATAATTTATGATAGTCCAAATCCTTTAAAATAATGAATGCTATCTACTTTCTCTGGTTGACAAGCAGAAGGAAAATATAGGAGGGACTTTTACACAAAGCCATGTAGTGATATTAACAAAAGAGAATGGCATTTAAGTAAGGAGTAGTCTTAGACTAAATATTAGGAAGAAATTCTTTACAGTGAGAGTGATGAAGCACTAGAACTGGTTGTCCAGGGAGATTTTTAACTCCCTCAAGGTGTTCAAGGTCAGGCTGGATGAATAACCTGGTCTACTGGAGGATACCCTACCCATGGTGAGGGGGTAGATGTGTATAATCTTTAAGGACTCTTCCAGTTCTAGCCATTCTAGAATTCTAATTGGAATCCCAGTTTAAACCATGTGTTTGTGTAGTGTTAGCTTTGAATTGCAGTGTGCAAACTTTCTGAGTACAAATAATTAAGCCATGACAATCTAGGCATACTAATTGAGAAACAGTATTTTGATTTTAATGGGAACTGTTTCATTTAATTTTTAACATATGCAAATGAAATTTGTTGTGGTATTCCATAGAACACTCTTCTTCCTTAGGATTAAACTCTCTATGGGCAAATTCTTTTAATATGCACATTACCATTCTAGTATACATCAATTATAAAAATTAAAAATCAATACATTTCAAATAGCATCACACCAAGTACCATACAAATGGCTCAACAATTCATCACAGGCTGCAGAGGTATATTTGAGTGATATTGATATCAGTAGTATTTGGAAAGTTTAATGTGTCAATATAAAATCTTTCAGTCAGTGTAAATGTATATATGTTTGAAAAAGAAAAAAAATATTATTTTTCTGCCTAATACATTGTGTACTATGTTGGCCAATAACATTCACATGTAGATCTGTCAAAAAATGACTAGAAAAATGTCTGAATGTATTAGAATCTTACTAGAGATCTGTAGTGAACTTGAAAAGTTAGTTATTATTGTGCTACCATCAATATGTTTTGGAACTATAGTCTCAGAGTTCAACAGCAAGTCACTGCAAATTCTACTTTTATTAAAGCCCTCACTAGCAAGACTGGAAGGGAAACTAAAATTAAATTCCATCTGCATTTCCTTTATTACTTAAACACCAAATGATTTAATTTCTAGAACGATTCTTTAAACTGGCAATTCCCTCTGTTCTCATTTTTGTTTGAATCACAAGCGGCCACAGAAAAAGGACCAAGACAGTACACTCTGACAAACGTGACACTACTCTTCATTGTACTGACCAAGTCCCATTCTAACTAGAGAAAGGATTTCTTCTTAATCCAAATTTCTCAGCCTAGTCTCTGAGGTTCACAAAACAACATAATTTGAAATTAATTGTAATTAATTGCCAGAATAGGTCCTTCATTTAGAAATTGAGTTCATATCAAGTACTTGACTTAGTGTTGCAACTACCAAATCCTACTAGACATTCCTGTCAGTAACTTGCAATCGCTTTTTGTTGTTGATATCTGTAAGAGTGCAATGGGATCTCAAGATGACCATGGAGTCCAGTTGAGACTAACCAAGAAATCCACATCAAGAGCTCCATAACATGTCTCACAGGACTTGCTCTCTGTTAGATTCATTGGTATTCAAGAACTTTGTGTTGTTCCTGATGGCTTTGAGACAGAAACTGAAGTATCATTTTTCATATATTAAGGCTAGTGAAATTCTTCACCTCTTTACACCCATTACTTTATTGAGTCTTTCCTGCCCTGCTGTCAGTGAAATGGTTCTGGGTTGATTTAAACACAGATTTTGATGTGTCTTCAGGACATGTTGCAAAAAAACAGTGAAGAATTTTCAGGCTCCTTGTACCCTTCCTGAGGAATAATAGAACATTCCTATTTTAGAGCTGTAGTCTATACTTAAAAAAAAAAAAAAAAAACCAAACTCTTGAAGACTTTTTTACCTAAGTGCTTTCATTATATTTAAGCATAGGGACAACGATACTTTTTTCACTTAAAATACAAACAAATGAATACAAGCCAGTTGCAATTAGAAAAAATAAACTTATATATATAAAAAAAGGTTTAGTAGCAAACCCAGGGTTTTTAAAAAATGTTAGCAGCATTCCACTGTTTGGATTTCCTTTATGTTTTCAGGTGTTTCAAGAGCAAAACAGTTGATTTAGCCCCTTATAACTCAGGTGAATTGAACTCAGAATATATGGAAGTGACTTCACCTCTAAAAAGAAGTGTTATCTTTGTATATACATTTTTATGTGGCCTTCTTATCTAGGTTTTTGGCACCCTGACCCTTGCAGTGCTTAAGGTTGGGTTGGATGGGGCCATGAGCAACATGATCTAGAGGGTGGCATCACCGTATATGACAAGGGGTAAAGATGATGTACAAGACAATCTTTAGGTCTGTATGGGTCCTGCCTGGGTGGAGTCCATTTTCTTCACAATGGCTGGTATGGGGCTGTGCTCCTGATTTGTACTGAACTCAGTGTTGATAAAAATGATGTTTTCTTTATTGCTGAGCAGAGCTTACACAGACCCAAGGCCTTCTCTGCTTTTTTGTACTGCCATGCTGGGGGTAAGGCTTGAGGTGCATGAGAAGGTGGGATGAGCCACAGCCCAGAAAAATGGTTCCCACTGATCAAAGTGCTATTCCATACCATATAGCATCATACTCAGTGTATAAAGTGTGGGGAATAAGGAGGAAAAAGAGGACACTTGACATAATTGTGTTTCTCTTCCCAAGTAACCATTACATGTAATGACCACACATGAGAAGCGTGAATTAATTCCTGTTAGCCCATGTGAAGCAGCAAAATAATTCCTTGTTTTGCTTTACTTGTGTATGCATTTTTTGTTTTTCTTATTAAACTGTTTTTATATCAACCCAAAATATGGTATACAAAAGCTTGCATGAAAGATCTTTGATAATATGTATATATTCTGCCTTTGTAATTATTTTATTTTATTCGCTTTTTTGTAAAACTGTCAGAACAGACACATACATGATATTATGTGCTAGGTGCCTTAAATATTTAGCATACAGCATATGATATTATCTTTGAGTATATATTCATGAGTCTTTAGACATTTTTTATGAATTGAAAAAGAAGAAAGTACTACTTGCAAAGCCATTGAGATGATGTTGGAGCACACTAAAAATGCAGGGGTAACCACTTGTCACTGAATATGGAGTATAAATGTGGTAATAAGATGGACAGAACAATGTAGAAATGGAAGATGAAGAACAGACTCTCCTATTATGAAAAATAATTCAGAGTAAAGCTTCTTACAGCTAGAGTTGAGTAGGAACAGTCTTGATTTTGTAGTAGAGGCCGCTAAGTAGAGGTTACTTCAGAAGCTCTGAGATAGAGAAGTTTCTGCAGAAGAAAGGAAATTTTAAAAAAGGAAGAAAAGAAAAAAGGGATTTCTGCATCCTTATTCCATTTCTTGTTCCTATGCACTTCGTAAGTATAGTAATAAAAGAATGCAGAACCCACACAGTAGACTTCTATGCCACAAAATTACCTGTGTTGTGTCTACATCAGCTTAACCATTCAGCTACCCTCAACTGATCAAATTGAGTACTGTTTGCAGTTAAGTTCCTTTATTAGATACAAAGTGACTGAATCCTCTTCTCAATACTCCGGGGCAGCCAGCTGAGGTCAATGGCTCATGAATATCCTTATAAGTAGACTGAACAGAGTACTGACATGTACACCTGTTACTTTGGGGGCAAAACACCTGGAGGAGGGAAATAAGGGGTTGCTGGTACCAGGGAAATCTGAGAGAGATCTGAGAAATCGGAGTCAAGGACATTGCCACAGCAACAATGAAAGATTTAAACACCTCTGGGGAGCCAAGCACCCCTGAGTGAGGAGTACTGGGTAGACAAACAAACAGGGCATACAGGATATGGCACATTAGAAGGACATGGTGTGGGTGTTTGCATGATAGTATGCAATGCAGAGGGCAGAGTCACCCTCCTGGCTCCTGAGATGAGCTCACCTAGTGATTTTTCCTCACTCAGCCAGCAAAAAACCAGCTATGGTTCCTGCATGGTCAAAAGCCATCACTAGAAGGAGTGTATTGACCCAGATGGAGCTCCCTCACATTTATGCAACTGTCCAGATTTCTGGTCAGAGGGGATGTTTGAGCTTTTGTACTGGAAGGCAGCAGAGACCTAGGGGCAGCCCACAGAGCTGGGAGTGCAATGGACAGCCCGGCTGTACTGCACCCACTTCACTGCACATGGTATGGATAACAAACAAAAGGAGCTTTAAGCAATTGTGTAGGAAAGTTATGATTTATTTGCTGTCATGGAAACAGGGTGGAATGACTCCCATGGCTGGAGTGCTGAGGTGATGGTCATAAGCCCTTGAGAAGGGACAGGCAGGCAAGCAGAGGCAGCGGGCTGGCTCTGTACTTTAGGGAGGGTTTTGACTGTGCAGAGCTCAGGGGCAGTGATGATAAGGTTGGGTGCTTGTGGGTAAGGATAGGGGAAAGGGCTACAAGACAACCTCACCAACCTGATCTTTTATACCAGGTGACCCACTTAGTGGATGAAGGCTGTGGATGTAGCCTACCAGAACTTCAGAAAAGCTTTTAAAACCATCTCCTATAGCATAGGAAGCTTTCAGCCTGTGTCACGGACAGGTGTACTTTTTACTGGGTTAAAAAATGGCTGGCTGTACCCAGAGAATGGAGGTAAATGGTGTCACATCCTGTTGATGTCCAGACAATAAAAATGTCCCCGGGCTCAATACTGGGATCAATCCTGTTCCATATCTTTATTGGTGATCAGGATGAGGGGATCGAGTGTACTGTCAGTAAGTTGATGGATGATACCTAGATGAGTGGGAGTGTTGATCTGCTGGAGGGCAGGAAGGCTCTGCAGAGGGATCTGGACAGGCTGGATCAATGGGCCAAGGCCAAAGGTGTGAGGTTTGACAAGGTCAAGGGTCCTGCACTGGGTCACAACAACCCTGTGCACTGCTGCAGGCTAGGGACAGACTGGCTGTAAAGTTGCCCAGTGGAAAAAGTCCTCCTCGGGATGCTGGTGAATAACAGCTGAACATAGGCCATGAGTACATCCAGGTAAGCCAAATGGCATCTTGGCCTGTATCAGGAAAACTGTGGCCAGCAGGACCAGGGAAGACTTTGTCTTTCTGTTCTTATTATTATTGTGGGTGAACATTGAGAAAATCCTATGAGTGGCTGAAGGAGCTGGGAGTGTTTATTCTGGAGAAAAGGAGGCTCAGAAGTGATTTTATCACTGTCTATGGCTACATTAAATGAGGTTACAGCAAGGTGAGGGTGTATTTTTCCAGGCAAATGACAGGGAGAAAGGAGATGGTCTTAGGTTGGCAGTTCAGGTTGGAGATCAGGAAGAATTTCTTCACTGAAGAGGTTGCTAAGCTTTGGAAGAGGCTGCACAGGGAGATGGTAGAGCAATTATTTTTCGAAGTGTTCACTAAACAACTGGACATGGCATTTAAAGTTATGGTTTTGTTGATATGCTGGTGTTTGGTCAAAGGTTGGACTGGGTTTTCTTGGAGGTCTTTTGCAACCTAAATAATCCTATGATTTTATGATTAGATCTTTCCTCTAAGGAAAGTAAGGATACTTCTCTGACACTTGCCTACAATAACTATTTCTCATTACTTATTTTTCAAAATTTATCTGTTGTGTTTTTATTTTTTTAGTATTTCTACTTGCCACTCTGATTTGAGCTACCCACAAGTTAAGCATTTGTTACTTTTATGTATTTTTTTTTGTTTTAGTTTTAAGAAATGACTAATTGTAATTTGCATATCCTCATGCAGTTATTTTATAGATTTTGTCACTCTACATTCGTGCTCTCTATCATGTCTTACCAAATAAAAGGGCCATTGTTTCCACTAGAAAGTCTGTATGTTTTAGGAGAACAGATGCTACACTCTAATTAAAGACAAAGATCCAAAAACATTTTAATCTCCAGCTGCACTAGTACAGCTTACTCTTTATAGAGCTGTGACACAAATTAACAAATTAGGATTCCGCACATGTTCCTTCCTGTTGATATTGATGATGCATCAGATATTTAAGCAATCATCAGGTGAGTAACAGATGCACAGCTCCTATTCTAATGGTGAAGGAGTGACATAAAGATAACAAGCTGTCCAGTTTTATACCTCTGCAAATGGTAATTCCTTACTTGTTTCTTTGATAACATTGTGAATTCGATAGATCAGTGCCACAGGAGATAGTCTGCTATTTTTCTTTTTCCTTTTTTATTCTTTTTTCTATTTTTTCCAGAATATTTCTATTGTCATCTCTATATACCGAATTCTATTCTTTTCCTGTTGTGAAATGACATTTATTTATTCCCCACTTAGTTCACATGGCACTCACAATAACAAAGATATCATCTTATCGTGTTTTGATTTTTTTTCCCACTCTCATTTTTCTGTGGACACCTGGATGTCACACTGAAGTGCAAGTTGCCTCCTACTGTTAATGTAACAAAAACATGATAGGATGTTAGAGAATAATGTTAGAGAAGGAAATGTAGGGAATGAAACTTAATTTCTTTTAAAACATCCAGGCATAATGAGGTCGTGTTGCAAAATTAACTTTTCCTCAAGTTTAAACATGGAGCAAAACTTATGCTCAAAACCGAAAATGAACTTTAGAGTCAGCTAAGTATTATTCCAGAATAGTTGTCCTTACTTTTTATTGCATGTCACTGCAATTTGGTGTAAATGTTACCTCCAAATACACACTATTAAACATTCTGGGTTGCTTGTGAGACCAGAACTGTCTCTCCCTGATGTAGCAGTGAGGCTCACCCTCCTCACAGAAAGCACTCAGCTACACTTAAGAGAATCCCGACCATAAAAGTTATGCATCATCACTATTCAAACTTTTAATTAAAACATGTATTCTACCTTTGCAATGTCGTAACATTTATACCAGTGTGGATGGTCAGTGTCAGGCTGCTACCTATTGTACCAAATACCGTCTTATTTTCCCTTCTTCTTCATTGATTTGGTGCCTGCAGGGCTGTTTCTCACAAGTTCCAAGTGTTTACTCACAGTCTGAAGAATATGGGCTCTGCGAGTCCACCCCTAAGCTATGGCATATGAGAATGGAAGGCATATTCACTTTTGGTTTTTTTTCCCAAGATCTTTCTAATTTGCTTTTGTTTGGTCTTAGTTTCAGCAATGCTAAAGCATATAAAGGCTGCAAGCAGCACAGTAAAATTTGGTCAACTGTTTTCTACCATACATACCAACATACGTACAAGTTGAATAGAGGGAACAAATGCATGGAGAGAAATAACTGATAGCTTCTCTCCTATAATGATACTCTCTTCATCTAATAAGGTCAAACTCATTCATTAGACAAAGCTTAATATACGGAACTCTGACTCCAGCAATACCCTTTAATTTCTTTTAATTGGAAGCAGCTCATAAGAATCTATAAATTTGTCTCTATCAACAAGGACTCGTTGGAAAAGTTCCCAACAGAGACAAAGAGAAATGAAAAGTTCTCACTGCATTCTGTTACTCTGCCAGCATACAAAAAATGTGGCAAATTCTGTTCTTTTTTATGAAATTTCAAATTGCCTCAGTAGTCTGGTTTTGAGAGCAAAGTTTTGCATGCCTCTCCACATTTTGTCAGTGAACACTCAGGATCAATATTAGTAAACAGTGGACAAGGAGTGAAAAAATCTGACTCTGTAAATCCCCAAAATTCCAATCATCTTTAAATGAAAATATCTCAGTTTCCTTGACAAAAGGATATTTTCTGCTATGCTTATGAGTGTTAAATACCAGCTTGATTCTATGGGGAGATGTAATTTTTATGACAATGATCTGTTTCAATTCCTATCTTCTATCTTTGATGAATAAGAAAAGTGAAGAAAGAAAAAGATACATAGAAGAAAAAGAACTTATAAAAAATGGAAAATGAAATATTTGAGTCTAAAGATGTGGAACAAGTTTAAATTTTCAACAAAAAAAATCCATGAAAAATAATCAGGCCCCCTGGTCCTTTGAGTTTAGTCAGAGCAAGAGGAGACAAAGACTCTCATCCTATACAGTTAGTATAAGACAATATCAGCTGAACCATATGCATAGTAAATAAACTAATATTTGCTTATTCATCTGCCCTATTTTTCTACTCTATCCACAGATTAGGGCATATACAGATCCTACATTAAGTATCCTAAAGGAGAAATTGCAAGTAGCTATATTTTTTTTAAGCATTGTGAAATTCTTTTTCTAATTACTTGAATAATTAAGAATTTGTGACAGTTACGTTCCAAATTAATGGCAAAGAAATGAGCCGTAATACGCAGAATGTTCTGTTCCATTGCTTACAGCATGATTTGGGAGTATTATTTGTAGTATGCTTATGCTCATTTCCTCAAATAGCATGAGTCTGACTGGGTGCAATGAGAAGCAAAGGGACTCTAAATTGCCTTGCTCAGAAGTGGGTAAACTTAATTTCCTAGAACATGATGTTGGTGAGACACTGCATGCCCTTAGAAGGATTGATCTTAATGGAAACCATGTTTCTGGAAAAAGACTGAACACATTGTATAAAGTAAGCAAGAGAGAAATGAAACTGATTATTTTTTATAAGTATTTGGGTTTAGAAATTTTTTAAAGAGAGTTAAAAGATCAGTTGCTTAAAAGAAGTAGCTGGCACTTTACAATCCCTAAATATTTTGTCCTTTTTTTGGTGGAAAGAACTTAAAATTAAGCCAATTCCTGCAAAAACATCTTTACCATTGTCTGAATGAAGCATACTTTCTTGTCAGGTGTTAAAGATGGATATACATACTGGTTGTTTTGGGGACATTGGAACCAGAAAGAAAGCAGGGTCCTCTGTTGGAAGATACATATATTATGGTTATAAGACGTCATCAGTTGTCTAGGAATGTTTTCTTCCCTTTGCTGAAGTGAAAGAGGAAATTTATGATGTCAGCACCTATTTATTATTCCAAATATTAAAACTCTCAAAAAGAAAGCTTGAATAATGATTTTTTTTTTAATTACAAGTGCTAGACACTAATCACATGAGCGTAAGTAAATACCTTCAAAACAGATGAGCTGTCAACTACTAAAAAGAAAATGACATTTTAGTGGAGAAATTTTACAGACTAAGGCAGACATTTTTGCCATTTGCTGCTATACAACTGGAAAACAATTCATGAAGATGAATTCAAAACCCTTGAAGGTCAGGAATAGTTCTCTTTTCTTCTGTTAGAATGAAAATTTAAGTTTTGTTGGAGACATTAATGAGTTGCAATAAGAAAAATCCTATCCACATGGAATGTAATATTCTTTATACAGCTAAATACAGATTACGTGTAGAGTTATCAGTCTGGGAGATCACCTGAACTATGAAACATAGAAGGTGAGGACCAGACAACTGTCCTTATCAAGGATCAATGGCTCTTGAAAATATATTGTCCAAATACTTCATGATGAGAAAAAGGCCAGAAAAGGTCACACCTATTTGGCAAAGTCAAATAATTTCAGAAGAGTCAAGGGTCTTGGTGAAAAAAAAATCTTGTTTTAGTATAACTTGGTATACTGACTCTAGCTCTCATTTGCAGTGATGACCCATTAAGATACATGAATGCTTTAATCTACATCACGCTTTCAAGCTAATGAAGACAAAATTCATTCCAAGATGTTTACATTATTCCTAGGATTTTGACAATGTTATTGTCTTTGTTTTACGCTGTTATACTTAAAACTGATTCTAAGTATAAGCACAGGAATGTGTTTGTAGTGTAGTTTTTCTTCCATTGGGAAAAAGAAACCCTCAAATGCACTTTAGACCACAAGATAAAGATTTGGGAAGAGCTAATTGCTTTAATCTATCTCAATCCAACAGATTATACATAAGGGTTAATATTGATGTTGGAGCTCTCAGCAGTAGCTTCGTCTACTCATTACACACATTAATCTTAGTGGAAGCATATTATCCTAGATTTTCCTAGCATAAATACACTTTTGTGGTCTCTAGTAAATCAATTTTTTTCATATCAAATCTTCCAGTACTTTTATTCTCTTTAGGAAAAAAAAGAAAGTTAGGTGTACTGTAAGTGGGGGTTTTGATGGTGGAGAAAAAGTGGTTTAGTTTTGGGTATTTTATTTGTTATCTATAATTCAATTAGAAGAACATTTTCATTTATAAATTTATCAAGCTTGACTTTTCCGAAGCTCGGTATTCATTTACAAATATAAATTCATCATTACACAGGAAAAAACCCAAACACTTATTCTTCTTCATACCAGAGGATAACTTTTTAAGGTAGTCTTTAATAAAATGTGGAAGAAATGCAAAATTATGATCTGTCTTCCAAGATGTCAACACCTGATTTACTGGAAAACATCCTCTTGTCTACTCTGGTTTAGTAAAGCTCTTTCTGTTTTGTACCTCTGCAAGCATTGCTGAGGATTAGCATAAAGAGGTTAAATTTAAAAACAAACAAACAAACAAAACAACCTAATATAATTAATAAATGTTCCTTCCATAAAAAAAAAAATACAAATATTCAAAACAAAGCAGAACAAAACTAAAACTCCATTGTTCCTGAAGGAAGTAGGAAGAAAAGATGAGGTATCAACTTGGTACTATTCACTGAGGTATGGAAAATTACTTCCTGTATCTTCAGTTAATCACCAGAGCCAAAACGACAGCACTCTCCAACATTGATGCTACACATCCATGTCACAAGTTTACTTACAAATAATTCCAAAGTTGTGCTGAAAAATATAAAGACTTTTTTTTGTTTGGAGCACAGAAT
Source organism: Sylvia atricapilla (assembly GCF_009819655.1). Lineage (NCBI taxonomy): Eukaryota > Metazoa > Chordata > Aves > Passeriformes > Sylviidae > Sylvia > Sylvia atricapilla. The sequence continues at coordinate 46,937,621 of NC_089174.1, forward strand.
AATCAGTTCACAGAACAGCTGTGTAGAGCATACTCATTTGGAAAGGATTGAATGCTGATGGTTATGTGGTGTCCATCCAGCATATACCTTGGTGTAAAATTCTCAAATGAAAATGGCTTTCTATTCTTTGACTTGTTATAAAGCTTGCATTGCAATTTCTAAGATGCATCAAAGTACTCTTCCCCCACCCCAAACCCCCAAAACCCCTAAGAAACACACCAAAATCAACAAAACCACCAAAATCAAAGCTTTAAGCAGAACATGGCTTTTTTGTTTTATGATAGTAGGTAAACTTAGTAATTTAAATTTACTTCAAACCCTAGACTTTGATTGATGCCTTCCAGTAGAAAAAAAAAAAAATGATTGACAGCAGCTGTCACTGTTAACAGAAGAATTTAAAAACAAACAAGGAAGAGTTAGGAAAGATGTCAAGAGCATAATCTCCAGGGTAACAGTTTGATCATTTATGCTAGAGACAAAATAATGTCACAGATTCACCTTTTATTATAAGAGTGAGCAACGCTGAGATATGGAGATGAAAAAATGGAGAGCAAGCTGCATATTAAAGCCTTTCAATTGTGTTAGCAAATTTTTTAAATTTGAATTTTTTAAATGGCTGCAAACTGCTACCATCCCTGTTTCAACTACCATCATCTCTTTTCCTTGGACATTTTATTAGCATTTATGACAGCATTCCCAGATAATAAGAGATCTGTGTTTATTATTCCAGCCTAAGAGTAATACATTTTTGGCAGTCATATTTCTTGTATATTTCCACATTTTTTACAACAACTAAGAAACTGGACTTAACCAGAAAAATTAGAAGTTCAGATGAGTCCAAGCTCCAATAATTATTCCATATTTATTTTAGGAGCATTACCATTTCAAGTTAAAACGAATTTGTATTTAAAAAGACTGTTCAGATCTGTTTTTATGCCTTTCACATTAAATATTAACTGTTTTCTGCAGCAAAGCTAAATGTATAGAAAAAATAACAAAAAATATTCAGTGAATTACTTATGTGTAACTTCATATATTACCCCAATCCCCAGATATACTACAGCACTTTTTTGAAAAAAAGTATTAAAACGTTAAAAGAAAGAGTTTTGATTTTGTTGGGAGTTTTTTGATTGCTTTTTTTTTTTTTAAGTTTTGTCTTTTCTGGCAGATATTTCTTGAAAGAAAGATCTTTTGTATTTAAGATACATGCTTAGTTGTATTTCAAATTTTATCTCTTCAAAAATTCACTAACTCATTTAGTGAACTGTCCAACTGAAATGTGAAAATCCACCTCATTTAGGCCTTTGGGTCATCCATCATCATTTTAGGCCATCCATCCATCCATATCCCCATCTAAGTGACATATTTGTGTAGTGATTCTGAAAGAATTTATACATGCAGCCCAGAAAGTAAACAATGTGTGCCTTTTCTGATTACTAATGTTCTGATTTCTCATGTTCTTTTTTTACACAATAATTTTTAATGTTCTATTTATCTGAATATGTACAGAACATTCGTATCAGAAATAGCAACACAGAAGGAGTATAAAAATGTGAGTAAAAGCTGCAGTGTTACAAAAGTAAATTATTGACATGTTGTTTACCACTAACTTTGGTAGCTTATTTTTGCCAAAAGAAAAATGACAATAATACTGTATGAAGTGCACCCAGGCTTAAAAAGCATTTATATCAGGATCTGAGCATCATTTAAGTGTATCCACGAGTAACTTATTCTAAAAAATATACCACTAAGAAATAGCTCGGGGCATAAAAGTAAAAAGAAAGAAGCAAGCAAAGCAATCTATAAAACCTGCAATACAGCAATATAATATGATATGTAGAGTATGATGATGTCTTCTGGAGGTGGTCTTTGGACAGAGCACAGCACTGGCTTACGGCAGGTAAAGACAATGGGCACCTGCTGTAAGCAGGAGGGGACCCACTACCAAAATTTTCTCAGAAAAGAACATGAATTTTCACATTTGAGGTTGAATACATTTTAATTCAAGAATGTTCTTGCAACTCTCCACAAACCAATGGATACTATAAAAATCAATGAGCCACAAGAAAAAATATTAAAAACAGGGAATAATACTAGGCATAAATGGAATATTAGCAAGAGAGGATTTCATTTAAAATGGCCTGGGAACACAAGTCCAGTTTTTGTGCAGTCTGTGCTTACCTATATCTAGTCAATTGTCTACAGCATTTCCAGAGAGTAAAACACTGGTTCTGCTTTCAGAAATTGTGTGTTTGGCATTAAATTTTGCCGGGCCACATTTTCAACTCAAGTGAGCAGTATCATACTAACATTATTAATTTTGCATATGACAGTAATAATTTTTCATGTTTCATCTTTGTTGGTTTTTTATTCATCATGCGCACACATTTCAGTGAAGCAAAATCCCAGAGAAATTGGCCTAATTAATCTGATTTTATAACCTTAATTTAAAAGTAAGAGTATGCCAAAATGCACATAGACAAAGAAGATCTGAGAAAAGTTATTGGAGAATTCACAATAGATTTTTTGCTTTGCAAGAAAATGAGCCTGATAAAGTCTTACAAAACACTGAAAATACATTTTACAGAAGTGTGAGGAAAATAACCTGAAATATTAGTAGTTATTTGAAAAGAAAGAAATTATTTCAGAAAAATAAAACACTTTTCTGTATTAACTTAGGTGACTCATTCTCTTTAACAGACTGTATTCCTATATTGCATTAGAGCTTTCTAGAAGAAGAGACAATTCCTTAGAGTACTTTTGTTAATGCCATGAAGCAGCATTTTATTTCAGCCAGACACATTTGCCTTATCAAAAGCACTGAAACTTGGAAGAACTAAACTGGTATAACATGATAGAACAGTTTGAAATAGTGTTTGAAAAAGTGAATGGTTTATTGAGGAGACTTGAAAGATTATGCCATTATTGTCTACAAGTCCCTAATGGGGGTCGCAGAGAGAGATCTCTTCTCTCTGGTATCTGGTGACTGGATGTGAGCTAATGCCTTAAACCTATGTCAGGGGAAAGTTCAGATTGGATGTTACAAAACAGTTCTTCACTGTTGGTTTGGAGAGGTTGGTCAAGCGCTGGAAAAAGCTTGCCAAGAAGTGGTCGTGGCCCCAAGCTTATTGTTGTTCAAAAGCCTTTCAACAATGCCCTTATACTTTATCTTTTGAAGTTTTTCTTTTAGGTTACCCAGTGTGGAATCAGGAGTTGGACTCAGTAATCCTTGTGTGCCCATTCAGAGTCAGGATATTCTATGAATTTATAATGGAATTGTTTGTTGAAGAATAATATTCCTACAAAAGTTGCTTTTCATGGATCAGGAATTAAAACTATACTGATAGCAAATTCACATTTGATTTGTAATTTAAGTCAATTGACAAAAAAAAAAAAAACAACCTTAAGCTTTAGTTTTTTTCTTTTAAAATATGTATATATGTAGGAAAAAAGAGATTTCACTTAAGTCATTACAGACATACTCAATTTCAGAAGAAATATTTCTGTGAAGTTTTTGAAGTTTCGGGGCTTTGGAGTACTTTTAGCTTTGTTTGGGAAATCTACTTCCTGACACTTACAGAATAAAAGGACTTTATCACACACCTTTATACTTGTTATATTTGTGAAGGATATTTAATTATTTCCTTAATGTGTCAGAGATTGTAAAGGATAATTACCCTTTTTGTATGAACTTCATAACTGCAGTATATACATTGGGAAAAATTGTATTATTTGGCAGAAAGTTGTTAAGAAGAGGAATTTTTCCCATCCTATCTGCTACAGAGTAACAGGTTGAAATTCTCAATTTATTCTTTTTAGAAAGTCTTTTTTTCTGTATTGGAAAATGAAACTCCCTATTGGTTTTAATCAGTGTTATTCAAAATAAGAGCTTGTATAATAATATATCAAGAAAGCAAATATCTAATGTAAGCCCAAAATATAAGCACTCCAGTTCATGAAAATCTCTTTGTTGTCCCTTCATGAAGTGGGAGAAAAATTTTTGTGAGTTTATGGGATATTTAAGATTCTATTTCAACTCCTGTGTGGTTGTTGTACCATGACATTGGTGTGAGCCCCTAAATCACCTTTCAAAAAGCAAGTTTGAGTGTGTAACAAAAATTTCAAATTTTATACTATTGCACTTCTTCATTACAAAGTCCATCAGAGAGCTCATTCCACTTTCAACAGATAAAAAGATGACATATTTGAAGGTTCTGCTAGATGTTCTTTAGTAATATTTGCTTATAAGGTGAATTTTGAATAATATGTATGAACCTGGTTGGTTATGAGTTACAAGCTGCTTGCAGCTATATGAGAAATGTAGTGATTACCAAGCTGAACAAAATAAACACATTTAAATGCATAAGTCTTCATTTTGGAAAGAGGATATTCTCAAACATAATAAGATGAAATAGTCATACTAAATGGTCTGAAACAAATGAAAACACACTCTTCTTAATAGCAAAAAGCCCCTAGGTTACGACTAAAGTTTTGGTGGTCCAGGTATCACCTAATACAAACACTGATTTAAGTATTCTGTGTTTTTCAGGAGAAATGCCCTAATATTCTAAGACTATGAAAGCACCTGGTATTTGCATGCCTAGGCTGAGCACACTCCCCTAAAATCCCATTCTTTATTCATAAGTAGCTATTAAAATGCAACTGTCTATTTGCTTCATGCTTTTCTCCAATACATTTAAACAGAGTAACCTAGATAGCTATAGCTGTTATCACAAATACAGTTCATGAAATTGAGAGTTGTAGCTAAGTTTTGAAAACCAACTGTTTCTTGCAAAATACAGATTTTTAAGGTTTTTTTGAAGCATAAATATCTTAACTAGACAGGTTTCATGAGCAGTCTTCTTATGACATAAATAAAGTTAATCTTGACTTCAATTTGAAGTTGTGTCACAAAGTTTTCTGTAAATTTACAGCTTATTTATACTACAGATAGTTATTGCATAGTGCCTCTTAAAATTAATATGATTAAACTTATGACCAAAAAGTTTCTGTCATATTTAAAACTTTATGCAATAAGGCTATACATTGAGTTTTCTCTTGCATGTGAAATATAGGATATTCATTGACAATGAACACACTGATGATTTTTGGTTGAATTTTAACATAACTAAGATAATTCTGACAGGTAAATACTTTCAGAATTAAAACCTTTTCTCATGTGTATTTAAATTTGTTCTGTGCTAAATGAGACTACTATTCTCATTATTATTCATGAAGCTACAATAAGAACTACTGCAGAAGAAAATCATGGGGACAGATAAAGTGCTGCAAAGAAAAAACCAACAAACCAATGCCACAAAATCCACTGCCACCACCAGTGCTTGGTTATCTGTCTGTTTAAATATAAAAATTTTGTCCAAAATAATGTTGGTTCTAAGTTTACTGTCTTCCCCTTTCTTTCTTCCTTCCAGAATATATTATCATGTATAAACACAGACATTTTAAAAATCAAGTAGGTGTTCTTCAGAGATACTGAATTTTGGTTAAGCTACTATTTATATTAATAAAACACAAATATGTTTTTTATAGTCAGAATCCAGAATAAACCAATTTTCTATGACACGGATAAAATTCTGGCACCCAAACATTATTTAGGACTGCAGTTCCCATCTTTTTTTTCCAGCTTCCTAGTCCTTCCCACCTCCTACATCCTGTCCAAGAAAATGATTGAAGATCTTCCAGTGCTTCAAACTCAAAGAATTAAGAAGTACTTTAGTGAATTGCCACTTATGACAGGTTGAAAATCTGTATATTTTCATACAACCATTCTTCCTGTACCAAGTGAGTTTTAGGGAAATCGTAAATGGACTTTTTAGAGTCTTTTTCTCTATGATTATAAAAGACTGAAGTACCTTTACAAGCCTTGTTATGACTATACATTTGGAGAAAGAACTGAACTCAGAAATATAAAAAAAAGATCTTGAAGTGGTGGTTTTTTTTTTTTTTTTTTTTTTTTTTTTCCTGAAGCACTGCATTTATTTAAGAAAAAAAAAAAAAATCAATCATTCAATTGCAGCCTTTTAACACAGACTTTGTTGAAAAGAAGTCACAGACATAATGTCCATAAGTGTAAGTTTGGATTTCAGATTTTGGGATACAACCAAAATGCACAAAATTGAACTCTATACTTAGTGAACATACTGCTCTATCACTATAAAATCACAGATAAGCCTTTGTTAGTATTTTGAACTTTTAATAGAGTTGGGCTATTTTTTTATCAATAATCAAAAATCTTTATTTCCAGTGCTAAAAATAACCCTTTTCTCTCTTTCTAAATGATCTTTCAATTCAGACTTCTGGAATGCTCAAACTAGGGCAGTTATTTCCAACATGAATAGAACATTAAACTACATAAAGTCTCAGTAAAAAATGGGTTTTGGGAATAAAGAGAAACAAACCTTCCATGAACAGATGTAAAATAATGAGATGAATACTGATATGTGTGTGTCCTGGTTTGGAGTAAATTAGGGAAGAACCTCCAGAAGGAGTCCCCTAAACCAAACCTCCACCACCCCTTCCCCCCTCAGCCCTGGGTTCGGGAAGGAAAATACCTCAGAGGAAAGTGGAAAAACCGGTTTATTGACAAAAATACACTCCCCAACACCGAATAGTGGGAAAAGACGGGTTACTGTGATGATGAGGAGGGTGCTGACTCGTCTCTGTCTGGCCCGGGTCTTCTCCAACTTCTCAGGTCAGGTCAAGTCCGGAGCCGGTTCAAACCTTGGGGCTGGGGGGGGGGGGCGGGGCGGAAAGGAAGGAGGGAAAAAAAACCCAAACAGAAGCAGTGGGGGGGAAGAAAAATGGCGGCAGGGGCAGCCGGAGAGCAAAGCGAAGCAAAGCGAAGCGAAGAAGGCAAAAGCAGCCGAGCTAGCTAAAGCAAGAGCCGAAACAGCCAAGAAAGAAAAAGAAGAAAAGAACTGCAGGCTCCTGCCCAAGAGGGCGGGATTCAGCTGCGAGACATAACAACATATCCAAGATATGGGATGGATATATGGGATAGGAGGCAGCTCAACCCAGAACAATCTTTCAATTGAGACTTCTGGAATGCTCAAACTAGGGCAGTTATTTCCAACATGAATAGAACATTAAACTACATAAAGTCTCAGTAAAAAATGGGTTTTGGGAATAAAGAGAAACAAACCTTCCATGAAGAGATGTAAAATAATGAGATGAATACTGATATGTGTGAAAGTAATTTGCAATTCCTTGAAGTAAAAGAAAATGCTTTAGAATACATTTTGGAAAGAAAGATTTCCATTCTAGCTAATGGAACTTCCAAAAATATGCAGCAGTATTATATCGCCAGATACTCATAAAAGTCATGAATCAAAATGGGTGCTTTAATTTTATTTACACAGTCTGGTAATATAAGCCATTTTCTGTGACAGTTGGTTACCCATACTGTCAGTGTATGGGTAAGTGCAATCGGCCAGGAAAAATAATTTACAGCTGCCTTGAATTCATAGGGACTAAAATTTGCCAGAAAATGCTGGATAATATAACTTTCAGTTTCTAAATATGGAAGAGTATCACTTTCATTTTGAAAAGATATTTAGATTCATGTACATTGTGAATCACAGTCTGAAAGATATGTCATAGTCAAATGATTTGGCCTAAAACATAAAGAAAAAAATATGTAGAAATAGGACAAAGTAGCATAAATGCTGGCAAATTTATTATTTTCAAAACCTAAAGTCCACCTATAAAATCAAAAGGGAAAGCTGAAGTGCCAGTGAGAATGAATTATTGAAATAAGCAGTAGATATTCTGATTTTATATTGCACGATTATTAAACCAGTGGATACACAGTGGAAAACCACATTAATTTTGGACCTATATTATATAGAAAAATTTCTGGAAGAAATAATGTATTTGGAATCCAAGCACATCTTAAATACAAAGAACAACCACAACCACCAAAGTAATAATGAAAACTACTCTTCTTCATAGGGATGTTGGAATAATTAAGATTCAAATAATAAAAATATGTAAGATATATCTGTTCATCTGGGGTTTTTGCATGTAAGTTTCAATGATTATTGAATGGTTCAATGATTATTAATGTGCTGTCTCTAAACTTTTCACTCCTTAAAAACTTCTTGGATAGTAACTTTCAAAGAGGTACGTACATACTATGATGAAAATAAAATCTTATTATGTTACTTATAAAGTAGTTATGTTAGTACTTTTCCCCATAGCACACAATGGGAGAGACATATTTATATTTAAGCTAAAATTGAGAATGATTTGCTTTTCAAGAACTTATGTATACCAGATCTCATGTTGGAAGAACTATTCAATAAACTTCAAATGAATTGCCTTTATCAGAATTCTTTAAGGAATGACTTGTATCTTCAGAGTAAAGGAGGGGGTAGTATTGTTTCCATTTCAGTGAGTAAAATCACAAATTTATAGAACTTAATTTTTCAGTTAAGAGGTAGATTTTTCACTTTTTTTTTTTTACAGTAAAATTCTCCCTATCGCTTTTCTGATGTGTGGATTTAATTCATATATAACACAGAGTTAACTTGAGATATTGGCACTGGAAATTGATCAATTTAATCAGAAAATTCTATTCCTCATCCATACCTGAAATGAATAAAATGGTGTGCAGTGTTTTTCACTAGTGAATCTTTGAATTTTTAATTTATTTTACTTTTCAATATTTATTTTTTTCAATGCAATTTCTATGATTGGAGGCAAAGTCTCAAATTACTTAATTACGATGGCCTAGTTGGAAAGGATAGAATAATCTCAAGTCTATTTCAGTTGGTACATGAAGAAGCATTATTTATTTAAACAGTAACAGTCATTATGATCATCAAGATATTTATATGGAAGAATAATCCAACGCAGTTTCAGTATGATTGCTCAGTTAAATTTCAGTATGGTAAAATACTTTAGACACACTCAAAAATAAAAAATTGGATGTTTAACATATGGCTTATTTGAGCAAAGGTATTTCTTTAAAATAAATGATAAAACCAAGAAAATGATGAATTTTTGGGTCTGGCTAACTACTCAGAAGTTGCAACTTATTTATCCCACCACCAATCAAAACTGTAGCAAATTAAATTGGAATGCCTCTAACAGATAACATGGATAAGGTTTAGATTAGGTTAGAAGGGACTGTTAGCTGTGAGATCGTTAATTTTTTTCCTTACATTAATCTCATGTTAAATGGGAGCTTCAGACAAAGTTTGTTGGAGAATCCATCATGTTGAGTTCAAAAAAGGGCCCTTTTGCTTTCTAATTTCATTAGATCCAGTTTCAATCAGTAATTTCTGTCTAAAAGATTGTATGGCAGTTACAGAACCTTTGTACAAATTTGTCTTTCAGCATTAAGGATGGGAAATAAAATAAATTGATTATAAAAATGAATAGACTAAAATACCTTAATCAGAATTGTCTACTACACAGTATAGGAAGCTTTATCTACTAGTTTTGAATATTGAAGCAATTATATTAAAGCTTGCAAAACCAATTATTAAGTAGAGACTGGGTCCACCCATCCGTACCAATGACTGTGGGCAAATCTCTTTCTCTTGGCCTTGAGGAGTAATGTTGAGGGACATCTCCGCCAAAAGAAGGAAAAAACGTATTTCCACACATGCTCCAAAAGGAGGTGTGTTAGAAGACCCCTCCTTCAGAAAAGTGACATAGGGCTTCTGTAGAATAAAATGGTTGACTATTCATCAGAAGTCTTCAGGTCGGGAGCTTTAGAATATTCATTGGCACCATCACGTGTTGGTTCCTTTATCAGGTACTTTATCAGGACATGGAGTCTTCACCTCGGGACACCAGCCTCAGAGAGACCATGAGCCCCTCTGTGCTGTGAATTTTAACAAGGGGTGTGACACAGGAAAGGGTTCAGTCGGGAACCAATGGGGTACAGTAAGTGTGTGGCTCTTAACATAATAGACAGGTGCAACAACCATACAAAACACAATAGGAGGGGAAAGTCTGGATCCTGCCCAATCACTCGACGCCTTCCCTGGAAATTTCTGGACACAGGGAGAGGCCCCCGAGGGACAGACAGGACCAGGAGGTTATATAACCAATGATTGACATAAAACCGAACATGGGGTAAACCATACAGGGGGAAAAAAACATAGGGGGTTACAGAACAAACCATTATGTAAAACCTTATTGAACAAATCATACAGAAACCTGAGCAAAATACACCACCACAAGAGTCCTCAATTAATGGTAAATAATACTGTCTTGGGAATATTTTTTGGAGTCTTTATCATGATTGGAATGTTTCTGAACTCTGTGAGCTGAAGGTGTTTTTCTCTCTCATAAAGAGGGTGCAGATTCTCCTGATTTGATTTCTCAGATATTATTTTAATTTCATTTTTACAGTAGTTGATTTATGAAATCTGTATCAGTGAAATGCCATCTGATCAATGATCTGAGAAATTATTGTTTCTGATTTGATGAAGTGTACTGTTTGCCTTGTCTCACGTATTAATTTGATAGGACAAAAGGTGATGTTTGAACCCCTTTAGGTGCCAACATGAATGGTATCTCAAGCACTGGATGAATTATGTAAAAAGTTCTGGCTATGAGCTGGAAGGAAATATTGGGAAGCTAAGCACTGCCTGCAAGTGTATGCAAAATTGTTTACATGTAAATGCTTAGCTGCACAGCCCATAACTTCATTGCTGCTCAGGCACTAGTCTCATGACTTTCCTCACAGACAGTGAAGTTTTGAAGCTGTTCTTCCTTTATTTTATCTTATAGGACAGGCTTTGTCCTGACGAAGTCTAGAGAGGTCAAATAACGAACGAGTGCTGATCTGGACATAAATTGCTATCTTGTACCACCAATGAATCACACCAAATGTGTTCCAAGAAAACCCTACTGCAGAGATAGACAGCTGGATACAATTTTTACATAGTTTAAATTTAAAGTTGCACTGGACCATGCCAAAAGGATGATATTCATTGCTGTAATTGTATATTTCACGGGGGGGGAAAAAAAAAAAAAAAAAAGTGTCTTATTTCAAGGGGTATAAACTTAAAAACAACAGAAGCACAGTTAGCATCTGCAATTAGCCTTTGAAAAAGAGCAATGCCTCTCAAAACAAAAGAAGCCACAGAAAATGCTTCTGTTTATATGGTTATTGAAAAACTTAATCCTTGATGAAATCTCTAATCTCTACCACTTCTCCTCCTGTGGGAGTTTCTAAACTGACACTCTTATGATTTCATTTAATGTCATGCCCTATATGCAAGGTTTATATCACAATTATCCAAGGAAAAAGGGCTGAGAATGTCTTGAATAATGAAAGAATTGTTTCAATTCCTTTTACTTCTTTGCCTTTAAATTAATCCCCCTGGCATGGGCCTGTTAGTCTATATGTAATTTTGTTTTTCTTAGGGTAGAAAAGATTTGCAAATATGCTCTCCAAGTAGGGCAGTTAGTTATTCCTCATCAATATGTAACTCATTTAACTCTTGTTCATTTTTACAACTACCCTCTTCTCCTGTACAAGTAAAGAAAAAGAAGGAATTTTGGGAGGGGGGATTGTGCTTTTGTTTGGGTTTTGGTTTTGGTTTTGATTTTTTTTGGTAATCTGAAGTTCACACACAGCTTAATTATTTGCGATTCACCAGACTCAGGACTCTTTCTTACATGGTAATATTTATTGATACACTTAAATGTTTTTCTGAAGAACATGATCAAATGGTTTCCTTGTGTCTCTAGACTCATAATCAATAGGAGCTAAGAATGTTTTGAATTACTGAAGCAAATGCTGGAGATAAACTGTAGGGGTTAAAACACATTTAAGTAATTTCTTGAAATAACCCATAGGAAATGGGGTTCATAAGTGACCCCTTAGCAAGAAAATCAATTATTTTTAATTACAATCTAAAAGAGGACTAATGAGGAAATTGTAAAAGCTCATTGTAGAATCATTATAACCAAAGGGAGAAAAGAGAGGCAAGAGAAAATAGCTATGATAATTAAATGTCAATGTTATGCCATGATAAAGCTCTCACTGAGTTCATCCTCTGGCATTCACTGATTTTGTTTTGCAGAGGCCTCCCAATTTCTCAACTAATTCTTGCCAATACACATATTTGGAATTTTCATTTAATGATTTTTTCAAAACATATAATATAACAATGGATCAAATAATGAAAGACCTTTTTTGAAGGATGTGAAGCCAATCAGGTAGTTGGACCACATACACAGGGATGATCTCAAAATGAAAAGGAAAAATATTAGGGTACTCTTAGCCAAATTTTATTCTATAAACTAGTGAAGTTACTTCACCTTTCTGAATTTTTGTTTTCTCTTTAGGATGCCGTAATTATTTAATCTCTATTGCCTTTTTGGGGGCAGAAACAGCATTGTAGGTACTCCTTGAAACATACCAAGATTGTCTATGTGGGTTCAACACAAGCATGAAAGTGATAGAGAGATCTGTACCAGACTGAGCTAAGAAGATGCTATGTTTGAATATTCAGTCCCAAAGTATCTATACATGATGCAGGTAGAGTTTGCTTAAGTCCATCAATTTTTTTGTAAAATTTTCTGCAACAGTGATAGAATTTGATGAATTAGTCTCAGTGTTCGTTTGTGGTTTAATGTTGGTAGATTATCCACTTTGGTTTATTATTGTGTACACTGGGGTATATGGAGCTTGCTGTCTCTCCACCTGAGATCTCTTCAGGTTTTCAGCGTCGTAATGTTTGCTGTCAAGGTTGAGAGTCAGCATCTGTCAGGGTCCGCAAACATATGCAGGGAACCTGATGGTTCGTTTTAGGATCTCAGAGCACAAAAGACACAGCGGGGGACAACTCAATACAACAAAAATGCACCTTTATTTAGTGCCACCAAAATGCGATAGTGGGAGAGAAAATAGAGAATAGTAAGAAAGATAGAAAAGAGGGTAAGGGATTATAGCTACCAACGTGGAGGGCCGAGTCCTCGAGGCCGAGATGCCTATAGACGCAGTTGTTCTCCAGTGGGGTGTACACGAAAGTGAGCAGGGGTCTCCAGGGTTTTATAGGTTGGTCAAGGCGGGGACCAAAGCGAGTGGCACAAAGCCGAAGCAGGAGCCACCTGTGTTGAGGCAAAGCAAGGGGCCCAGAGCCAAAGCAGGAGCTGCCTGCATCAGGGTTGAGACAAAGGAGAGTCACAGGGCCAAAACCGGAGCGACCTGTGGCGAGGTTGGGTGCTCAGGGACAAGCTGCACACCATACGTGCCGTACTCTGGTACGGACAGACCAGTTTGGGCAAGTAGCCTTGGCTCAGTCCACTGTGACCAGTTCCATTGTTCTTGCACTCCGTTCTCAGGGAGATGCATACCAGTCCTCCGAGACTTGGCGAACATTCTGCCTCAGCCAGGCCAGGGCTCCTTTCAGAGTCTGGGGTCTCAGTCCTCAATCGCTGGAGACGGTCGTGAGGCATATCACATCCTTGGACAGACTCTGACAGCATCTCACATGTTGTGATTGCACATTTGTTGCCTTTATTCGAATCTTGGATTAGTATGTGTTTGGGTTTTTAAACACTCCCTGGTTTACAGTCCAATATGATTGAAAATATTATTAGAACTTTAAATGAAAATTGGCCCATGCTAGAATGCAATATATTGATTCAATAAAAAATGAGCAATTATACTATATCAATTTAATTAATACTAGACCTTAGCTGTCATTACACATAGTTCTAAGTCACTCAAGGGTATACAATTGTATTTCATTTTTATCACACTGATATTGTCAGCTTGAAAGCTACTCAGGATTGGTCACTGCTCTTACTTCTGCCCCTCGCTTCACTAGGTCCTCTCTATACCCAGCTTCTCCTGTGAGGGGACTGTTGATATGCCTTCATTTTCCACAGTTAGCCTGACAATTTAGTTATTTAGAAAACTTAATTAATTACCATTTTTTCCGTGCCTTCTTCATTCATTATGATAAACTATATGATATAGAATGCATTTATAGTCATGAGGAGACTGAAGCTGTGACAAATTTTTAATGATTTATACTGATTTGTGTCTTAATTAGAGCAAATCAATCATTGAAATATTTAAGTGAAGGAGGAATGAATACCCATGCTTGAAGTTCTACATCCTTTCTCTCCATTACAACACTTCACTAAAGTGATACACAGCATACTAAAGGTAAATAATTACCTTAGATGTACAGAGTACCCTCCTATAAAGTTGGGTGAGAATTTGAGGTGAAAGCTTAAGTGTAAGTGATATATACATGAATGGAGAGAAAGACCTTTGATAAACCTTCACATTCATATGTAGGTAACTTATGTTCTTACTAAAATTACATCTGTAGTTTATTTCTGAAAGAGGGGAAAGAAAAAAGAAGAAAGCAAGTAAATACCCAGTAGAGAAACAGCTAACTAAGGGCCATCAAAGAGACTTGAAACATGGATTCTTTAAGGTCCAGCTGTGTTTTCCTCCATATCCTCCACTAGATAGGATGCACCCAGACAATGAGCTGTTCTTGTCTGAGTACATGAAGGAGGTCTTCTTGAGCTCACTGACTGGTCCTTAAGGAAGGAAGAGATGGCAATGAATGACATATCTAGACTGATGTACCAGTCTGTAGTGAGCTTGACCGTCAAGACCAGACACCTAGACTGGAGTATAAAGTAGCTTCTTGCTGGGTTTTGTGCTCACATTATCCTCCTCCAGAAACCATTGAGAGAAAGGAAAAAGAGGACAATTGTGTGTGCCTGTTTTATCACAGCACTCAGCCAAGACACAGTTACCATCCATGGGTATATTTTTACTTTACTATAACTTAAGCTTTTAAAACAGGGAAGCTGAAGTAGCTTTTGACTGAGAGAAACATTATTCAGCTATTTCCTGGCAAACTTACGATGAAATGAGCATCAGCCAAGGAGTTGATGATGACCCAGAGGTTTACTGAATATCAGTAATGTCATGATGGTATTAACAAAGTTTGTGGTAAGGGTGAAGGGAATACAGGCTGCAGATTGCTCATGTGATAGCAGTGACAGCAGTCATAGTTACATCTGGAGTACAGTGTGTTGCTCCTGATTGTGGTGTCACAAGCTTGATTAAGTCTTCACAGATTTTTGGCACTCCTTAACTTTATCTTCTAGACAGAAAGACTCTTTTCTTGCTCTCTTTACCTAAAAGACAGGTACCTAAAAAATATTTATCTAAAACAATGTGTTGAATGTGCTCTGGATATACTGTTTTTCATTTCCAAAACAAACCTTGGGAATTTTACCTTGCCTACAGTAAGAGAACAAGAGAAAATGGCCCTCTGATGAGACCAGGGAGATTCAGATTAGGTGTGAGAAAGTTTTTTCACTATTGGAGTGGTCAGCATTTAAATACGTTTCCCAGGGAAGTGGAGTGACCACCGCTGGAGGAGTTTAAGAGACTTCTGAATATGGCACTAAGTAATGTGGTTGAGTGGTTTACAGTAGTAGTGTTGGAGGTGTGGTTGGATTGGAAAAATCTTAATTGTCTCTTCTAAAGGGATGACTTGATGAAGGGATGAGTCTTGATGACTCTTTAATTCTGTCATTCTATAATTATGGCTCTGGGATCAGCACTTTTTCCTTTTTTAACCCCCTAATATGCTAATATTCACATATTCTTATCAGTCCATGTAGAAAACAATTCACACATCCATGGTAGTTTTTAATTCTCATTTGCCCAGAAACTGAGAAAGGTGAAAAATGCATCCATCAGGCCATAAGATATATTATCCCCTTCTAAAATACGATTCAGGCTATCTATCAACCCCTGTATAAACCTTGCTAGCGAGTTTATATGAAAACCTTGAGCTTTACAATACAGCATTTATCACATTTTCAAAGTTAGGTCTCTGAAAATACAGGTGTATTGGTTTGGTCTATCATCTCTTCTCTTTCTCTTTTCTTGTTTTGGGTTTTTCATGAACTCTAGTGATATTCAAGCTCCAAGAAAGTGTATATATCATGTTAGTCCAACAGAAGATCCCCATTTACTCTGAAATAGTTCACTGAAAGCATTTGTGTGCTTGAAGATATTACTTTCTTTGTATGTACACACCTTGTACATTATTAAATATATTCCATTAAATATTTCTCCATAAGTGATGAAACTTCACTAGAAGCATTTAACTTCTGTCAAGGAAAGAAGAGGAATTTACCTTTGGCCAACACCACACTAAAGTAAACAACATAAATATTAGTCAAGGAGGTGCAATTCAATTTTACTTAATTTATTATAAGGTCTCCAACTCTTTTTATCACAACTGCATGAGGAAAAGGCCATAGTTGGTTTTGCAACATTCATATTAGCTGCAAGAGACCTAAATAACAACAACAACAATAATAATAATTCAAATATTGTATTTTCATTATTATTTTTCTGCAAATATATCTTAAATTAGCAGGATGTGAAACACATCAAAATATACATCTGGTGTACACAAATGTATGCAAAGGTCATTTTTTGCATATGTTAGGAAAACAAAAGAGTATTTACTATAACGACTAGAAACCAGAACTCATTTGGCTCTCTTCTGCTGTAGGTGGGTTTGAAAAAACTCCTTGATTTAAATTTGCTTTTGTCTTTCATAGATTTTCACATAAACAGAACACTATATAACAGAAAAATTTAGTGAAATTAAATAGACTAATGTCCTCTGGATTTGAAACAGATCCAATTGTCAATGATGGAAAGATTGCCCAATCGATTTCACAACATAAGGATCAAGTTTAGTTATTAAATAACTTGGTTAAGCAGCATGTCTAGAGCTCCTTAAGTACAGCAGATTTTTTATAATTAGTTTTTAGCTTTTGGAACAATGGACACTCTGGAAGCCAAAAGTTTAATGCAATTCAAAATTAGATTAAATATTCTCATGGAATAAAAATTTACTAGTGTCCTGGAAATGGGATAATATGAATGAACACCTAAACACACATTTTCAGAATCTGAAATATGACTACTCTCACACCTACTCTCAGGAGTTCGATATTTGTGCTAAAAGTCTTCATTTGTATCGAAAAATTGTCTTTTGTTTTCCTCACCATAATGGAAAAGACATAGCCTATATTCTGTCATTTAGGTTCTTCCTATATAACTCCATAATATCCATAACTTTGTATTCTCTTGTAATATACTATTATAATTTTCCTTTCTAAAGTCTCAAGATCAAGATTACTGTTTATAATATACTTTCTAGCCAATCACTTATTCTTTCTTTTACCTATTGAAATTTTATAGGGGAGTATTATGAATTGCAATAACTTTATTATTTTAAATGAAAAATTGTTTTAAATTACAAGTGGGGGTTGGTTTGTCTTGCTTTTAAAATGTTTTATTTTTAAAATGAAGTTTAAATTAAAGAAGAATAAAATATCAGAGGAGTTTTTTCATGTTTAGCAGATGTCCTAAGAAGATATCCCAGCTATCCGCAAATGTCCCTGACAGTGTCTGTCCCACCACATTCCAAACCAGAAAATGTCAGAAGGAAGAAATCTCTGAGGAGACCAGTTTTAGTGAACCAGAGACTTAATCAAGTTGTTGAAGGTGGTCCACTTCAGCCACAGCCACCATGGTGCACCTGGTGCATCAGAATCTGTCTCACCATCCTTTCCTCTGACCCTGACCTCCAGCTGTCACATCTGGTCTCCTAATCTGGTCTCCTAACCCATGGACAAGCCCTTGAGAGCTGAGCTCCTCCATCTGCAAACTACCCCATCTTTCTCTTCCTCCCTCCCCACTGATACTGAAAAGCTTTTGGAAAACTACTGCACTCCCTAGTTTTGCAAGCTGTCTCACCATGTCTCAGTCCATGTCTCAATTTTTGCAACAGCTCCTCTGTTTCTATCTTCTGAGGGCCTTGCACTGATTTTTTGTACAGGTTTCAACCTCCTTTTTTTTTTCTTTTTTTTTTTTTTTTTGGTAGTTTTGGTTTTGAGTTTGGTTCGGTTTGGTTTTGGTTTTGTTTAAAGCTACCAATGCAACATTAAATAACTTTGCAATTACACTGTTTGGAAGAACACAGGCATGGTTGAGTCAATAGCAATATGTATATGTGTCTGTTTAACTGAAGGTTTTTTCCTATGGGTATTTGCTGCAGGCACGTGGTCTTATTTTCATTTCTGCTCCCACCTGCACCAGTAACACCCTGATGGGTAAATAAAGAGAGAATATTTTTCAGTTCTTGTAAGGATTTTCTGTGGAGACCATCAAGTTATAAAAAAGTAGTATGTAAACAGCCCAGAGCATAAATACAAGTTTTTCAAGCCTAATGGAATTACAAAACTTCAGCTGTTTGCAAAGGATGTTCTTGCTTTGCATGGGACAACCTAGGTAGGAAAATAACCATCCTTACATCCTTGTCAGAATGATTTTTTAAGTCTATATAACTATATTAAAACCCTTTCACTTAGCTTCTCAGTGGAATCCAAACCAGAGATTTTAGTCAAGAAAAGGTAAAATGCAGAGAAGAGCAATGAACAGCTAGCTGTTTCATACATCTCAAGCAGTATCATAACTGTTTTAATAGTGTGCAACCTACTCTGCTGTTTTACCATTACTTGTCCTTACCATTACATGTTCTTATTACTTTCATTACTCACCAGTAATATTTAGAACTTCCATGAAGACTGAAAGGGATGATTTCAGTTTGCATGGAGAAAGAGTTTCTAAGTATCACAGATTTTGTGAGGTGTAAATTGGTCTTGAAAGTGATACCTGAGTAGCTGATTCTGTGATATATATATTTATATATATATATGTATGTATGTATATGTATACATAATTCTATGCTATTATTCATATGGAAATTGAATGTAAAAACCAAAGAGGAAGTTTAAGAAGAGATTTTAGTGATTGACCTACCCATGGGTTGTGTCTTGTCAACAGCACTGTCTTTCTCATGTACATGCATGACTATTTTTACAGTTTGTTATTACTTTTCTGTATATTACCCAATCTGTAATTATCCTTCTGTTTTACAAGCTTCTGTTTTATTTCACAGAAAATTCTTGCTTCCTGAGTTAGATTTAGTTTCGATTCCAAGTCTTTTACCCATATTCTGAAACCATATAACCATTTAACATCTACACCTTCATATGACAAAGACTTCTGCTGATCTATTGCTTGTTATGTGTTGGATAATTGTATGTGATTTTTTTTTGATATTTCTACTATTTTCATTGGTGGTCTCTGAGTCTTACACTAGGAAAACCATTAACAGTTCACTTATTTTTCTATGGCCTCCTTAACACTAGATTTTGTACAATTATGGTTACAAAAGACCAAGCTTCCTAAGTTCAACTATTTTTTTTTAATTACTCTCCAAGTGAATTTTATAATTCCATAGTGTGGGCAGGTATATCCATATACACATACTCAAGCATGGAAGCATATTGTTCATGGGGATCGTGTTCTTCCTTCTAGTGTTTTGAATAAGCAAAAGAGCTCCAAAATGTCTTTTTGTACATATAAGTACTGTGTATTTGTTTCCTATTAGTTGTTCTAAAAAGGCATTTGGAAATATTCATATTGTTTCCATTAATTTATATATGAATAAAAGACCTTAAACTCTCTGATATGCTCAGCATCTTGCTTCATGGCCGAATACTAGTTCACAAGAATGAAAAGTTAAAATGGAGCTGGACTTGTTATCTTCTAAAACCCAAAATTATGACATAGTTTTTCCTTTAAATGTGGCCTCCAGGTAATGGTTTTTGCCTTATCCATGTGACAAGAAATTTCTTTACCTACAAGAAAACATAGGGAAATAATTTTCAGGAAGAGCATAGCTGACATAAGAATAGTACTAAGATTTTGCATGTCTAGTGAGATGTTTTTGTATTGTCATATAAAATCAGCTTTGCAGCTCCCCTTGTACACCCCTCCGCAATCAGAACAACCCTGTGCCTCTCTCCATGCACCAAAACGACTCTGTGTCTGATTTCACACTTCTCCACACCCCCACAATTCTTCCAGCATCCCAGCGCAGACTCCCAAATCCCCCCATTCCTGTCCTGCATCTATAGCCTCTCTGATGTCTCAGAACAGCCCTCCAGCTCCTCCGCACCCAGGGTACCTTTGCCTATTTACAGTTACCTTAAACAAACAAAAAGGGATACATTAAGTAGTGAAAAACTTTACATTTTGCTGATGTGCCTTTGTGAAAAAACTTGCAATACAAGATAGTTGATAAGTGACAAAGTTAAGAAGTTTTCTCTGTAGTTGTACTCAAGAGGGAATTGTGGGGAAATAGTAAAGGTGAGAAGATTTTCAGAAGCTGTAAAAGCAGGCCTCAGAAACAGATAGAGCAGTGAATTTAGAGTTAACTGGAGCTGCAAAGCCTGAAACTCAAAAGGTTACAATAGTTTCCTTTATACAGCAAAGTAAGGGCATCAAACAACAGTTTCAGTTTTAGGCTTGGTTAAGACAGACCTTAAGACTGCAGAAAAATATGCTTAGCAAGACAGTAGAAGGTTTTAAGCTTAATAATGGAGTATTGTGTATTATTAATAGTAAGCATTGTTTGAAGCAGGTATAGTTGTGCTTTTAGTCATTGGCTAAAACAATTGTCTGTAAGCTTTAGCAATATGCTATTGGCTAGAAAGTTTTTAAAATGCCCTGTAACAAAGAAATCTTTGGCTGCTGTTGGCAAGACATGAAGTGTTGCCATCTTTCAATTGTCTCACCATGAAATGAGACTGATGCTGCAGTAAAGCTTGTGGAATGTATCCCAGCCATCCAAGGTATCCCAGGTTTGTGAAAACCTCCAACACAATAGAATAATAACTTTGTTGTGATTATGGCTTTAATTTGTTCTTAATCTGTGTTTTAGTAAGTATTTCACACACTAGTGACTTCTTAAACTTCCTAAATTGATGCTAAAGTGGTTATGCTGATGTCTTGGTTAAGATAGACAGGTATCTGCCAGGAAAGATTGAAGTCTCTCTTGAAATGTAAGTGCTGCCCCCCCCCCCCCCCCCGCCCCTTCCCAAATTATTATAAATTTGCAATTAAAAGACTGTCAGGCAAAGATTTTTGGGAATACCTATAGCAGTTCTTTGCTAGGGATATAAAAAATACAAATGTAGTACAGAAGAATAACAAGCAAGCAAACAAACAAGAAATCCTAGAAAACCCTAACAGAGTCAGAAATACAACCTGAATCCCTGTTGATCAGGGTTTTGGAAGCTGTCCAAAGTAAGCCCTCCTGGAGTGGCACATGTGGTCCTGTTTGAGTAGAGATGGTCCCGTAGAAAAAGGGTCCAGTAATGGTGAGATGGGTCTGGTCTTCCTCCAGGAATTCTGTGGAAAACTGGATGACTGATGACACTTGTGGCTTCTTTTATGTAAGTGAAGATGGTTGAGGCAGTTAACCTCTCCTCAACCGGGTTTCAGCCACCTCTTTTTTTGAGTTAAGTACTCTTAAGTGTCCAACACTTGGTCTCCTTGATAACTTAGGGGAAAAAATTCTTTGGAGTGAAAAAGGGACAAACCTAACCCCCAATAGCAGATAATCAATCTCAGTAAAAGGATTACTTTCCTTTTGTATAGGTGGATGACAGATGGTCTCTATCAAGGAAATTTTTCCTTGTTTGTCTAATATTTGTATCCCTAGCTTCTACAGCTGATACTTGTACCAGTATCAGAAATAAAGTTCAAAATTCAGATTGTGTGTCTGAGACTAGTTCTTCTACATAAGCAAACTGACAGTGTTGGGATCTCTGAGTATCGTGCTGGTGTTGGTTGTATGATTCAGTGTGATAAACTGACCATAAAACCAGGATTTTGCAGTTTCAGCCAATTAGCTTTTAAATTCAACCACCCTTCTTTTTTCTAAGTAGTGCTTTAATATTGCTGTCATTTAGGTGAATTGTTTTTATTGTTTCCATCAATTGTTCTCATCAATTTAATCCTTTTCAAATGGTTTATAGGCTAATAATTAGTCACTGTGACTATGGCAGAGATTGTTTTACTTATGGCAAGCCCCACAGATACTGTCCACATGTGAGAAAGTATGTGATAAAAGCTTTACCCTTAGAAGTTTCACTCATCAATATCAATGGCTCTCAACTATCACAGGTCAAAATACACCAGACCTAACTGCAATATTACATGGCAATAAAATATGTATAATAAAATAAATATGGTAGTTTGAGCTAATTTCTCCACATATAGCAGCTGCAGTTTTTCTCTACTGTTTGCAGACTTTTACTTTAAATTAATCCCTCAGAATTCTCCTGTACAAGAGTAAGCTGTTCCTGTGCACTCCAACAACATCACTATGAAAATGGATTCTACCGACGGAATACATGTTCACACTGAATTTTTTTATTGACAACATGTCAAATTAACAAACATCTGCTGAAGGTGTGAAATTTGATAAACATATGTAAATATGGAATATTCATTATTATAATAGCATGATATGTGTATATTTAATTTATAAATCGTAACTTAATATAGCCCTACAAACTCATTAAAATGTACTTAATTTAAATTAACATAGATAATTTACTTTTTTTTTTTTTTTTTAATAAAGGAGATAAATAGAGATATTTTAGTAATATTTTTATGGTAGCATAGTATGTGACATTGTAATCGAACTTGTACAAGAGTTTAGGTTCCGAAATTTGGAACATGATTTGGAAGATAATTCTAGTAGCCTGAGATTCAGGTAAAAGATTTTTAAAAAAGTGCCTTTTGGTCATGGAGCTAACTAAATTGAATTTTCACAGTCTTGTAGTTCTCTCAGATACTTAGTGAGTCTAGTAATATTTTTTGTCATAGACCTTATAGTTAGAATCAAATAACTATCTAAAACAAATCGGCTCTTTAAAATGGTTTTCTAACAAAGCTGCAATGCAAATCTTGTAAAGATGGATCTTCAAAGGCCACAAGCAAATTAAATATAATTCCTCATCTGACTACTCGTCAAACAAAATTATGATTTTTTTTAATAATTTTGGATGAATTATTTCTAAATACTGATGTCTGACATTTTTATTGCAAATTTTGTCTCTCCAATAACATCTTCAGAAGATCTGCCAGATATTTTCTTTTTCAAAGACATAGACTTATTAATATTCTTTGTGTAAGGCATTACAGTATTCTCAACACAGTGTTCTGCTAACAATTACTTACCTGGTTTCTTGGAAGTAATGTATTTTATAGCTCATAGAATGTCCCTATCTACTGGAAAATCCATATATAAACAAACATTTATGTGTATTTCTCATATGGTTATAAGAAGTAGCAATGATTAAAATAAATTAATTATTTGTCCTTTTTATAGCTAAAAAGCAATATCAGGATGAGTATGAAATCACAGAATGAAAGGGACCATAAGGGCCACCTAGTTCAAACCCTTCCTACCCTTGCCATGGGTAATGTTGCCACACACTGGATCAGGTTCCTCAGGGACTCATCCAGCCTGGTCCCACTGCTGGGAATGGGGCACATATGACTTCTCTAGATAATCTGATGCAGTGTCTCACCAGCTTCACAGTAAAGAATTTCTTTTTATCATCTAATCTAAATACCTACTCTTTTAGTTTAAAATCATTCTTTTTTTTTCCTATGACTAGATTTTATCTGTGTGAGAAGTTGTCTCCTCTCTTTTTTAAGACCTTTAAATAAGGAAATCTTCAATTAGGTCTCCCTGGGAGAGAGACCTCATTCTTCTCCTTGCTGAAAACTCCAATTCTGTCGCCATTTCTTAGTAGCAGAGGTGCTCAAGCCATCTCCAAGGACTCCTCTGGATCATAACAAGAAGTCTTTCTTTCTATTACATCTTTCTTGGGCTAGATGCAGTGCTCCAGATGGGTCTCACAATGGTAGAGCAGAGGGGCAGAATCCTCTTCCCTCGACCTGCTTTGAATGCAGCCCAGGACACAATTGGCTTTCTGGACTGCCAGTGCACATTTTTGTCTCACATCCAACTTTTCATCAATGAGAACTCCCAAGTGGTTCTCTGCAAGGCTGTTCCCAATGTCTTCTGCTCCCAGTCTCTCTGGTGTTTCCCCAACCCAGGTGACAGTACCTTGGACTTGCCCTTTTTGAACTTCATGAGATTCTTGTGGACCTACTTCTCAAGCTTGTCCGGGTTTCCCCATGGATGGCATCCCTTCCTTCTGTTTTGTAACCTACTTCTCTCAGTGTTATGTCATCTACAAATGACCTCACTGTCTGTGTAATTGACAAATGTATTAGTGAGCATGAGTCCAAGACAGAGTCCTGAGGGACATCACTCATCATCTTGAGGGACATCTGTCATCATCAGCCTCCACCTGGAACACAGACCCATTGACCAAAAATCTCTGATTTTTTGATACAAGCTTCCTGTTTAAATCACCAAGGAAAAGGGAGTCTTGGGTGCCACAGGCAATTGAAACACAGGATGATTCTTCTTATAGAGGGTGTATAGACAAATGCAGAAGCAGACTGGGGTCAGCAGATCTACTGTGCTTTAAATGAAAATATTTAAATATTAAAGGTGCTGTAATAATTCCCTACTAAACTAATATTTTCTCATCTCCTTCCCTCTATAGCTTGATTCCAAAGGCAGAGCATTTGAACCACAATGTACTGGCACAGAGACTCCACAAAGTAGCTGCTTCACTAAAATCTAAACAAGCAGTATTTGCCTTGAGAAAGGTGGCAGTTCACTTGATTTGGGAAAACCAGTTCTCAAGAAAGTATTTCCAAAGAAGAATATTTTGTCTTTGAATTTCTGTGAAACAAATCAGTAAATTAAATAAAGAAAATTAAAAGTTTTTAAGAATCTTCAAAAGCAAGAAATAGCTGCGATCATTTAAACCTAAATAGCAGAAGCAAGGACTGCCAGCAAATATCATCCATGTGCAAGCAGTGACTCTGCAAGCAGTGCATGAATGGTTTTTTAGCCATTCAGAAACAGAAGAAAGCTAAATCCACTTCCCCAAAGGCTTATTAAAGTACATCTGTGCTCAGGGCAGTTCAGTAATTATGTGATAGGAATAACTTTTGTGATTATAATACATAATGGCCACCTACAAACTTTTGGCATTAGAGTAGTAGCAAAAGCACAGCCAAGGGGAAGAAACTGGATGTACTGAAAAGAGAAATCTCCTTTAGATTATAAAATTTTACTGGCCAGTAATCACTAGGAAAAGAAATCTAACTAGTGCGTGTTTGCTTTGTTTTATTTCAAACATAATCAGTAATTACAATTTTATTTCCATCTTTCTCTTTTCCACCCCTCCCTATTTTCCATATCAAAATACAACACCTCAATCGTGTTAATGTTCTGCATTCCTCTGAAGGATACATGAAAAATTATGTGATCTATTGAAAAAAAAATCCTGTGCAAATTATATTCAGTAGCTACATTTGCGATTGCTCTGATGGGAATTGCAAAATTAGCTTGAACAGTGTGGATCATTCCTATTTTATCTCAGTTTTTCTTCCTTGCACTTCTCATTTGGTTTAGTAATTCGAGAGAGGAAGCAAACACAAATTGGTCTAACCAGTTCATCAATTCTGTCCCTGCTGCTAATCGCTCAATTACTGCATTTTGTAGAAATTATTTTCTAGTTTCAGGTCCACTGCTACCTCAGATTCTTACAGATTCAGGGCTAGCAATATTTCTGCCGACAAGTAATTTCTTTTCTGTAGGTGTTATGATATAATGTGGCTACCTTTAAAAGTAATGAAAATTTTATATTTGTATACTACTCATATTTATTTTTGTGTAATATGCTGAGGAAAGCTTTTGTATTCCAGCATTCTCTGACAACAGAAATACTGGGTAGTGACACTCAGAAAAACAGACTTAAAAATTACCAGTACTTTCAAAAACATATTTTTACAGTTTTACAGTATTTAGCAAAACCTGCTGTGGTAGATTGGATGCTTACCGTATGGAACCTCACCCAATAACTCAAGTTAAACCAGAAGGAGCCTTGAAAATAGCCAACATTGTTTGGCCTCAAAAGGGAAGTGTCCTTGTAGAGAATACTTAGTTAACTGTTGTCTTCTGTAGGCATTATGTACAAGGAAACAATTAATCTCAGACTCTGTGATGTTATATTAATAGGGTAAAATATTTTCTACTGCTTCTCACCTAAGTTTATTTCTTTGAATGTAGGGGGATATAAAGAAAAATCAGTTAAAGATAAAGCAATTTTTACTATTTTATTCACTTTAATATTATTTGACCAGCTCTGTCAAAACTTGGTTATGTGATATGCAAATGTATAAAGTTTGTCTATACCTTAAAGAACATATATTCAAAACAAAACTATGGCTAGTAAACCCTATTAATCATATTTTACAGCTGAGGCAGCTCATATTAAAGAAA
This sequence comes from Sylvia atricapilla, assembly GCF_009819655.1. Taxonomy (NCBI): domain Eukaryota; kingdom Metazoa; phylum Chordata; class Aves; order Passeriformes; family Sylviidae; genus Sylvia; species Sylvia atricapilla. Next base: position 46,963,972 of record NC_089174.1, read on the forward strand.
ATAAATTCCCTAAGTCACATGGAAAATTCTTAAACAGGCAGGAAGGAGATGTACCTCTGCATTTGAAAGAGCACTATAAAACATGTCCTTCTCTGGTCAATCTTCAAGAAAGCCTGTTGTCAGAATTTCCTTTTACAAAAAAAACAGTTTATAATTAAATAGTGGGACATAAGGCTCTTAAATTAAAATGAAAATTTACACTGGAATATGGAAAGAAGTAATGACTGATATTTTGGCACCTTTGATTCTTTCTGGATAGAGTCACAGAAAAGTTAAATTGACACTGCTGCCTACAACATCTTTCCATCTCTGTTCTTCCTGTTTCTAAGTCTTGTTGAGTACTCCAGCCCTGATATAAGCTGAAAATCAACCTCCAAATAGAAGCACATGCCTGAACTTTAACAGCAAGTTAGTCTTCATCAGGTCTTTTACTATTAACCCTTTCAAAAATCTCTGCTTTTTATTGCAACATATTTGAGCTGAAGTGCAGTAGCCCAGCACACACAGTAACAGGCCAAACTGTGTGGATTGTGTTCAGCAGAGTGCAGTCCAGCTTATTTCCTTGCTTGAAATATTAAACTATATGCAAACTAAATGTTGCATGCCAGCACATATTTACATACTGTCCTGGATTGTAGCATAGGATGTATTCTATTACCACCTTCATGAACTGATGAGTCCAATTGTTGGAGCAGTGCTCTTCCCAGGCCCCCTCCCTCTGGGGTGCTTTCAGTTAATGGCCCATCAATGCCTTGCTGCATGACTCATAGATAACTCCCTTCAGGGGCTATCTCTCTGTAATGGGCCATCAAGGACCTCTTGTATGACTCCTCATCCCATTGTGAGATGCTCTGCCCAGGCAGAGGAGCCAAGCATTCTCACTCAGATATAAGCTGGGATTTTGGACAGTACAGGCAGCCCTCATCCCCTGGGTTCCCAGAGGACCAGAGCTATCAGACCTTTTCTACGAGATCAGTGCTTCAGGAAGACCACCTCGCCTGGACTGCTTCCATCACCCTGCTCAGGTTGTGTTCTGACTCTGTCAGTGGTCTTTTTGTGTTATTGCATTTATTTTATTTTTACCTTTTTTCCCTTTTCTTCTCGTTAAATTGTGTTTCTGACTTGGAACCTCTCACTTTTTTGCTTTCAAACACATACATATGTACATTACAAGCTTAAGAAATGGAGAGCTTGTTTATCAACTATTAGCAACCAAGTACAGTGGAGTTTGTTTATATGTGGTGGAGTACAGGGAAGCTAAGTGTGAGTGCAATTAAGCTGGGGTACATAAGTGCCATGTCCTCACAGATTTTATTTTTCTGACTTCCACTGATTTCAGTGAGGTTGATGTACAACTCTCTTCTCCTAAAGCAAGCTGCGTGGTGTAGGAGTCTGAAAGAGAAAGTTATTTAATCAAAATAACATAAAATGTTGATTTTCATCAGATGCAGTCTCACTGAGAAAGTTATGCAGTACACAGTTAAGTAATTTCCTAGCTAAGATAGCAGTTAATTGTGCCATCCATTTCAATGGAGTTTACATGAGTGACTGAAGAATAGTCATGTATTAAAGAATAGCTACATGCTTGAAAAAATCCTTTTCTGAGTTACACCAAAATCAAATAATTTGGATGGGCTTCTTTCTGGTAAGCAGATGTAGATCCATTTAACTTTGTTTTAGTTTAGGAGATGAAATGAAGTCATTTCCTTCCTAACTGTAGTGAGATGTTCATATTGAAATTTTTAGGATGAAATTTATCTGAATATCTTGAAAAAAACCCAGAGAGATCAAAATTCAGTCTTGCATTTTTTAACTGATTAATCCCAAATCTCTCAAAGTTCTATAGAAAAAAATAGCTAAAATAGTATGTCATCTCTTTGATGACATAGCACATTGCAGCTAATGAAGAATCTGTTCTTTGTTTTGAATCCTCACAGAAAGAAGGTCAAGAGGGAAGAAATCAATAGTTTAATAAAATTAATTCTATTTTTATTGATCCATTTTACTTGTCTTCTTATTTTACTCTTTTTTATAATCATTACCAAGAATGATGAAAACATGTACTGGTTTTGGCTGGGATAGAATTAATTTTATTCACAGCAGTTGTTTTGGAGCTGTGTTTTGGATTTGTTCTTGAAACAGGGATGCTTTTGTTGCTGAGAAGGGCTTACTCAGAGCTAAGGCCTTTACTCTTCCTCATCCCGCCCCACCAGCAAGAGGGCTGGGGATGCACAAGCATTTGGGAGGGGACACAATGAGGATGGCTGACCCCAAGTGACCCAAGAGATATCCTACACTGCAGGATGTCATCCTTAGCATATAAATGTGGGGGAAGATTGGTGAAAGGCTGCTGTTTGGGGACTGGCTGGCCATTAGGCTGCTGGCAAGCAACTGTTTTCATTTACAACACTTATCCTTCTTGAGTTTTATTTGTATCTGTTATTTTCTTTTAAATTAAATTATTATTTTTTATTATTACTATTGTTATTACCATCCTCATCATTATGTTCTATATCAGTCATTAGCTGTTTTTATCTCAATTCATAAATTTTTGCACTTTTTTGTTTCTCTCCCCACAACTGCCTGGGAAGTAGTCAGAGAGTGTGTGGATTAGCTGCTGGCTGGAGTTGAACATCGATAGCAAGAATATTAAAAGAAGAGATGTATTATATGGAAACCTAATAGGAATGGATATTCTTTAAAAACAATCCCCTATAACTGGAGAAAACTTCTTACTAAGGTGGGAGTAAAGTGACATTTTTTGTTATGATTCTGAAGGAATATCCTGCAATTTTTTTTCGCTGTTTTGAATACTGTGTAAGAATTTTGCATAATTTTGAAAACAAAAAATTATGGAAATTTAAAGTCTGTCTTTTTTAAAATTTATTTTCCAAAGCTGATACTGCTGAGCAAAGCAGTTAAATATTTTCATATTGTATTGTATGATACAAATGGGTGGAAAACAAATCTCCCCATCAAAGGCACCCTTGGCAAACGTGCAAATAAAAGTAAAGAGGAAATAACAAATTCCAGATCTTGAGAAAAAAGATGTTGGATAGAAATTTCTTGCAGGTGCTCCCAGCATGTTACACCACAACCATTTTGAAATTTAAATATATAAATAAAGCAAGCAAACACTTGTTTTCAAACAACACCACAGTGAGGAAGTAATTACATTAAGTAGTAACTGTGGATTCCAGACAAAGAATATGTACATTGTTTTACAAGCTTGATTTAACACTGGAGTTTCAGACAAATTTTTGTTAGTCCCTTTACACACATTTTTTTCTTTGGTCCAGATGCTCAGTGATGTAAATAGATATAGTTCAATCCCAACTAATAAGGCCATGTGGATTAACATCAGCTAAATGTCTGTCACTTAGGTTTAGCAAGAGGATTATCATGAAATATTGCAAAACTGCACAGGGTAGAATATTCAAATGTGAACACTTTTAGTGTGCCCTCATAAGCTACTACATGGCCACTGAGAGGCAATAGTAGACTCTGTTCACTTAGAGTCTTCTCATGCATTAATTTGATGGAGATTCCTGGTGTTTCTTGCAATTGCAGTGTCTAACAATGTGGATGTCTTCTGAAGTGCATCACAGCGAAATATGCCAATTTCTTTCTGCAAAGTAAGTAATCATTTCTCTGTGTTTGAACGAACTTCACAGGTCAGACTTATGCGTAAAAGGGGATTAGAATCAAATCACTGAACATGTCCATCTCACCCTGCTTTTGCCAGTCTTTTCTCTGAATCAGGGACAGATGGATCATGTATGATGGCAAGAACCCAGAGTCTGGAGCATGGTGTGTTTTGGAACCTGAACTGACACAATATTTAATGACAAAACATTCTAATTTGCATCATCTGAATACTCCTCCTGTTTTCAGTTAACACTCTGTGTTCACTTTCAGTAGAAGACCCATTGGAACTATGGTGTTCCCTGGGACCCCTGGGAGTTTCTCTGTCCATAATCTGAAGATCAATGGGTGGGTGTCCCCATTCTGCTAGCTGTGTGGTCTGGCTGAAATCAAATAAGTTATGTTACTAAGCCATTTAGACAACCACATCAAAATCATCTGGCAAATACATCTGTAGAAGAATGATTTTCATTGGATCTAAAATTTTCCAAAGAGAAAGACTTATATTATCAGAAAAATTTAGAGAGATTTCAAAAGATCAGTAATGTGGGTGTGAAGTCTAATGTGTCATTTTTTAATATGTGATGTCATGAAGCTTATTTTTCAGTTTCTAAACAAATTAGCAATACAACTTTTTATCATTTTACAACCAAAAGTTTCACAACACTTTATACAATTGGGTGAGTACCATGATCCATTTTTTCCAGAAAGCTTGATTTATGTACTCAGAATCTGCAATTTTTCATTACTTGTCTTCGAAAGAAATGTATTACCCTTGATAGTCAAAACTGAAACAGGTGAAAGTCCATGTAGAATTGGAGAAAAATAGTGAAAGATTTCAAAGTAAAACAGAATGAAACTGCTTCAGGGATTCCAAAATTTTGTGAGTCATTTTACTCAAATACAGAACTTGTAAAATAATCCAAATAGAGAAGATAAGCTGTATAAATTCAACTTTACCTGCAGGAAAAAAAATAATTAAGCTGACCCTGAGCCTTAAGACAGCTAGTACTGATTTATTTGCTTGAACTTCTGCAGTGGACAGACTTCTTGGACTTTTATTTGCCAACTTACTCTTGACGGTCACTCCAGCCCATGCCCAGTATTACAGGGTTTTCCAAGAGTTTCTTTCTGAATGTGGATGTTTCAGCTCTCTTTTATACCCCTGTCATTTCAACCTCCTCAGCTTTTGAAGGAAAGCAGATTATATTAACCTATGCCTATATTAATCTAAAAACTTATTCAGTGACTGATTAAGGCTTTTAGGTTAATACTCATCTAAGGATCCCTGATTATATTCTCTGTTTTGTACTTGGAAGACAAGTAATATTCAGGCAGGACATACAGACATGATAAAGTGCATATTTCTATGGCTGATATAGAAATCAAAAGCTATGAATCTGTAGCAAATGCTGCCTGTGAGAGTCACTCAGATTCATCTGTAGTTCTGGCCCCTTGTTCTGCGACTGAAGATGCAACCAGTTGGCCTCTCTTCTACAGGCATGTGAGGTCTTTTAACTATAACATTTTCATGGCTCAATTATGCTCATTTAATTCTCAATTTATGTTATATTCATTATTCTGATTTCAAAGTAAGCATTTTTATTCTTAAATATACATGTATTTATCAATCAGAGAGTCAGAAATTACAAACATCACACATGGTGATCATGTTTACACATCACTGATGTGTACAAAATCACTGCATGCACAAAAGCTGTCCTTAACACTGATATCTTAAATCAGCTGTTTACATGCAATTCCATGAAACTAGTCCATGTGGTCAGGGCTAGTGTCTGTGTCCCTGGTGGTCTCAGTCACAGAGATCAGGTTTATTTCCAGTTCTGGTAAGCTGGGTCTCAGACAAGTGGAGGTAGGCCAGAGTGATATGCAACTACAAGGAAGGTTGTAAGGAAGATCTGGGGAATTATAGGGCTGTCAGCCTGATCTTGGTGCCTGACATGAAACAGATCATCTTGAGTGCCCTCATGGTGATAGTGTATATAGGATTAAAATAAAAATTAAAATTATTTCTGCAGCTGCAAAGCTAGGGAATAGAACCTCAGCTTCACTGCAGCCAGGATGTTGCTTTCATGCTATTGTTTTAACCAAATCAAGTATAACTTTGCCTGGGTAATTAGGGGAAGAGGGAGGATTAGGATGATTTGTACTTCGGCCTATGTATCTTAGAAATAAAGCTATTCTCAACTAGGTTGGGTGAAAATGTACCTAATCATCATAGGATAGATGATATAATTGTAATGATTGTTGGTAGCTGGATGTGATTATTACCTTAAAACAGAATCATGAGAATCATAAGGGAAGATATTTACCAAAATTCATGCTTGGGTGTATTCAATAGAACAATGAGAGCTTAATGATTAACATAGAGTTGTGTAATGAAGAAGACTATAATACTGTATGTCTTCTGAGCCCTCCTTGGAGTTGGATTTGGGTCTGCACCCCAACTCCCACAGCTCTCAATAAAGCACTGCATGTAATCATCCGTGATTATGTGTTTTCCTTGCTATCAATGGAGCATATACAGGACAACAGAGGGGTTGGGATTAGGAAAGGCGGCTTCTGCCTGGCCTTGATCTCTTTTTATGGCCACATTACCAACCTAGTGTTTGAAGGCAAGGCTTTGGATGTTGTCTACCTGGAGTTCAGTAAAACTTTTGAAACCGTCCCCCACTGCATTCTCCTGGAAAAGCTGGCAGCCAGCACTCTTTGTTGGGTTAGAAACTGCCTTCACAGCTAAGGCTAGAGAGTGGAGGTGAATGCTGCTGCTGCATCCATCTGGTGGCCACTCACCAACGGTATCTCCCAGGGGTCAACACTGGGACCAGCTCTGTTTAACATCTTTACTGATGATTGCGATGAGGGAATTGATTGCACCATCTCATGGATGACATCATGTTGCATGGGAGTGTGAATCTGCTGGAGGATTGGAATGCTCTGCAGAAGGTTCTGGGAAGGCTGGATAACTTGGCAAAAGTTCATCAAAGTGTAAGGTCCTACACCTGGGTCACAACAACCCCATGCAGAGTGTGAGGCTGGGGGCAGAGTGTTTTGGCTGGCCCAAAAGAAAAGGACCCAAGGGAGCTGGTCAAAGCTGCCTGAATATGAGCCAGGAGTGTGCCCAGCAGGCCAGTGGCATCCTGACCTGTATCAGCAATAGCATGGCCCCAGGACCAGGGCAGTGGTCATCCTTTTACCTAGAACTTTTGAGGCCATACCTCTAGTTCTGCATCCAGTTCTGGGCTTATTATGACAAAAAACATACTGAGGTGCTGGAGCAAGTCCAGAGGTGGTGAAGGGTCTAGATAGTAGTTCCTATGAGGAACAGCTGAGGGAGCACTAGTTAAGGCTAGAGAAAAGGAGATTCAGAGGAGACTTGGCCACTCCCTGCAATTCCTTGAAAGAAAATTGTAGCCACATGGGGATCAATCTTCCGTGCAGCTAGAGACAGAAAAAGAAGACATAGCTCCAACCTGCACCAGGGAATCTGGTTATCTACTTATCTACTTATGTTAGTTTTGCTCCTCCCTTGTTTGTGCATTTCCTTCCTATTTGCAGTTACTTGTGCTTATTTTGCTCTTCTTTCTCTTGTAAAGTTTGCTATTTAGTCTGTTTCTTATCACTGTTTCAGTACAACTGTACAAGTTGTTTACTCTCTTGCTGGTAAAATTGCTCTCAAAACTAAGCACATGATGTTTTTACAGGGTATTTGACTATGTTATTGCAGCACACATATTGCTATTTGCACTAGTATAGCACTTTGCTTTCAAAGCAAGTGATTGTATTGACAACGGTGAGAAAAACACTCACAGTTTTTAAGTTGCACAGGCCACATTTGTGTCACTATGTAAATGATACAAAATCATGTTGTTTATGATTACCTAAAAAAAAGTATTTATGAGTACTGTTTCAGTTTTTAGCATATATTAGGTTTTCTTATTCTTTTTATTTTTGCTGCTGAACAATAAAGATGTTCTAGCTAAGGTATCCACAGTCTAGTCTTCCCTATTCTTTCTCCTATAATTTTAGCTTCATGTTTTCATCTGCAGTAGAGATGCAGAAAATTACCGTAGGAGATAATATTCCAGTATCACACCTCATTTCCATTTTGCCCAGATAATCCTGCATATTCACCTCTTTTGCCCCTGAAGAATCACATAGCACAGTTAAAGAGATTAGAAGAACTTTCATCTGTTGCTCCAGAGTTCCTTTAAAGGTTGTTGCTGTGAACTATGATTTCAAAGATTTAAAATTTTAGCTAAGAGTCAGAAGAAATTTATATTGATCAGGGTGTAAGTTAGATAAGCAAACGGTAGGTTAATGATTATTAGATGCTTAAGCTAGAGCTAACTGTTATATTATAAGCACGTTTATAGAAGAAATTGGAGTAAGTGAACCATTATAAGAGCAGATTGAAACCAGTAGAACAATGGCCAGCACCTGGACTTTACATCAGTCAAGAAGCAGGGGACCTTGTGTTAGGATAGGGTTAATAATTTCGGTTACCAGAGAAGCTGGGAATAGAGTCTCCGCTTCACTGCAACCAGGTGTTGCTTTCATTGTTTTAACCAAATCAAGTATAACTCTGCTTGGGTAATCGGGATGGGGGGAGAAGGAGAAGATTGGGACGGCTTGTATTTGGAAACTAGGTCGGGTGAAACTGTACCTAATCATCATAAGATAGATGATCGAATTGTAATGATTTTTGTAGCTGAACATGATTATTATTTCAAACTAGAATTGTAAAAGAAGATATTTACAAAATTCATGCTTGGATGTGTACAATAGAACAATGTAGGCTTAATGATTAACATAGAGTTATGTAATGAAATGGTATAATACGGGGCCCTTCTTGGACCCTCGTTGGAGTTGGATTTGGGTTTGTACCCCGGCTCCCAGAGCTCTTCAATAAAGCACCTCATAATCATTCCGGTGGTTATGCATTTTCCTCGCTAACACTTGGATTGTGCCAGACAGTCACAGAGACCTGAAGAAGACTCTCCTGACTTTATCCCTTGAGACTGCTGATCCAATTCTAGACCACCAACCTAATTCAAGAGAAGAATTGTGCACATGTGAAGGACTAGTACCCTCATTTTAATACTGAATGGGGATGGGAGTTATGCATATGTACTGCATATGTATTGAATGTAAGATCTTGGAAAATAAATAGAGGGCAAAGAACTTTGTTCAGGATGGTCACACCTTTAGAGGTGACTCCCATGCCGCTGGCCGGTGAATAAACATACCGCTTTCTAATTTTAATTAGTTAGAGAGTCTTTGTCCGTCATCATATTGGTTTTTAATGACTCAGCTGCTCATTGAGAAAGAGTTTGAATGAAAATGTGTTCTTAATGAATTCCATCAATTTTGGCCTAAATACCTAATACAACCTCTGGTTGTAGGTATTGCCATCCCAGTGAATGCTTGATGCCCAAGTAATCACCTCTTATCACTGGAAAAACAATAACATCCCAAACAAATTCTGTGGTTTTGTATCGTTGTTTTGCGTTTTTTTCCATGCATATGTAACAGATGAGACTGACATTGCACAATGTTCAGTCTCTGCTCCATGTGTCTTTGCAAACTAGTTTCTGATGCTTCGGAGGAAGTTGCTATACGAAATAATACTGAAGTGCATGTTCATCTTAAGATTTTAAGTTCAATTCAGCAAGTATCTCAAAGAAATCTTGTGTAAGTGAAAATGCTTTTTTTTCATTTAGATAATTATCAAAGTTGCATCACCTCTTCTGTCTGGTCATCTTTATCCTATATAATTCTGTCATCTTAAATGTCTTTATTAATGATCAATCATGTAAGATTTAATTACATTTTGTTGCAGGACTCATCCAATTACTTGAATAAGTCTCAGTCTAATGACGTTATAAATAATTCTGAGGAGACAATTTTGCAAAATGGAGATATATCTAAAAGTATGCATTGGTCTTGGTTAGAATTAAGAAAACAAGTGTGGGATCAAATTCATTTTTTTTTTCCACCAAGTTGTCCTTGTAATATTTCATCAAGTGGACTTTGTTGGTAGGAAACAGAAGCACATTCAGGTGGTTTAGACAAATCTACAGTTGTCTTGTAATCACACGAAGTCCAAATTCAAAAAAAAGGACAGACAAAGAAGATTGGAAATAATATTCTACAGAGGAGAAGATGACAAAATGGAGAGGAGGAATGCAAGACACAATTTTCTATTCCCAGATGCAAAGAAGCATAGGGGCATAATAACCATGAGAGAGGCTGCAGAGTGAAATAAAAGCAAGAACAAGTTCAGCCAGTGGAGGAGGCACTCCTGTGGCCATTGCTGCTTGGAAGCTTGAATTCAAATTTGAGGCTTTTCAAGGATTCATCATGGGTTCAAACATAGAAAAAAACATAGGTGACAGTAATTGTAACTTAAGGTCACTGAAGTTGCCTTCAGTTAATTTCACTGCTTGTTCATTAGCTTTTCCTTTGGTGCATCCCCAATTCATTCTTTCCAGTGATAATTAAAGAAATTATGTAAATAAATTAGATGCTAAAACCAACTCCTTACTTAGGAACTCAAATAAACTACCAAAATAGAAAAGCTAAGGATATGATTTCATATGAAGCTTATTCTTATCCTGAAATATGAAATAGGTCTGGATATTCACTGTCAGTGAAATCAGTATAATCAATAAATAACATTTTATAGTGACACAAAACCTTTCACACAGAAACAAGAATCATGAGAGTCAAACTGCAGAACTGTATGTGTCCTTTATATCTGCTGACTGTTCACAGAGATGCACATCAGCAAGGAAAATAGTATTTCTCTTTCAGAAAATTGTAAAAAAAATTAAAATATTCTGCTTCTCTCTCTCTCTACCTCCCCACTCTTCCTTTCCCCTCCATTCCGGCTAAAATTTGAAAAGATGGAGACCATCTAATCTAAATTATTATGGAAACAGTGGCACACACAAAACATTTGGTGATATTTTCAGAAAATGCCTATGACATTTTCAGCTTGTTAAAATCAATGAAACAAGGAAAAACATTGCCAAACTGGGAGAAAATATGTCCTTGAAGAATTGAACTCCTAAATGTGATATAACGTCTCTATTTGCCTCTGAAAATATGCTAATAAAATAAAGAAAGCTCCTTTGGGCTCTGACAAACAAGATGTGTTACAAGAAATTTACTGAGCTGAAGATCGGGAAAGACCTATAGTTCATCCAATCTCCCATCCCATGTTTCAGACACTCAATTTCCCTCTACTGACTGTATCATGTTTTGTCCAAAGTGTAATTTTATAAAGGTTCCAGTTTGACCTGAAGTTGCTAGAAATGGAATTCAATATTCCCTTTCATATTTTGTTTCGAAGGTTGATTGTCATTACTTTAAAAAAGTTGTTCTTCAATTTTAATTTGAAGGAGTTACCTTTAAGTATTGCCTTTCTGGTTAATCATGGGCCCTTACAAGCCCTATTTATTCCTATTATGAGGATAGCTAGTCTTTTTCTAACAATTACCAACAAGTTTCATTTTAATATAAATGGGCATATAAAAGTGTTTCAGCATACTGAGCGCTTTCAAGGCTTTTGCATCCCTTTTCTTTTTCAGTTTTTGTTAGCATGCAGATACTTGAATAATGCTTCATTACACGGAATGCCTTACTTGGTAGCAAGGTCTGTTCCTAAAGCATCCTTCTGCTTGTGGCACTTTTTGTCAACAGCAGTTCATCTGGAGAACCTACTGTGCTGCATATGAAATAGACTCTTGCACTATTTTCAGACTTACCATTTTCCATATACTCTCTGCTTCTACAGATATTGAATGCTGAACACTCAAAACATAACAAATTTAGCACATTTGTAAGTATTTTCTCAGTACTTATTAGTGAGACTTAACCTTCTCCTTGAAAACCAGAACTTTCTTGTTTATAGCTCTGAAAAACCTTTGTGCCATTTTCCGTAACATTTTTCTTTCATCTGCAGATTTATATCACCTTTCAAACAATTTATTAAATAATTCTGGTATAGTGTCAAATTTTCTAGAAACTCATACTTGCCCACCACCAGTCCTTGCTGATGTCCCTCACAATACCTATCTACCTTTCACATAGTGCAAAAGGCTTGCCTTATTGTGACTAACTTCACAGCGATGAAGTATTTATCACAATCTTTTTGCTACTCACATATCTGAAAAAGAGCTTGATGCAGAAGACAGCCTTAAGATATATCTAAAAAACCATGTTGCAGCTGCATCTTGGAAAGCAAAATGCTAAATGTAAGGATAATGAAATTCTTCCAAAAGCAGAGGAAAAAAGAAATTAAACAACTCTAATAGAGATATTTCATATGTTTCCAGAGACATCTTCTCATAGTTTATTCATTAAAGCTAGAAACATTTTATGAGTGTCACTATGTCAATTACTGCTTTCAGGGATGTTCTAAATCTACTCTGAAAATGATGCAATTCATATTTTGCATCATGAATATATATTCAGTCCGTCGTGGGGCCTGCAAATGTGTATTGAAATTCAGATACTTCTTTTCTCATTCCCCTTTTAATCTGATTACAGTTTCCAATGTAACACAGCTTATTTGATGAATATTCTTAAGTTTTGTCAGTTTTTCAAACATTTCTAGGTAACGTGTTGTTTGTCAATAATTGTAGGAATAATCTTTTTCACTCATTAACATGGTGGGATAGTATATGGCTTTTAAACTATCTTTGAGAGAATAAATTTGCACTTCAGCCCATATGCAGGTGTCAAATTCCCTGGTACTATAGTACCATAGATGGAGAATTTCAGAGCTGTCCAATGAAGTTTGTCTTAATAGGAAAGTCTGTGACATTGATAATAAAAATAATATTTCTTAATGCTGAATCAGACCTTATATATACAAAATAATGATTGCCAAGTTTTAAAAGAAAGTTATTTAAGCTATGTTATTTAAGTTATTAACAGTCTTTCTGTTACTGTAGCCAGAGTCCCTAGTTGTTCTATTATACTCTGGACACTGGAATCACTGTCATAATTTTTCTTTCAAAATTTTTTCTGCTTAAAATGCTTTTATTTTTTTGTCTTTTTTTCATTATTTTTAATTTTTTATTTTGATGATAGTCTGGTTATTGCAGCTCAGTTGAATATCTGGTGTATAAGAAGTTGTAGATTACATCTGTTACTCTATCTTCAAGAATGTTATTTTCTCTACTTTAATTGTATTCTGGCTAAACCAGAACTCACACAAATACTGTCACGATTATTTTACACCATGATTTATACCTGTTCTGGAGTTCTTTTATTAATACTGGTTAGCTTCTCTCCAGCCCTCAAATATCATGTATTTCCATATGAATAAGATTTTGAAGGAAAATAGCTCTACAATGAAGACATATGTTCATAGAATCATGTACTCACAAACACTAATAAAATAACTCCCAGAAACAGGATAAGCTTAAACAAATCTTTCACTTCAGAAAGGATTCAATTCTGATGATGTCCAAGTTTCTAACAGTGAAGCAGACTGAAAAATCAACCTGAATTCTCAAACCAGAGGCAGACATGCAGACATCTGTGAATTCTGACAGCCTGTGAGCTGTGGCCTAAGACTGTGTGGTCAGCTTTGTGTGTAAATAACATCAATAAAATAACTATACCTCTCAAGGCTTTGTTTTCAACTTCACAGCAGATTTGCAGTCATAGGTGCATCACAGCAGGAGCAGAGCTGATCTTCACCTCCTGCAATGAAAATTGTCTGATACAGGAGTGAGCTCTGTCCAGTCCATATCTCTTGAGGATACAATATACTGGTAGGAGGGTTTTGGGCTTTATTTGTTTTTGAGTTTCAAAATAACTTACAGTAATTTAATCATTTTTTTTCCTAATATTCTTATCAATTAATTTTTAAACCTTGGAATAATTTCTAGCATGTATAGCAAGGCAACTGCATGTTACAGTAGTTGCAAGAACTTTTATCACACTCCATTACGAACCAGTTACAAATTTGGAAAGCTGTCCTGGTTTGGAGTAAATTAGGGAAGAACCTCCAAAAGGAGTCCCCTAAATCAAACCTCCACCACCCCTTCCCCCTCCCAGCCCTGGGTTCGGGAAGGAAAATACCTCGGAGGAAAGTGGAAAAACCGGTTTATTGACAAAAATACACTCCCCAACACCGAATAGTGGGAAAAGACAGGTTACTGTGATGATGAGGAGGGTGCTGACTCGTCTCTGTCTGGCCCGGGACTTCTCCAACTTCTCAGTTCAGGTCAGGTCCGGAGCCGGTTCAAACCTTGGGGGGTGGGAGGTGGTGGGGGGGGGGGTGGGGAGAAGGAAGGAGGGAAAAAAAACCAAACAGAAGCAGCGGGGAGGGGGGAAGAAAAACGGCAGCAGGGGCAGCCGGAGAGCAAAGCGAAGCAAAGCGAAGCGAAGAAGGCAAAGGCAGCCGAGCTAGCTAAAGAAGAGCCGAAACAGGAAAAAAAAAAGAAAGAAAAGACTGCAGGCTCCTGCCCAAGAGGGCGGGATTCAGCTGCAAGACATAAAAATGTATCCAAGATATGGGATGGATATATGGGATAGGAGGCAGCTCAACCCAGAACATTCCACCCCTTATCCCATATATCCATCCAATTAAAACTTTCATCTCACTTACTCAGGCCTTTAACACTTACACATTTCTGTCCGTCTTACTTGCTCAGACCTTTAACACTTACACATTTCCTTCTGTTTCATGTCTAACTGATCTAATGCACAGACAATGGTAGTAACATTCAGCACATATCAATCTTACCCCATATTCAGATCTCCCTGAGGTACACACCGTATTATTCCATTTTTCTGCATTATCCACCGTGTACAACCCGGTCCTTGAGCAGAGACAACTCCACGGATGGGTTTGCCTGTACTCGAGTCAGGGTTGATCCATACTGTCTTTCCCAACAAACCTCTAACATGGACCACTGGGACTTTATCTCCATCTACTATATTAAGGTGCTGGGACTGAGCAGGACCCGCTCGGTTGGTGGAACCTCGAGTGTTAACTAACCAGGTGGCTTTTGCTAAATGCTGCTCCCAGTTTTTTAAGGACCCTCCACCCAATGCTTTCAGGGTGGTTTTTAAAAGCCCACTGTACCTCTCCACTTTACCCGCGGCTGGTGCATGGTAGGGCATATGATATACCCATTCAATGCCATGTTCCCTAGCCCAGGTTTTAATAAGATTATTTTTGAAATGAGTCCCATTGTCTGACTCAATTCTCTCGGGAGTGCCGTGCCTCCAAAGGACCTGCTTTTCAAGGCCCAGGATGGTGTTGCGGGCTGTAGCATGAGACACAGGATAGGTTTCCAACCATCCTGTGGTGGCTTCTACCATGGTCAGCACATGACGCTTGCCTTGGCGGGTTTGAGGCAGTGTGATGTAATCAATCTGCCAGGCCTCCCCATACTTGTATTTAGACCACCGTCCTCCATACCAGAGAGGCTTCATCCGCTTGGCTTGCTTAATGGCAGCGCATATTTCACAGTCACTGATAACATGAGAAATGCTGTCCATGGTTAAATCCACCCCTCGGTCTCGTGCCCACTTATAGGTGGCATCTCTACCTTGGTGACCTGAGGCATCATGGGCCCATCGTGCTAGAAATAACTCTCCCTTGTGCTCCCAGTCAAGACCTATCTTCAACTCCCCTATCTTTGCAGCTTGATCTACCTGCTGATTATTTTGCTCTTCCTCATTAGGTCTACTCTTGGGGACATGGGCATCTACATGGCGAATCTTCACAGGTAGGTTTTCTAACGGGGCAGCGATATCTTTCCACTCTTCAGCAGCCCAAATTGGTTTTCCTCTACGCTGCCAGTTCGCCTCTTTCCATTTCTTCAGCCATCCCCACAGAGCATTGGCTACCATCCAAGAATCAGTGTATAGATAGAGCTTTGGCCACTTCTCTCTCTTTGCAATATCTAGGGCCAGTTGAATTGCTTTAAGTTCAGCAAATTGACTGGATCCACCCTCTCCCTCAACGACCCCTACGACCTGTCGTGTGGGGCTCCATACAGCTGCCTTCCACCTCCGACCCATCCCTATGGCACGGCAGGAACCGTTGGTGAATAAAGCGTAACATATTTCCTCTGCTGGCAACTGGTCGTATGGCGGAGCTTCCTCAACCCGGGTCACTGGTTCTTGTTCTTCATCTGCAACACTGAAACTTTCACCTTCGGGCCAGTTTGTAATTACTTCCAAAATTCCAGGGCGATTCAATTTCCCAACTTGAGCGCGTTGTACAATGAGGGCAATCCACTTGCTCCAGGTAGCACTGGTGGCGTGGTGGGTGGAGGCAAACTTTCCTCTAAACATCCACCCTAGCACTGGTAGTCGGGGTACCAGGAGGAGTTGTGCTTCCATACCTATAACCTCTGAGGCGGCCCGAACCCCTTCATAGGCTGCTAGAATTTCCTTTTCTGTTGGAGTATAGCTGGCTTCCGACCCTCGGTAACTTCGACTCCAAAATCCCAGTGGTCGGCCTCGAGTCTCCCCAGGCACCTTCTGCCAAAGGCTCCAGGACAGACCATGGCTCCCGGCTGCAGAATAGAGCACGTTCTTCACGTCCGGTCCCGTCCTGACTGGGCCAAGGGCTACCGCGTGAGCAATCTCCTGTTTAATCTGAGTAAAAGCGTGTTGCTGCTCAGGGCCCCACTGGAAAGTGTTTTTCTTGCAAGTTACCAGGTGGAGAGGGCTCACAATCTGACTATATTCTGGAATATGCATCCTCCAAAAACTTATGACACCTAGGAAAGCTTGTGTCTCCTTCTTGTTAGTTGGTGGAGACATCGCTGTGATGTTATTGATGACATCAGTGGGAATCTGACGCCGTCCATCTTCCCACTTAATTCCCAGGAACTGAATTTCTCTAGCAGGTCCTTTAACTTTGCTCTTCTTGATGGCAAAACCAGCTCTCAGGAGAATCTGGATAATCTTCTCTCCTTTTTCAAACACTTCTGGAACAGATTTAAGCATCTTAACAGCCCTTCTATAAAGCATCATAAGCAAGCCCAGCCCAATGAATATTCTGGTTAGTGCCCCACGGCCCCAAAAACTATGTATTAGTAGCAATACCAGAGCTTTTCACCCAAGATGTCTCTCGCTGTCTTTAGGAAGAGAAATGTATTCATAAATCCAGCTTATGATCTTTAGTTTCCTCAGGCTTTGGGAAACACTGTGAGAGAGAACTACTATTACTAAAAATTGCTATAGAAATATAAGGATGCAGAAAAAAAATCGAGCTATTAACATTTGAAAGTTGTATCATTTGAAATTTTTTAATAAAATATGGGAAACAAAATTCCGTAAGAAAGATACTTCTGAAAGGCAGCACTTAGTGAGTAGGAGAAAGATTGCAAATGCTATTTCCCCTATTTTGATACACTTTTACCTTGTTTCCTTTCCTTACTCTCCTTGCACCCTTGTAATTCAAGGAGAAATCAGGAAGATGTGAGTTTATCATTAATGTGACAGCAAACAGGGAGTTCCAAGTTTGTTCTCTTGCATGTTCAATGCCTCTTCCATTCATAAAGAGCTGTGTACTCCTACTTGCACCAGAACAGAACTGGTTATCTTTTGCACTATTTGTTTCATCCTCCAGCAGATATCAATTTACAAACACATTCATTCTTTTCATGAGGAACAGATACTTTGAAGCCCAACAGCCAATATATGCTCCCTCTAAAACAATCTATAACATCATGTAGGAGTTTATCTAATGTTTTTGTATATGGTAATCAAATTTTAATTACCATTAATGTGGAGAGGACCCAATCAGACCAGATTTTTATATTTTCTTATATAATTATTTATTGTTCTTTTGGAGCAATTATGTTGTCACTCATGGCTCAGGATTGCCTGGTTTAAGTAGTAACCTTAATCACTATCCCATGGCTAATAATTCTGGAATAAAATCCACAAAAGTTGAAGGTAGGAGAAATGGATATGCTGGTTTTGGTATTTTTAGTGACTTACTGTAAAATGTTTTACAGAGTGGATCATGATGCATGCCGCCCCAGAGAATTTAGATCACCATGCAGATAACTTTTTCTAACAGTAAAAAGGAAGTTTTGAAAATGGGGAGAACTGGGAGTTATGGGAGGTTGTTATCAGGCAGGATTACTGTGGTGGCTTTTGTGCATGTGATACATATTCAACTTTTACATGAAGTGTTTCTGAATAAAGCTCTTCATGTTTGGAAAAGAGACTAGTACCATCACAGTACTGCATGGCTCAGGTGGAACTGACACTGGAGAGATTAGAGATTTATCTACATTTGCCCAGTGGCCAGTGACAGAAAATAAGATCTGTACAAAGAATTAGATGTTTTTTACTATGCAGTCACTAGAATAAAACACTAAAAATATTGCTATTTTAGCACATTTAACAATGGATTTTTGCTTCAAGTATACTGACAGAAGCTGAATCGAAACACATAAAGTCAATGGGGGTTTTACTCTGAAGATCATTGGATAAAGTTCATTTTTTCAATATCAGCAAAATGTGCAGGTCCTTTATGAGGCTGCAGTCAATATTTGTCTGTCAGCTTACCTTTTATGAAACAGACAGATGATATAAGGATTTTTTAAAGAAGGTTTAAGCCATAGCAAATTCAAGTCCACTGATACATTTTGCAGGGGTGGTATACATATCTTGTTAAAATTGAAGCATATATGATAGATAGACTGGGAAAATTGTCACCGACAAGGAGAGGGCAAACTCTTAGTATTTTCTTATGAGGTGATTCAGAGGGACTCCATCTAACTGCATTTAAGTTTTAGTTACCTGTTTTACTTACCTGATAAAGTCTGGAAGGGCAACAGTCAGTATTGATGTTTTCTCTCTGTTATCAACTTCTACTAGGAAAAAGAATGTTTGAGATAGCTTCAATAAAGTCAAGACAAAAATTAACCTCTAAAATATGTCATGGGTCAGATTAATGCTATTCCAATCTTCTTTTACATATGACAATCAAGTGTAACTCCTTGTTTGCAACCAGAAACAGCAAAATCAGTATTGATATAATTGGGCTATGAAATTCTTCAAGATCAATATATCAATGTTTCTGTTCAAAATAAATGATATTATCTATGTGATTTCCCTCTTAAGTTCTGGGCACTCCTTTGGTTATTTCACCATGGAAAGAAACAGCAAGTTCCAAAACAACCTGCTCATTTTTTGGACTTTCAATCAGTCTTTCCGTCATGTAATAGATGTTTACTTAAGTCCCTGAACATTTGGGAATGTATTAATCTGGTAACATTTTTCAGATGACATCATCTTATACTACTCTTAAATGTTAAACTTCTTAAGTTTTACTAGATGCAACATTTTTCAAAACGTCTTTCCTTTCCTGTATGCAATGAGAAGTGAATTACCTTCCTTCCACTCCTCCATCCTAATCCCAGTTCTTTCAGTTCTTTCTTGTCTTTTGAATTTCCTAAATCGAGATCTTTTATTTATTTATTTATTTATTTATTTATTCAGAATTCATATTTCTAACTGCTTCAGTAGTTTGGAATGATCTACCTGTCAAAATCTAGTTTTATTTTGCTAACCCATCTTCTACTGTTTCAGTCACAGTCAAATGGAAAATGCTGAACTGAATTTACTTTATTTGCTCACCTGTGGGCTGGGCCATCTAAGTACTCTTCATCCCCCGCCCAACTGTGCACCAAGCCTTGAAGGTCAGGAAGAATGTTGATATGCAAATGAGTCTGATTTATGCATATGGTAATCTAGGGAAGTCCTAAGACTAGTTATTAACAGCGTTAATAACTCAGTTTCCTGATGACCATAGGAAAAATGTCACATCAATCTACAAGAAGCACACAAAAAGGGACTCAGAAAATTACAGACTCATTGGTTTTACTTCAGTCCCTGGGAAATTAATGAAATGAGTCCTTCTAAAATCTATTATAAACAAAAACCAAGGGCCTTCATGGAAAAAAACACCAGCATGTATTTACAAAGAGGTGTTGTAAATCACCTTCTACAACAAAATAATATCTTTCAGGGACACAGGGAAAGTACTGGATGGTGCTTATCTGGAACCCAGCAAATTATCTGATGCACTTTCACACAGTCAAATTGTAGATCAGATGTTTGGCCCATGAGATGGGGGGTAAATTCATACATGATGTGGAGGATGGGAATTAAAGTACTTTCAGCAAGTTTACTGATGACACTAAAGTGACTGGTGGAGTAGACACATGCAAAGCATGAATTGTCTTACAGATAGACCTGGACAAGTGGGAAGAGGGGGCTAACAAAAACTATATGAAGTTTAGCAAGGACAAGTGAAGAATCTTGAGACTGGAGAAAAGAAGACAAAGAGCCCAGCAAAGACAGAAAAAGACAAAGCAGGAGCTGTGTGGCTGAAAATATTCCTGAATGGGACATGGGCATGGTGATGAACAACCAGCTGAACATTAGTCAGTAGCATGCCACTGCAACAACAAAGGCAAGCCAGATCCTGGTCTGCATCCAGAGGAACATTGTGAACAGAAATAGAGATGTGTTCATCACACTCCCCTCAGTTTCAGGCTGCATCTGAAGCACTGTCTCCAGTTCTGGTCCTCATCATTCAGGGAAGGCACAGACAGACTGTGGGTCCAAGGGAAAGCTATAAAGATAATCAGAAGTCTATAAAACTTATTCTATAAGGAAAGACTGAAGGAGGTTGGTGTCTTCTCCATAGAGTCTAATAGACTCAGGGGAAGCTCAGCATAATCCAGTATGCAAGAAGCAGCTACAAAGAGATCAAAGGCTTCCTATTTACAAGAAATTATGTGAAAAACACAAGCTGCAATGCAGCTTGTCCTGGGAGAGTTTTCAACTCATCATATGAAAGAAATTTTTTAGGGTAAGAACAATCCTTCGCTGAAAGAACCTTGCAAGGCATGTGGCAGATTCCCTACAATTAGAGGTTTGCAAATGGAAAGCATACTAGAAAATGTTATCCATCTTTTCTTTGCCACAAAATATTTGATCAGATGACCTTTTGAGATCTCTTCCAATTCAGCCTGTGCTCTGATTCTATAATTGCATGAATTTTACCTGTTCTTTGAGCTAGAACTGACACATTAGAGCTGCCTATGGATCATCAATAAATTAATGCAGCAGAAGCACAGTTAAATTTAAGCATAGCTAAATTTTAAGAACAGGAGTTGCAAAGTGGAAAGCAATGATGATGGGCTCTGCCTTGGAATGATGTTCTCCAATATCTTTATCAATAACATAGTGCAATTGAGTCCACCTTTAGCAAATTTGCAGAGGGCATGAAGCTGAGTGGTGCAGTCAATAAAAGAAAAGAGAGAGAGGACATCAAGGGGGTCCTAGACAACCTTGAGAAGCGGGTCCAATAGAACCTCATGAATTTCAGCAATGCCAAGTACAAGTTGTTCATCCTGGGTTGGAATGATGCCAGATGTAAGTGCAAGACTGGGAAACGTCACTGAGAGCAGCCTTGCTGTGAAGGACTTGAGGGTTCTCAGGAATGAAAAGCTGAACATGAGCCAATGTGCTCCCAGCCCAGAAAGCCAAATGTGTCCTGGGCTGCATCCAAAGCAGCATGGGCAGCAGGGGAGGGAGGGGATTCTGCCCCTCTGCTCTGCTCTGGTGAGGCCCCACCTGGAACCCTGCATCCAGCTCTGGGGCCCCAGTACAGGAAGGACATGGAATTGCTGGAGTGATTGTCAGATGATTAGAGGGATGGAGCACATATGCTACAAAGACAGGCTGAGAAAGTTGAGTTGAGTTGTTCAGCCAAGAGAAGGTCCAGGGACACAGTGTTGTGGCCTGTCAGTATTTAAAAGGGGGTTAAAAACAGATGGAGAGTGACTTGTTACATGGGCAGATAGTGATAGGACCAGGGGGAACAACTTTAAGCTAAAAGAGAGGCTTAGACTAGATGTTAGGAAGAAATTTATTGCTGTGAAGGTGGAGAGGACTGGAACACGTTTCCCAGAGAAGCTGTGTCATTCTTGGAAGTGTTCAAGGCCAGGCTGGATGGGGCAATCTCAGGGATTTTCAGACTAGATAATTGTTAAGGTCCTTTCCAACTCAAACCATCCTAAGATTTTATGGAAAGGTGCAAAATTTTTAGTCATTTCTTTGATAACATAATCACAGACACAAAAGGGGTATTCCAGAATAGAATGATGCTCTATGATCACTCTGGTACTGATTTTATCCAGGAATTTAGGGAAGTTGACTTTGCTTTCTTAAAGCAACATCCTGGAGCCTTGGTGTTTTATTTTAATATTTAAGTGGTAAGAATATAAAAAAAAAAAAAGGCAAATAAATGAGGGAAAATGAACAACACCCCTAAACGCTAAAGCAATGAAAAAACAAAAATCAATGGAGAGTATAGGCTTGAAATTAATTAATTTCTATCCTTTATGCACAAGGCAGCTGGTTGCACCAAGTGTAACTTCTTACAAAACTTCTATTAAAAAAAAGGAAAAATCAAACTGAGGGTCTGACCTTCCATCTTAATTTAAAAATACTTTCCTATCAAATTCTTCTTTCCATTTTCTTTTTTTTTAATGTGTCACCTTGATTTAAAAGTATACGTGGTTTGAAGCTTTTCCCCTTACTCAGTGTAAGAGTACCTTACATTGCTTGCATTGCTGCTCAATTTATTTCCCAGTTAAATGTAATTGTCCATTTCATACCCTACCCTTTTTTCCTATATTCTTTCTATTTCACTGAACCCTAATCTCAACATAACTAAAACAAATGTATGTCCTTCTTATTTTTTCTGATGAGGTCAGATAGCCATGAAATTCTTCTGGAAAGAAATACCTGGTGCCAAAACTTTATGAAACAAATGGTAAAAAATTCCCACTTCTGTGGAGAAAAATATTTCATCCTTTACTGGTTATTCAGAATAGTTCAGATTAATCTCAAAATGCTATCAAACAAACCAGATTAAAGCAAATGGAAATGTCCCCAGGGTTCAGGGAATTTGCTGTATATTAGGAATTAGTCCTTTGCAAATAGAGAAATGTTCATGTGTTTTTATCTCAGAACATATCATCTCGCTTATCTTACAGGACTGTAGTTTTTTTAAAATTCTAACTAGATTTTCTGTGAAAATGATGGTAATCAATAGGTAAACCAAGGAGTTGCTGCTCTGAACTCACCTCCTATCACAAAAAGAGAATTTTCTTCTTCTTTATTAAAGAAGCTGTAATCTGTTCTCTGGAAGAGGCATAAATTTAGCATAGCAGTAACTTAAAGATCACAAAGAAAACTCCATTTTCTTTGACCTTTTCCTTAAATGCCATCACATAGCTCTTTTTACAGCTATATTTCAAAAGTCAACATAATGCTTAGGAAGATTTCTCACAGCACTTGGAGAAAATAACTTTCTTATGTAGCTATTCATGACAATTTCTTTTATTAGAGGTATTTTTAAATTATTATAGTTTTTGTTGTCTATGATGTTATTTTACTACTATAGTTATTGTAATATAAGACAGTACTATTTTAGAATTTTGTCATATGAATGTAATATTATGTCACAAAACATGATCTGGTACTTGCAACGAGCAGCTTGATCAGTATGTGGAAAATCTGGCCATCCTTTCCTACCTTTTCCTTTCCTGGGGCTGAATGGGAACCCCCTGATCTCAAAACTGGAAGAAACCAGAATAGAGACTTTTTGTCTAGATAGATGTACAATTTTTTTCTTGTTTATACAAATTTTTCCCTCTATATACAATTTTTTCTCCTCTTTTCTTTGAATTATATAAAGATACTTTTAGGAAGTATTAGGAAATAATCTGAAGACAGTTTGGAACAGAGGGGAGCTGAAGGCAGACAGTACCAATGAAATACACATGGTGCTGGATGTCCTTTTATATATATATATTTATTTTTTCCCCACTGTTAATTGAAACTTTTTTAGAGAGTGTTCTGGAGTATATAAAATACAGGCAGTCAGTGGAAAGGGAAGAAAAATGGAAGCAGTGCTTTCAATTCCTTACTTATAATTCTTTCCCTTTTGTACTGTGAATTTCTGTTTAATAAGATAGAAAACACCAACATCTCTGTGAAATGTCAGGTGCAGCATTCTCTCAGCACTCATGCTGGAAAATGTGTTGATTACCTTTAAGGGTTGACATAGGCTGTATTGGAGATGCATTTGTCAAACACCTATGAAGATATGAAACAAAAATATGAAAGTTCATTTGAAAGAACAACTTTTCCTGACTACTATAAATCTTAAACTTATGTCTAAAATTCTTGCCACAGATAATTATATTTAGAAATAAAACCAATAGAGTCTTGACTGCAGTGCCTGTGTTGATTGCCTAAAGGTTTACACTAACAAAGAAGCAGCAAGGAAAAAAAGGTCAGATATGTCACGCTATCTTAAACTGTTCTATTTTTCAGAAGGAAGTATAAACATTTGTTTAGCACAAAGATTGGAGGCAATAGAAAATATCTTATTCATGTGGAAAATGTTGTGTTGCTGAAAATACTCAAATGCTCTCAGCTTCTTTTTGGAGTACTATTTGATGGTTTTGGTAGATGTAAACCACAGAAACTTTTCTAAATACTACTGAGTGAATTTACAACAGATATTATTTTTTACCCTTCTCTTTAATTCCACCACATACCCTGTCCTTGTGCATGTTATAAGGATCTTCATTTTTCTTGTGCCTTATCTGCACTTCAGCTGTTTGTTCAATGTGTGTTTTAGACAAAGTATTTCAAGGGGACATAGATGTACAATATGGATATGAAATACTTGACATTAGTTCATTTTTCTTTAGAATAAACCTAATTATTTACCTCAAAGTGCTCTGTACATGTCAGTAAAATATAATAACACTCATAGCACTTTCATATGCCTTTTTTAAGCTTATTTAGAGGAAAGGTTATGCAACTAACCTTTGTTATGAAGCAACTCACCTGCCAAAACAGAAAGTGGAATGTAATCATTCTTCTGGCTCACAAGGGTTTACTCTTGTTCTTTCTTTTTTTAATTTTTTTTTTGCCTTCTGTTAATTTCTTTATTTCAACATATCTTTTTCTTTCCTCCCTTCTCAAAATCCAGGCAGCTCAGAAAGATGAATCAGGGGAAGGGCAGAAAGCAGGGAGTAAAATCCAGGAGGACTGGTAAGACATAAGGATGACCATCCTGTCACTTAGATATAAAGGCAATATTTGTAATATTGACAAGCAGAATACAATAATTTTGGTATACTAATAAAAGGACAGTGTTTTTTAGTGAAAAAGGAGTTAGTTAGGTTTTTAAAAAATTGTTTCTGATTTTTCTTGGGGTTTTTTTGTTTGTTTCTTTAACTGATTTAAGGACTAAACTTCTGATTTAAACTTTCCCTTTCATTTATATACACCAACAGTTTTTGGGCCTGGAGAGTAAATGAAAGAATTTTAAATGCATCATAATTAGATATTTCTGTAGCTGATCCCTAGATATAAATATGTTGCTCTAGTAACAGCAAAAATAAAGCTGAAATCCCATTAGAAAAGGCAATATGTCAAATAAATATTTTTAAAGAAAATAAAGTTTAATTTTGTTTCCTAAAACATGATCTGCCTTGATAAACGATTTGAATACACTAAACAGAACAATTTCTCAGGATTAAGAAAACTAGCTCAAAGTCTTCTGTCTAGAAAAAAATAAGTAAAGTTTAATTGTTAGCTCTGTTGAAACATTTTAGCTTAAGACATAACAGGTTGTGTAAACTGGAATAGGCCATTCAACAAACCTATAACACTGATAACACATGCTACATGCTTTCCATCTGATGTTTTGCAGTTATGCTAACTGTGATAGAATCTTAAAGTTGAGGTGTTGAAATAAAGATCTGGGGGAAGTTATGATATAGATATGTCATAGAAAGAATGCCATAGAAAGAAGTGCTCTGAGAAGAATTGCACATATCCTGAGCTTAATTCATGAAGGATAAAAAAGCTTTCAGCTTGGCCTAGGATTAGGATTTTAAATCCTTGATCAAATCCAGTTCTCAGATGCCTGGTCCCTGTTCTGAATAAATGCAAATGAAAATATCTACTGCTACAAAGAGCTAACAAGTTTGAGCTCTACCTTTATCTCAACAAAATAAAAGGCTATGTTTAAGGTCCAGGAATAGATGAAGAGCAGACTCCAGTGTGAGAGACTCCTGGTATTCTCTGTTGTAATCTGGCTTTTAACATGTACATAGGCTTGATCTGGTCTACCCAAACATCATGATGAAAAGAAAATTCTAGAATTAATTTAGAGACCATGCATGTATACTTTACCATACATGACCTGAACTAAATTCAGGGAAACTAGAAAATCCAGCAATTATTTTCTTCTGATCACAGGACCTTTAATCACACCAGTCAAAATATGCATGCGTGTGTCTATGTGGAAGAGATTAATTAGGAGTGGACATTCTTTTTCAGATATCAAGGGCTATTGAATGATATATCTATTTCAGCTTTTGCATAATTACAGTCCGCCTTCAGTTATTCTCAGACCTACATTTTATCTGACAGTTTCTCTTCAGAAATGTGAGCCTGAAATAACAAAGGAATATATTTCTAGTAGGTGTGAAGAGTGTCTCTTGGCCAGCGTAGCCAGTGGATTTTTCCCTTCATTCAGAATTGACCATGATAAAGGACACTTACAGGACCATCCAGGAAAATAAGCTTCATTCTGAGGTGGAGGGCGTGTGCTCCAGTGGAGCCCTTACGGTAAGAAGGCAACTTTGTATTTCCATTGTGTAACAAGAATACTTTAAAGCCCTTCAATCTAGTTAGATGGCTCATCTCAGTTTGGGGAAAATCTCAGCCAAAACCTCACCAGAAAGACAGGAGTAATTTCTTAGCTTCCATAATTTTCTCAAAGGTAGTATAATTTACTGAGGAATTGTATAGCCAGGCGATGTAAAGGTTGTTATGCATTAGAAACAGATAGGCACTGAATGACCAGTGGGGATGCTACAAGGTGTTTATGGCTCATTATAGTCTATTTAACGTGAAAAAGTTCAAAGAAGGTGAATTCCAGCTACATCCTCTGACATGGGCCAAGCAGCCACCTGACTTTATATCCAGTGCAAAGGGTCTCAGGAAATAGCAAAGAACATCACTTATCAGTAATTAATTATTCTCATCTGTTTATATATATAAAATAGTAGCCCCTTCTCAAAATGGGCTTACCTCCCCTTAGCAGACACATTCATTCAGAACAGCCAACAAAACTTGCATAGTTATGTCTTTCAAAAACTTGCAACTCCAGAGGAATTCTTATTGGCACTTTCTGCACAGAATTTTGATATGATTTTTAGTGCAATTTTAGACTAACAGTTTTGCAGAGACATCATGTTGCGGAGTTTTTATATTTGGAATGAGGTGTGAGCAATTCCAGACAGGGCCCTTGGCCTGTGGGGCCTGTGGGCTCCTTGGGTCTGTGGGACCTGTGGGCCTTTGTGGCGCAGTGGAAATTCAGATTGTGGCACAGCAAAAATTCACCTCTCTCTCTTAAGGTATTCCAGGTTCTAATGGGTGCTCACACGTAGATCTATAGCACTTATATAGTGGCCTCCTTAAGGCGGCAAATGTGTACATTCTTTGGGTGCCTTGTAATGTCAATAAAGTTGTAAGGAAATAAATATGGATGTGCAAACAATAAACGTCAGTGCGGCATGAAACACTGCAACTGTGTGGATGTCGTAGCTCAGCCCGACCTCTCTCAAAAGGGACCCTAACTTTAACATCAGAAGCTAGTGAAATTTCTTCAGGCTGGTTTAGACCACTGCCAATTTTTCTGCATCTGTGAGAATTCACTCCACATTGACTCAGATGCTTTGTCCAGTATCCCACTCCTGGGATAAATCACCCTATATGTTAGGATGTAAGAAGGAATCCTTGGAAAGCAGGCTATCTTCCAGAACAGACTAGAGGTATTTACAGCCACATTATTTTTCAATTTAACACAAACACTCCCATAATGTCCCCTTCAGCTTCCTTTTTGTTTACAAATATTTGAGTTCAATTCTCATTCATTTTGTTTTGATGCAAATGTTGTATCTGCAGGGATAGCTGTTTCTCTGTGCTGTCGGCTGGTGGTCAAACACATTGAGACTCTTTCTAAAACTCTAAATCTACCTGTCCTGCCTGTGATGTAAAGCCAGAAATATCACTGACACAAGCAGCAGGGAGATGAGCCAATACATCATAAATAAATACTGTGCAAGCTCTGCTGCTGTCAGAAGGGGTATTGTGCATACTCTCAACACTCTGATACATGTTGACTGAAAAAACCCCATCTTCCCAGGCAAACCATCAGGTTTTAAAAATACAATGAAAATGCTTGAAAATTTTGATAGGAATCCCCCTTTTGGTAAGTCTTTGAATCAGAAAGACATTGCCTTTCATGTAGTTCTCAGTCAGGAGCCTCATTACTTTCAGTAGCCTGTTAAATGCTGTAATAACATTTTCCATTGTGCTGAAGTCCTGGGTTTTGGATTTGTGCTGTACACAGGGTTGATAATATAGAGATGTTTCAGTTATTGCTGAGCAGGGATTACACACAGCCAAGACCTTTTCTGCTTTTTATATTGCCAAGCTAGCGAGGAAGTTTAGGTGCATGGGCAGATGAGAGGAGACACAGTTAGTAAAGGAGACCCCAACTGACCAAAGAGATATTCCAGAATGTGTGACATTGACAGGGGTGAAGATAGAAAAACTGGGGGATGTTTGGAGTTCTGGAGTTTCTCATTACAAATAACTGTTATGCATGATGGAACACAGTTTTCCTGGAGATGGCTGAACACTTACCAGTCTGTGGGAAGTGGTGAATGAATTTATTATTTTACTCTAGTTGTTTGTGCAGCTTTTGGTGTCCCTAATAAGTTGTCTTTGGCTTAAGTTACAGATTTTCTCATTTTACTCTTCTGATTTTCCCCCTAGTCTGCTTGGTGGGGGAGTGAGCAAGTAGGTGTGTGGGGTTTGGTTGCTGGGTGAGGTGAAACCATGACACCTTCTCTTTTCCATGAAAGCTCCATGGAAACTTCTGACTACCTAACCAGTGGAAATATACTCCTGCCTTGCAGAGAATGCTTTGGCATTTGTGGTTGATTCAGGGAATACCAGAGGCTACACTGTCATGTAGAAGACTCCAGTGCTGGGATTGTGGGTCCTGCAGCTCCATCCCTCACTCCTAGCTTCTTTCATATTCATCCAAGCTATAGGGATGGGACACAAAGAGAATTTTATCCAAGAAACAACTGACTTTACAAGAAAGAGGAAGCCTGGGAGTATCCTGTACTTGCTGTCAGAAAAAGGAATTCCTAGTACAAGTGGAAATTCATTTGTAGAAAAGCAATATTCCAGGTTTTATTGTACATCCCATCTCTATCCCTTTGCTTGGAAAAATCCCAAAGGTATAATCTGTCCAGACCAGTAAGCAATTTTTCAGTGAAGAAAGGAGAAAATCCTGGATGTACCTGCTGAGGACTGGTCCAACTGTTTTTAATGAAGCATTGCTTGGAAATGAGGTAAATTATCTGCACTATTAAGGCATAGCTAAAAGTTAAGAATTTTAGGGGACATTCCTTCCTTGGTTAAAGTATTTGTGACGTCTCAAGTTTACTGAGAGTTTACTAGGTAGAAACAGTATAGACCAGGTATATAAGTCAGTGGAAGAGAAACTGGGAATCCCATATAAATAAAACTGATTTATTAATAATTAATAATCTCAGGCATTTTTATCACAACCTTCAATCACAGAATTCCAAATTTAGCTGCAAACAGTAATTGAGTTTTCAGGGTACCTTTAAAACAGAACGTAGAGTGATCAAACTTTAAATTCTGTAATTGTATGTGAACTGATGGGATAAGGAAAAAGCTTATGTCACTTTCCTCTTTTTTCTTTTGTGACCAAAATTTGAAATTTAGCCATGACAAGACCTTCTATGTTTTGTTATTAGAAAAACAATATGACACAATTGAATAACAGTTGTGCTAATATTGTATCTAATTATTGTGTTACTGTGATAGTTTAGCTTCCAAAACTACAGCCCTTTGGCTGTTATTCATGGACTGAAAGCCAGAGCCTTTTTAAAATAATCCTATGATAATCTGTCAAATATCAGTTTGTAGATATATTATATTATCTCTGCAAGTGCAGCTGCTAACTCAAAAGAGAGCAGTTGTCAATAAGAAACTTAAGAGCATGAAACATGGAGAACATGAAAAGCAATCCCTAGAATGAAAGAGGTGTAAAAAGCCCAGGAGAGAGCCCTTCAGTAAAAGAATAGCTTATTGACATAATAGGAAAGTTACTGAAGGGGAAGTTTTGAGAGCAAAAGGTAAAGATGGAGGTGGCTGGGAGAAGAAAAGATGTTACAAAATGAATGTTTGAGGTTTTATCTGTAAGTATTCTGGAAAATGGTTTCTACTCAAAAGTTTAAATTGTACTGTGAAACATCTTGAGGAAAGAAAACTGAGTTTTGACACTACACTGCTAGAATTTGAGCTTCTTTACATATGTGATACATCCATCTTATTTCCTTCAATTTTCTTATTAGACACCATTATTTGTAATAAAATGTTCCTGTGTGACAGTGCCCCATCTGTTTGTAATAACAATTTTATTTAATATTTCAAGTTACTGATCTGTCAAGTACATTCAGATACATTTATGTTTATTTTTTTCAAAGTTTTCTTCTTTTCTTTCCGTTTTGATTTCTTCAGGAAACATCTCTAAGAAATTTCATGTAAGCTTTTGGCCAGGGCCTGATTTTCTTTGATCTAATCTTGAAGTACCAAGAAAACAAGTTACAGCGACACAAGTAGTTCTTGTAGGTACAGAGAGGGTTCACCCATCACTTCAAGTATCTGAAGTCCATTCACTCTTTTACAATTATCTTTCTTTCTCAACTAATGCCTTGTCAAAATGACAACTCATATTAAACCCTTTTTGATTAACATAAACTAAATAAGTGCCTCTTTTGTGACTACTTTTCAAATATTTTGGTAATAATAAAATTTGATAATATTGTTTTTCTTTCCTTGAAAAACATGAGTGGCAAATGCTTTCTTTCTAAGAGGTGTTAAAACAACGCGCTTTGATGAAACTTTATTACAGTAGCCTTTGAAAGGCAGAAATGGAATGAAAAGCACAAAATAATACTATATTATAATAATAATATATTATTAATATTATAGAATATATACAGGATCATGCTAGTCTAATAATTTGTGGTAGTCATGAAGCATAGTATTCAGGAGTCATGAAACATAGAGTTTAGGATCAGGCTTTCTGTGTGTTGGTAGTAGATTTAGCACCACTTTTAAAGAAACAACTAACTGTTCATGCATCTGTCTGAAATATTATCATCTTTATGAAGTATTCTGTTGCCACAGATGAGGCTGTAGTTGAGGAACAGATTGCTGTGTGCTACCTCTTCAGAATCATCCCTGTACACAGATCAGCTGTGAATCAAGCAGTCTAAATGCTTTACTTACCTCATTTGCTGAGAGCTCTAAATGCCATTGTTGAAAACAATGGATGTCTTTGTACTACATCTTTAAGTAATACTCATTTACATTTTATACATTACATTATACAAAATTTATTATATATACAGATAATATTCACACTCAAATCCACAACGAAACATGACAGAAGTTGGGATAAACCAAATACATATGTTTCCTAAGAAGAAGCTCAGATCATCATGATACGTGGACTCTTTCAATTAAAAAGCTGACCAAATCAGTCTTGAATTGGAAAAAAAATATCAGTATATGTTTTTGAATGTGAACGTTTTGAAATAACTTACATATTGGTTTAAATATGCAAATAACTAATACAATTTTTTTGGTTCTCAGAAAGACATGTGGCATGCAAGGAACCAGTACTAGTAAGTCTTTTCTAGATAGGTACAAGGGACTTTGAATAGGAGAGGCAATCTATAAGAGGACAAGCTGTTCTGAATGTTGGCATGCTCTTGATTTTTATAGCCAGATGAAAATGAATCTGGCATGGTTTATTACAAAACAGTGATGGAACTGCATTTGAGTGAGCAGGAGAATCTTTCACTTAAAGTTATGCTGTTACAGCTGAGCACTGCTAGAAAAATGAACGTAAAATGGAAGTTAAAGTCACCTTTCTCAAAATAGCTAGTATAAAGAAGTGCAAGTGTTATTCTGCAGTAATGAGGAGGAAGATTAATTTATGGCATATTTTTCACATCTATCTCCTCAAGTAAATGACATTGTAATGACAATAATATATTTCCAAGATACTTTTACCAACACAGAACTGGAAACTCAGAAAAATTTGCACCTAACTTGAATTAAAATGTGCAGTTTTTCCAAGTGTTTTGTCCATTAAAAAATATCTGGTGTGTGCAAGTGCTTTTAACATTTCTTTTAGAATTTTATTTTATATATTTAAACAGTGGGAGTTCTGGCTCTGTGGTAACACTAGAATAAAATAGGTCGTGTGCCTCATGATTAGTCCATTATGAATTTGTTTAAGGAATATTTTAGGATGTAGCTCTTGCTCTCTGTAATTTCTAGTGTAATGTCACTGTGGATATAGGTGTTTGCGTACTAAGGACTGAAAGTTCAACTTCACTGCAGTGCAAAGAGTGGATGGAACAGATGCAGGAAAATACTACAACATACTGTCAAAAGACGCTGTACGTGTGTGGTTAAAAGGTAGAGAGGTATGTGGGCTCTGATTGTGTTATGTCACACAGTATTAGCAAAGGCAGGTAAAAGGCCTTTGTTACTTCTGATTTAAACTTTGTATAAAAATAATTAGATGCAAAGAAGCCCCTCTAAATGCAATAATGATTTCCTGTATGCAAGCAAATTAACAACAACAACAAAATGACAAAATAGGAACTAGTTTCTTTATGTGACAGCCCTGAAACTGTAGAGAAAATTAAAGCAATAAATTGAAGCATTAATAAGAATTTCATATTTTATTAAATTTTCAAGTGTTATCTAGATCCTTGAGGACAGCAGGAATGGAAACAAGTGTAGCTCAGGATAAAGAGTGATGGATTTTATGTATATGAGCTAAACCATTAATTACCTCAAGTACCGTGGTTGGGAACCTTCAGGTTTTTTTGACTGGTAAGGAAGTACCCAAGAAAAGAAGTTTCTTTCAAAATCACTTTTGTCTGATGTTTTTGGTTTACCTATTTCGTTACAAACTCTAATTTTGTATGAGTTCAAATAGAGTTTTGCAGTTGCAAGCCATCAATGTTTCCCACAGTGAGGAAACCTTATTGAGATGTGTTTACTCTTGGCTGCTTTCATGCTTCTTTGTCAGAATTCCCCTCAGTGTTTTGATACATCTGTTTGAAGTATCAAGCTGTGCTCTTTTAGGTACATGGAACTGTCTGCTTCGAGTGTAGATCTTCCTGGCAATAGAACTAGTTCTGTGGTGTTTGTGGGCTGGAGTATCTAATAGTTTTTAAAGTAATGTATTAAAAGGAAGGCTCCAGTTTAGCTTTTCTCCCCATGGCAAATGTCAAGAAAATAGCAGAGAAGGAAGAGTTGGAGTGTGCAAGAGTCGTACAAATGTAATTGACTATTGGTCTGCAGGTCAACTTTGATTAATAGGATTCTCTATATTAAAATGCATGAATCTTTTTACTCTGTGTTACAGAATTAAATCCTCCACCAGAAAACTAGTCAGCTGTATTCTGCCTCTTTGTTGAAGAATATTAAACTCCATAGAGTGTTGGGCTCTTATACTTGGACATAATGGTGGAGAAAGACTGATAGTAAGAAATGAAAAAAATTGGTAGTATAGAGTAAGTTTCATCTGGTTCTGGTTATAGTTAGCACTCATACATCCATAGTAATTGAGTAATTGAGAGTAAGCCCAGAATAATTGAGAGTTTAGCTTTCAACTGAAAAATTTATTTCTAGGTACCTATTCATACACACTTAAGTCCATACCCCATCACTATTGTGGGATTTCTTAGAGTTCTTAGAGAGTGAAGACATGATCTATATTTGGAATGATTGAGGTTGAGCAATTCCAGATGAGTCTTTTGGCCTGCAGGGCCTGTGGGCCCTGATGGCACAGTAAAAATTCGCAGTTATGGTGCAGCAAGAATTCACATTTTACATTAAGGTGTCCCAGGGAATAATGGATTTCTGAATGTAGAATTATAGCTCTGACACTTTAGCCACCTTAAGGCTTGTTTGCATTCTTTGCATGCCCTGTAATTGTAAACTATATTGTGAATCTATATAACTTGCTGTCCTGGAACAATAAACGGGAGAACAACATGGTAGCCACACTGGTTGAGATGTGTCATGTGCTCTGTCTGGCCTCCTATTAATTAGAGTCTCTGCTACACATCACATTTAATTTTGTCATTAAAATATATTCAGAAGAAGATGCTTTGGTTTTTTTTGAAAGAAATGTTCTCATTAAAGTTTAGTCAAATGCATCTTTTGGTTAGTTATGTTGTTCTTGTGCTTTCTGATGTATTTTTACATTATAAAGACAAGGATTTTCTTCTGAAAAGCTCTGGTCCTGGAATGAAATAAGTTAACACCTAGCTTCATGTTGTGCTCAGATGCCAAACCATAAAATGTTGAAGATAAGAGTCTTTACTATATAGCACAAAATGAAAGACAATAGACAGGTCTTTTTCCCTAGTAGTCTTGGAAATTTTCTCACTACATCAAAGTCTGCGCTGTATAACTATTTACATGGTTACTTTATATGTTGTTAAATTCTAAACACAGAGCTGTGAAACTATTGTGGAAAGATATTGTGATTTACAATGGGGAAAATATTTTTAACCTCTTTTATTTCATTTTTTTTGGCTGTTACTGTAGACACATCTTTGTGTGAACATTCATGGCTGAGGTCCAGTTCACCTGCCTTTAAGAAGCCTCCAAAAGGAGTACAAAGGATGTGAAGATTCTACACAGGGTAAGAGTGAACAACTATCAAGGATGTTCTCCCACATAGTCAAGATTAACTGTGCTCTGTCATTCAATATACATGAAGAAATGCAAGGATTATTACAGCAGACCTTTTAATTTTATGTCCTTTTTCTAGTATTAGTAAATAACAGATCTTTCATAGAAAAGTGCAGCAGCTCAGTGATGAGTAGATAAAAAGTCATTTGCTCACTAAGGATGATAATATTTATGTCCCTCTGATGAATTAGAAGTTATGTTTGGGAAAAACAAACAAACAAACAAACACGTTTTTTGTTTTAAATTTAAAAAGCTGACTAAAATTTCAGTTTTCATATTTTTAAGATCTCAGCAGTTTTTGATTGTTTTCAATATAAGCACTTCCATGCCTTAGACTGAAAATCTCATCTTGCTGGCAAAAGGTGAAATTAGTTTGAAGGGACCTCAAGTACCTCGGATGTGGGTACAAAGTGTTTCAAGTACTTATCTGTGGAAAAGCTGCTATAAGATTTCTCATATATTTCAAATCAATAAAAATAGTCTTGGATTGACTGTGAAGCAGCTTCAGTTACGTTGTACATTTGAAATCTGTCAAAATCTCTTGTCTAGCTTAATAAAAACTAATTATGCTCTAATTCTACTACAGCAGGCTAGTTTTCTACTAAAAATATGAAATATTGTTATTGGTTGTTTCACCAGAACTGAGGTATTGGCAAAAAATACATTCAGCTCTGTCTGAGAAGATTCAGAAAAGACTGCCCTGGCATCATGCACATGAAAAGAAATTCACCATCAGATATTTGTAGGTCTAATTTCAAAACTGACAACTTGTGTTGAACAGATTTTTATCATATTAAGTGTCAGAAAAACACTGTGAAAAAGACCCATACAAAACCTGTTAATTTTTTCTTCAAGCTTTTGTAAACCTGTATCCAGTAATCCTCATTGTGCTAGGTGTTTTACAAACACTTTCATGTGTGCTTTCCTCTTTAATATATTGATAGAGCTTTCACCCTTAGTTCTTCTGTATCATTTTGGCATTGCGCTTGACCTGACTTGGTACACTCATTCTACGTGCACTTGTGAGGGCAATGAAAGACAGCTGGGTCTTTGTGCTTGTGTCTGTTCTTTATCCCACTTCTGCAATCTCTGATGGACAAAGTAGTTTGTGCCAGAATAGGAATCATCCAGATACTTACACAATTACTGCATTCCAGAGATAGAAAAGCTGAGGAGTTTTCAATTGACTTTGGTCCACATAAATCTGCAAAGGGGTATGAAATGCTGGTGGAGAATGAGTCAGCTGTGTAAACCCATCTCTTAGAGGATGCAGATAGTTTCTAAGTGAATCTCCACCCTGATGAGGACATCTGCAGTGCACATCCAGTCCAAATACAGAACTTTGGTCTGGTTTGCATAGGTGAGTAAAGAGTGTTAAGGTCCAATCACATATGGAGATTAAATGCTAAACTAGCTCCATTGGTGCCTATTTTTTTTTTTCTTTTTAATTATAAAGTCTGCAAAGCCAAATCATGTAAAACAACAACAACAACAAAAAACAACAACAACCAACAACAACAAAAAAACCCCCAACAAATTTGTAAGCTTCCAGACAAACCTGTTTATATTATAATCCTTCAGACACAGTCTGTTGATGAAATCTATGACTAAGTGAATCAAGGCACAGCTAGGCTGCTCAAAAGTTTAGAGAACAAGGCAGGGAGAGGGGGTCTCACTGAAGTTCATGACTCAACAGGACAGGCCATGACCTGATAGTACTATAACACACTCTATCAATAGACATAATAGTTAGATACTGAATTGATGATATTTAAATACTGTATTAGCAATAAACCTAATAATAATAATCCACATAGTTACTGTGTCCTACTTTCTGCACCTGCCTGAGAACTTTATCTACAGGTTAGATTCAGTATGACAGCACACTATGCTTCAATATTTGGTGAGGACAACAAATACTTAAAGAACTAGAGAACTATAGAAACTTCTCTGCAAATTACTCAAAAGTTTTCTAAAGTATTTAAGCTAGGAAGAGAGGAGTGACAGAAAAATTTCCAAGAACAAAAAGAAAATGAGCCAACATGTGTTTTGTTTGTTTTGGCTGAAAAAGTAAAATTACTTAATTTGTAGTTGCTTTTATTTCCAGGTTAAACAACTGCATAAAACAAACCAACACTGAAAGCTTCATTCTTGTCTTTTAGCAGGAAAAAGTCAGTGAGTTTTCAAGGTTTTCTACATGACTTTAGGCATGTTATTCATGTGTGTCTGAATTTATTTCCAACTCAATTCAAATACTATCTCTATTTCCAGAATTTTCTCACCTGGTGAGTGAAAAATCATAATTCTATAGTAGTCCTAATGAAGTGGAATAATATGGATGAATAAAAAAGAGTAAAGAAGGGGGTTTTTTTAGAAAAAAAACTGGTAAGGAGCAATATGTGGCCAATATGGCCAGTTATATGTCTCAGATATGTTTACATGCAGATTTATCTTAGTACTAGATGGACTCTACCAATGGGTTTCACTCCTGACAAAGAGTGGAGGCAGAGGAACACCTCAGTGTCAGCTTCTGTAGTTTTTAATTTTTCACATTTAAAATTTGTCTTACTACTCATGTCCTCCAAATTAAAGATACCATTTAAAATCTAAGAGAAAGAGATAAGAGGAAAAAAAAAAGTGACATAATAGATGCTATGAGTCTAAATGAACCCATAAATATTTAGATAAAAATGTGTGTAAGGATAGTTAGCACATGATAGTTAACATGTCTTTGCCTTATATAGCTGACACTATAGCTATCAATCTCAGCTGGAGATCCTTACAACAAATTATATTCAGAACACTAAATTACATTCCTCTGACTATTAAGAGAAGGGGCTTTTACCTGTTTGTTCATTATCCACTTTAAAAGATATATTTGATACAGGCTACATATGTAAGCATAGATATTTTATTAGGTCACACCAAAAGCAATCTAAATTAGGAATCTCTGGATATCAAACAATATTTGCCTCTGCACATATCTTGATTGGATGCCAGGTACCCACCAAAGCCACTCTATCATCTTTCCTCCTATAGGGCCCAAACCAGCTTGTTCAATGAGACTTTCAAAGGGGCTTATGGTTGTTCAAGTAAACTCTGAGTTAGGAGAAATATCAACAAAGGAGAAATATCAACAAGATATTCTAAAGAGGTCAAAACAACAAAAAGAACTTTATTGGCAACTTTGGAAAATTAGAGAATTCTGGCAAAATTTTAGCGCCACATTCAATGAATGAAAAACACTTCTCAAGGCATTAACTTGGCCCATTTAACTTAGCAAACTATAAGGCGATTCAAATTTAAGTTAAAAATTCCAAAAGAGAATTCAAAGAAGAAGAAAGAGAAAGAAAGAAAGACAAACAAAAGATAGGGAAAAGCACATTTAGAGCTACCAACTCCTGGATTCCAGCAGTGTTCAGATAGAAATTCCAAGAGGACATAGGTTGAAGACATATAACTAACTTGTGTTTGGCCTTAAATAACTGTTGGCTTTCCTGGGCCCTTCATTCAGGTGGGACTTGGGTTCATTTAGCCACTCAGGATCTGGACTGAGGTTCCAGAGGTGGGATGTGGAGAATTGTCTCTGGTGTGCCAGAGATTGGCAGCTTCTGGGGGGCTGCTGGCTCTAGGGATGGTGGATCGACCAGAGCAGGGCCCCACCTGCCTCTTTCTCCATACACATGCATCCCAAAATGTCTTGAAACATCTTTGCAGTCTCTCAAAGCTCCTCAACTGGACAGGGGAGATAAAAGATAAGGAAAGATAAGATAAGAACAGGGAAAGATTACTCACCAATTACTGCCATGGGCAAAAAGACTTGACTCAGGAGAAATTACTTTAGTTTTTTATCAATCAAACAGGATAAAGAGAAATAAACCCAAATCTTAAAAGTCTCTTCTCCTTTTTCAACTTCACAATTTTCTCTTCCTCTTCCCCTGCAGAAGTGCAGGGAGATGAGAAATGGGGGCTGCAACAGTTCACCACACATTGTCTCCATGACTCCTTCCTCCAACTGGCAAGGTCTCTTCACACTTTTCACTTCCAGCATGCAGTCCTTCCCACAGGATGCAAATCT
This sequence comes from Sylvia atricapilla, assembly GCF_009819655.1. Taxonomy (NCBI): domain Eukaryota; kingdom Metazoa; phylum Chordata; class Aves; order Passeriformes; family Sylviidae; genus Sylvia; species Sylvia atricapilla. The sequence continues at coordinate 47,002,724 of NC_089174.1, forward strand.
TCATGAGCTTCTCCATCATAGGTACCCCATGGGCTCAAAAGTCCTGCCAGCAAACCTGCTTCAGCACAAACTCCTCTCTTCCACAGGTCACTCCAGGAACCTCATGCAGTATGTTATTCCCACACAGTCAGTCTCCTGTCAGGACCATCCACCTGCTGTGGCATGGAGACTGCAGGTGGGTCTCTATTCCACCATAGACATCCATGGGCTGCAGACCTCAGCCTATCTCACCATTATCAGCACCACAGGCTGAAAGGGAATCTCTGTTTCATTTTCTGAAGCACCTCTTCGTCCTCTTTCTCTGCTGGCTTTTTCGTTTGCAGGACTGCTGTTCTCACATGTTCTCACTCCTCTTCTTCCTGTTTAAAGTAGGTGTTTTACAATAATATTTCCCCTTAAACTTGTTGTTCCAGAGGTGTTACCATCATGTCTGATGGACTCAGCTTTGGGCATGGCCAAGTCTGGTTTGGAGCCATATGTAAATTAATCTTTTGGGCATGGAGGAAGCCTGTTAGGAGAGTCTTACAGAAACTCCCCATTGCCAAGATCTTGCAATGCAAATTCAGTACACTATAATTTCTCCACCAGTGAAGTATTCAGATTCAGGCTATGACAATTGTAGTGGCACATGTTTTGGATTTTACTTTGCTTGTTCTGTTATATGAATTATTTCCAGAAAGTTTAATGTAAAGTGGTTCTTTGTAATCCCCGCCTGTTCCTTTCCCCTTTTTCATCCCCAAGTTGTTTGTCAAATATTTGTTAAGTGTCAATCATTAGTTACATAACCCTCTGGTCCTGTCAGTCACTCTGGGGCCTCTCCCGGCGTCCAGACAATTCCAAGAGAGGCGTCGAGTGGTTGGGCAGAATCCCAATTGGTTTTGATTTGATGTTGCACCTGTATGTCATCCCAAGAGTCACTCCTTACTTTTCTGTTATTGGTTTGTTGCCGTACCCATCCCTGAGACCCCCCTTTATAAGTTTCTCCCCTCACATTCTCAGGGTCTCTTCTGACACAGAGCCCTGGAGTGAGGATCCCCCTGATCCAATAAACTCTGTAGCCTTGACTCTGAAGAGTCCTGCCTTTTATCTCCTGCCTTCGCCACGTCCTTGCTCTTGGTCAGCCAAGAACCACCAGTGCTGTCGTGGTGCCAGGGCTGGCCGAGCCGGGCCACACAGGCAGCTGCTAAAGACAATAAAAGCTTCCTTTCATTAGAAAGCAGCTTTTCCCTTCAAATTTTCTCAAAGTGATCTCTAGGTCTCTGAATAAGACCTTTGCGTGCTTAGTGGAAAAAGCTGATGCAGCTTCTTTTAAGTGAGCCTTTGAGGCAAAAGACAATAGTAGAGATCAAATCAAACCACAGACTTACAGCAGCTGTTTGCTTACGGACATACCTATAACTTCTTAAGCAAAGTAGGTTGGCCCTCCATTATTGTGGTGCATGACTGAAAATAAGATGAATATTGAGCTGAATAATCTAACCCAGTCCCAGGAATACTTCACATTACCTCCTGAGACTCATTCTCCATGCAAAGAGTGTGCATTGCTGAAGAAGAAATTAAGTTAACAAATGCGGTTAGTATCTCTTCTTTCTCAGAAGATGCCCCTAAGGCAAAATGCTGGTCCTTTTATACTTGACAGGTATTTTACTATTGACTACAATGAGTCCCATGTTTACATGTAATTTAGCCAGTGTTATTATATATATTCCCCTGAAGGCACCATTGACATTTTTGAAAGTTCTGGGCATTAATTTAATTTATATACCTATAGCAATTGTTTAAAGAAAAAAAATAAACCAAAAACCTGCCCATAGACCTAGTCTACTTCCTCCTTCTAAACACAATCTAAAATTTTGATTAAATTACTGTACTATACACTATACTCAGTGTATTGCACTTGATGCTAAGTGGGACTTTTCATGCTATCCAAACAGTGACTGTTTAAACACTGAATTTATGTACTTAAAAGAAAACTTGATGTGCAGGTGTTAATTTGTTTCCCATAAAGTTACTTAAATGAAGTAAACAGCTGCAAAATGTTAATGAGGTGCTGACCTTCTTACATTTCCCTAGGTTTTCAAAATTTTCTTCTGGTTTTTTTTTTTGGTTTTTTTTTTTTTTTTTTTTTTTTTTTTTTTTTGACTGACACTTCCTTCACTACAACCTTCTTTCGGGGGAGTTGTATGGACATGAGGTCTCCCCTGAGCCTCTTTATACTCCAGGCTGAATAACTCCACTTCCCTCAGCCAATCCTGATAGGTATTAGTCTCCAGAACTTTCACTTGCCTTGTTGCTCTTCTCTGGCTGTCCTCTGGCACCTCAATATGTCTCTTGTAGTAAGTGACCCAAAACTCAACATTGAACAAGGTCTCACCAGTGCCATGTACAGAGGCACCATCACTCCCTGCTCCTGCTGGCCACACTATTGCTGATACAGGCCAGGATGCCCTGAGTCTTCTTGTCCACCTGGGCACCCTGCCAGCTCACGTTCAGCTACAACCAGCACTGTCAACCAGCTGTCAAAACGTTCACTGTCACTGAACTGAACATTCACGTTCACTGTCAACGAGCACTCCCAGGTATTTCCCAAGGGGCATTTTTCCAGTCACTCTTCCCTCAGCCTGCAATGCTGTGAGGGGTTGTTGTGACCCACCTACAAGAAACTCACTTCATCTTGTTGAACCTCGTGGAACTGGCCTCTATCCATCAATGCAACCTGTCTAGATCCCTCTAAAGAACCTTCCTAAACCTCAACAGATCAACACTGCTACCCAAAATGGTGTCATCTGCAAACACTGCCACCCAAATTGATGTCATCTGCAAACTGACTCACCCCCTTGTCCAGATCATTGATAAAGACATTAAATAGGACCGAGGAACATTACTTATGACTATCTACCAGTGGGACCTGGCCATCCAGCCAGTCTTCTACCCAGTCAAGGCAATACCCTTCCAAGCTGTGAGAAACCAGTTTCTCCAGCAAAATGCTGTAGGAAATGATATCAAAAGCTTTACTAAAGACAACATGCACAGCCTTTCCCACGTCCTTTTAGTGGGTCACTTTATTAAAAAAAAAAGAGATCAGGTGGGATAGGTAGGACTTGCTTTTTCTAAATCTGTGTTGGCTGCACCCAGTCCCTGGTTGTCCAGCATGTGCTGCCTGATCCCATTCAGGATGATCTGTTCCCCAGCCTTTGCCAGCACTGAGGTTAGGCTGACTGGCCTTTAGTTCCCTGGATACTCCTTATGCTCTTTGTGGATAGGCATCCCACTGATAAACCTACAGTTATCTGGGCCCTCCCCAGCTATCTAGGACACCTGGTAAATGCTGCAAAGTGGCTCTATGAGCTCTTCTGACAGGTCTCTCAGTGTTCTTGCATGAATCGCACAAAGCCCTATAGACCTGGGCCTGTCTATGTTGTGTAACAAATTATTAAAGAGTCCCCTTGTGTTTTTGATAAAAAAAAAATTAGGTGACAGCCTCAGGAACACTTCCAAGCTAGATGAACCATCGTTCTCATTATTTTTCAGCTGCACATGCAGATTTTTATAGCAGTTATGCAAGAACCCTTAGGAAGATGGAATAGTCACAGAGGAGATGCAAATGCTCCAACAGGTGGAAACGTTTTGCCATTGACTCTTATTCCTTAAATCTGTCTCCATCCCAGGGAAGTAAGGGTGCAATTCCAGTAGTCTCTCTAATGAACGCCCATCATCTGCATGTTGTTGATTTTGAACAATATCTTCATGGATGTTGGAAGGTACCCATGAAGATAATTTAATTGAATCCCTGACTCCATGCTGGGCAATCTAAAAGTTAAATCATATATCTAAGAGCATTGCTTATTTGCATTTGAATATCCACATAATTTGGGTGACAATAATTTCTTTGGGGGAGCTTGTTCCACTCCTGGATCATCCTCTTATGGAAGAACTTAGTAATTGCTTTAAGCTATTTCTTCATGTCTTATCACTTATGCCAGAAATAAATGATCAGCATATCCCTATCAAATTGTAAATTATAAACAGTACAGGTAGTTTATATTTTGCATTAAGTTATTGAAAATGCACAGTCAATAGAAAGCCCCTTGGTCATCCATGAAGTAATTTTAAATCCAGGAAAAAAACCCAGCAAAGAAAAAAGGAGAGGTGAAAATTTAAACCATTGTAGCTAAATGTATAAAAAGTAGAGATGGGGACTTAAAACTGAAGGGAAGAAGATTTATCATCATCTATCTTGGGTAGAATCAGCAATAACCTTCTGCCTCTAGAGACCTGGTTTGGAAATGCATAACAAATAAAAAACTGTGTTCTATGGCTTCCCCATTTAGCTAGAATTTGCACTGTTAAATGCAAACAAATAAACAAACAACCCACCCCCTCAAATTAAAATCAACCAACCAAAAAAAAACCAGTAAAAAATAAAAGACATAATGACTTAACATGACTGTCAGGAAAAAGAGAGTTATCAATAGCAAGGTAGCAGAATAGGAGGCATATGGCAGGGCAAACCTGAAGTATGTTGGTACCTGTCTGCAGTGTGTTGAGCTCTAATTAGTGCTATTAATTTCTCATTTTAAGGAGTCAGACATCCAGTCCAAAATTGTGTACTACCTGTAAAGGTATTGTACTGGAATAAGAGAGGGCCTGTGGTGGCTCCTGCTGAGAATAGCCTATGGCCAGCAGAGACAGTGGGCCAATCTGGCTGCTTGCCTGTGAAACAAAATCTTCTGTGCTGAGTTACTCTGGTTGCTCACTATAGGTGAGATTGCCACAGCACCACCTTGAAGTTAGAAAGACAGAGACCTTCTGATGATAGCTTCTGCATGGCTTTTCCTGACCCCTGCAATCTTAGCCAACTTCCACTCCTATGCAAAGACAATAGGTTAAAATTCTTTTGTATTGGATTCTTCGACCCACAAATTAAGGTAAAAAGAATTATAACTATTTTTTAAGACATTATAGAATCTGCCTCACCATAAAACTTCATTACAGAAACTCCATACTGGACAGCATTTTGTTTTTTACATTCTGGCATTAGGGATGACACTGAAAATGAAAGAAATTGTTGTATTTTCCCCATATGACCATTGTAGCTTGGTCCAAAGGAGTGCTAGCATCTGCTTAATATTTCTTGCCTTCAAACAAAAGGTTATGGATGCATCTATTGCTATGGCAAACTGCAGGTCAAGGGAAAGTTCTTAAGTAGTAATTAATATCAGAGAGTTGAAAGTGAATTGCTAAACATCTACTTGTTGATTAGAAGACAATATTCTGGCTCTGAGGCAGGTCAGCTGGTAAAGAACAGATTTTGGTGCACTATAATAAGGGAGATACACTTATGCATTTACAGATTTTTTTTTTTTTTAAGATAGAAGTGTGCATAATCACGAAACAAAGTTCCTAAACGTGTGTAAAATAAGGGTCAAGTCAAGAAAAAAGGAGATATGTATTATAATCTGAAAAGTGATATATAGTGGGGCATGTCCAAAGTGACATATTGGCAATTTCTCTGGCCTGGAACTTTATATCATAACTGATTCAAGAAAATACGCTTCCTGCATAGAAGCTAGAAATTGTAATTGGAATAAAAGGAATTGTTTCAGATCAATGCATGCATGTACAGAATAAGTAGGCAAACTCAGCTGACCTGAAGATTGAAAACAATTCAGTTGCCCTAAAGCTGTCCAGTATGTACCATAACCAATGAGTGGCAGGGCTTTTTGTTTATTTGTTGGTGGGGGGAGGGGGGGGTGGAGTAGGGATTTTGGGGGGGTTTTTTGGTTTGTTTTTACTTTTTATACACAGGAGACTGGAAGCAAAGGTTTCAATAACCAAATAATATTTTCATTTCTACAGAATATCTCTCTTCAAATGGTTTGATACTCTCCTTGAAGCACTGCATCTGGATCCATTAGGAATTCCGCAAATAAGCGTTTCTTTGACACGACACCTCTTGTTCCCAGCTGTCTTCCACTTCTGGACCCACTAGGAATTCCACAGTGGGTGTTTCTTCTCTGGTACAATTTCTTTCTCTTCCAGCTGTCTCACTCATTTTCATCTTCTTGGCATAACATTTGAGACAGAAAAAACATAGGTTGAAAAATCAGTCTGTAAAGGCTTCTGAATTCAGCCCCCTTAGAAACATGTAAAGAAAAATTTCCAGCTAGCATCAATAACTATAATTTTCCATATATTTCCAAGGTACAATGACCACAAGAAAAATTCTTCAACAGGCACTTACAGGCAATTATCTATACAGGAAATAAAAAAAAAAAAAACTTCTGTAGCAATCATGCTAATTCATTTAAATCAGAAGAAAATTGGAATAATTCTAAAGCTTATGCTTAAAAGTAAAAGCTAGGCATTAAACCAAGAATGAAACCTGTGTAAGAAAAGAGACATATTTGGGATAGCTTATATTTTGTGAGGTTTGATATAGCTATGATAAAGGCGTGATGACATGGATTTAGTGGTTATTTACTGCACATTTTTTTGTCAGATTTTTGTTGTTGTATCGCCATAGGACAACACTTTATTCTGTGCTTTTTGTGGGGAAATGAGTCTTGTTTTCAGTGGTGTACACATGTTATGAACCATTTTCTAACCCAAATCATGGTTTTTGAAACTCATTACCTGTCCCTTAAAACATGGCTAATTGTTGCAATTAATAGTTTGTATTTCAGAATGAATAGTGCAACATAAGTATAACATGGAATCCTATGTTCTTGCTCTGACAAGAGTATTTTCTACTTACTCTGAAGGAGTGTTTTCTTGCATAGTATGTCAAGCTGTGCATACTGGTAGAGGAAAGTGCATATGCATATGCAGGTGGAGCTCTGCAAAAGCAAGGATCAACCTACCTCAGAAAATCTAGTAAAATAATTTGTGCATCTCACGATTTCTTTTTTGTCGTTTTGAGACACACAAATATAACATGGTGAACTAAATAGTTCTTTCCTTGAATAACCAGTTTAATGATAAAAATGTAGAATTAAATAAGAAAATTAATTCTGTATCTAGCAGTAGTTTAACTATTCCTCAATCAAGAGTAGATAAGAACCTTCTCTACAAAGGCATTTAAAAAGAGATGAGTCTTTCTTTTAAGATTAACCAAGGGTAAAGATTCTATTTAAGAATTACACTACAAAGGACTTATGAGATCAGAAGAGCTTTGCAAAAAAACACTACAAGGAAAAAGAAAGATACATTTGAGATTTCACATCCTGGTAAATGTATTCTGGAATATCTTGTCACAATGTCAAAAGTAGAAAACCTTCAAAAAAGGTTTTTGGAAGGTTGTGGAAAATTACTTAAAAAGATAGAAGCATAGCACCCTTTCTGAAGCTAAAACTTGCAAAGCAATCTCATGAAGGTTATGAGAAAATGAAAGGATGACAGTCATTGATACTTTAAATTGGGCAAACCATGACAAAAATTCGTTTTCCTCTTTCCAGAAGAAAAGAAAATAAAACGTTCAGCAATGAACAAGCAGCAGCATGCTTTGATCTAGCTCAGCCTACAGTATAGCTCTTTCCTGTTCATCTCTGCCAGCAAGCCACTAACGACAGCAATCAGACCCAACAAGCAGAAGCCACCAGGAACATCAAGAAAAAGCAGCCTTCCACTTCAGTGACACAGTGATGAATTTTGCAATATTGGTAATAGCAAATGAGTTTAGTGTTTTCATTATCATCACTTTCATATGATTTTACTGAATAGTTTATAGGTTATGGCTTTTCCTGTTAGTAAGCTGCCTTTGATTTACTTTTGTGAACAAGGAGGTTTATGTTAAACATGGTAAACAGAAAAATTACAAGATTAATTTAAATTCAATATTCTTGATGTTTATTTCTGTCTCAAGGTCTGCCTTAAATGTTCCTGCTGAGAAAGTAGGATGGATCATGTCCCTCAGCCTTAAAGACTAAAAAATTATGTTGCTAATTCTAGGCCTCTATTAATGTTGGGAATAAGGTTCTTGAATTTTTCAAAAAGCCAGTTCACTAAAAGACTGTAAGCTCTACTGAAGGCTTCCACACAGGAAGGCGTTAGAAACATTATTATTAAACTAAATTATTCTATATCCAGGATCATCTCTTTCATTTTTCTTTTCTTTTCTTCTTTCATAAGCATAAAGTAATTATTAAGATTAAGGACCAATTCGGTTTATTTTTCAACATTTTTCCTTTAGCTACATAGTCTGCTAAAGTGTGATAGAGGTGTTGTTGCACAAGTCACTCCCTAAATCATTAAAATGCAGCTTCCAGTGTTTTCCTTCCTTTACCTTATGAATTATGTTTGGTCTTTTAAGATAAAAACGCTTGCTTGTCAGACTGCCACACCACATAGAAAATGATGATGTTACATTTATTTTGTTTTAGTAACATAGTGAACATATATATGTCAATGGAAAGAACATAATCAGCTTTTTTGTATCTACAACAGTACTGTCAACATGAAAACAATAAAATCCAACAACATTTAATTACAATTTTATAGTTCTAGTACTGCATCTGACCTGTGATCTTTTGCAGGATACCAATAAAAAGCAGCGCTTTTGCATTGCATGCTTGAAGCTGGATTCTTCAGATAACTACAACTTAGTAATAATAATATGTTGATAAATTATCAGGCTCACTACTAGCATAGCTGAATGCAAGAAGATGAAAATAACCCTGACTTCACATTCTTTGGCAAGCACAATGTCTTCCGACACCAATAACTTGCATTTGAGTTACTAGCTAGTATTGACCTAAAAAGATGGTTGTGAATTGCTCCCTGCTTTAAGCTTTTTTTTTAGCAATCCATGTAAAATTTAAAATTCATACCACTCATTTTTTAATGTAGTCTATGTATGGTTTACTGAATCCTTAAATGTCATAAAATAAAAGAAACAATTATTTTCTCTACGATTAAAACTTACTGAGCAGTAAGGTTTGTGCATGTTATTGCAGTCACATCCAAGGAGGGCATTCTCACCATTTTATGAAGGACACAAAGATAAAGGAAAACTAGAATGCAACCAATTAAACATACCTGATAATAACAAATTTGCTTTTGAATTTCTATAGTAGCTTCGGTTTCTCTGTCCCCATTAGTAGTTTATTTTCTGGTCAGGTACAATATTGATTGTTCTGTGCTGAAACTATTTTTTCCTCATTAGCTTTCCAAACTTTCTTACCTCAATTTTCGTCAGACACAAAAGCTGAGCAAGATTATGTGAGACTTGTTGCTTAGCAACAGTCCTATTCTTAAAACGATAGTGGCTGAGCACTCCATGTTGTCTTCCCATGAAAGAAGTCAGATATTTGTCCATTAGCTCCACAGTGTTTCAAGACTTTTTTCTCTCTTTCCCTCCCCTCCTTAATTAAAAAAGAAAGTCTAATTATTCATGAACTCACAGTTTATAGAATGCATATGCAACTTATATGCATTTTATATTTGATGCATCAGTATTTGTCCATAGGGATACAAGTCCTTATGTTTCATCTCCCTCCAGAGCAGGAAAAAGAACGTAAAAGTGCTGACAGGGATCAAAATCAATAGAGAGACGGGAGAAGGGAGAAGAGAAAAGAAGAGGAAGGTTTTGGAGGATAGAAAACCCCTACTTTATTACACTCAGAAATAATTTTACTTCAAAGAAGATTTTTGGCCCTTCTAGTATGCCTGGCCCCTTAAGTGCTGCAGTATTAAAAATTGTGTAGGCCTGCAGAAAAAGGAATGTACTCTCTATCTGAGAAAATTTAACATTTGGTTGTTTGTTGGTTTGTTGTTTTTTTTATAAGAGCCAGTGATTCATTCTTAGTGAGTCTTCATCTCTTTATGAAACCATTTACATTCCTGCTATAATTGCCCAAATTATAATAAATAAACATATAACAAATAAAAATCCTTCTACTTTAATAAAATTACCATGCCACTTAGGAGATGAATGTACAGACTGTACAGAGCAGATGACAGGTCCCACAGGAGAACCATTTGAACAAACACTGAGAGAATATGAGCAACAAGAAAACTAAATAAAACAGAAGAGTGATGTGTGTTAGCCACACAGCCTGTTGCACACTCCAATGGGATCAGGAAGAAGAAAACTCATGGGCTGAAATAAAGACAGTTTGATAAGGGAAAAAACCCTTATTGTACAAGGAAAGCAAAACCAGAATTCAGTCACTACTTCCCATAGGCAGGCAGGCAGGTGTTCAGCCATCTCAAGGAAATCCAAGATCCATCGTATTTAATGTTGACTTAGGAAGGAAAACACCATCACTTTTTCCTCTTTTCTCTCTCTTCCCCAGCTTTACAGGCTCTGCATGACAACATGGTGTCATCATATGTTGTGAGATATTTGTGCCAGCTGGGGTCACCCGCTCCAGCTCTAGACCTTCATCATCCTCTCAACAATATAAAGCTGGGGAAAGAAGAAGGAAGGGATGGATATTCCAGAGTGATGGTGCTTTTCTGCCTAAGTCAACACTAGGCATGATGGAATATTGCTTTCCTAAGGATGTCCACAGGAAGTGGGGTAACCAAACCCTTATTTTTTCTCTGCTTGTGTGCAAGTTTTAATTTTTGTATTAAACTGTCTATATCTCAACCCATGGTATTTCTTACTCTTACCCTTAGGGTCCACTCACCAATTATGCTGGGCAGAGGGAGAAAGTGTTTTTGTGGGGATTAGTTGCCAGCTGGAGTTAAGCCATGAAGGAACTACAGAGTTAGGGACATCTCTAAAAAGCAGAAGCATCTTTTCTGCAGATGAATCTCCACCAGAAATTTTGTGGTTTAATGAAAGGAAATATTGGCTCCAATATTTCCAGTAGAATCCAGTAGAATCTAGTGTTTGTAAAATCTCTTTCAATTAGTGGCTTGTCTAACAGATTGATGAGAAGCTCTTTTTATTTGGTTTAGTTTACTGAGTCAAGGAGGATGGAATTACCAGTGTGACATAGTGTCGCACTTGTGATCATGCTGGGGTTTGTATTTTAGCTCAAAATGCTCACCTGATATTCTTGACGGGTAATTTCATCTCAGATCCTTCCTCTCTGTTATTCCCTGAGATGCCAGATGAGAGATGGCTGGAGGCAAGAACTGCTCATCAGCCTCAGTGTTTCTGTAAAAGGTTTAAGGTCACAGTAATCTGTCTCTCATGCTGGCTTTTCATGCTTATGCCTAAGTGCATGCCATCCTACCATCATATTATGCACAGCTGAAACAGTCAAGTTGTATATGAAGTAGAAGGAGTCCAATGTTCACTTGAACTCTTCATTCTTCAAAAGCTGGCCTGTGATTTTTCAGGGAGGGTATTTGACCCAAGAAATCAGAGAATATACAAATTCACTATGAAATTAGACAGGTATCTTCAAGCCAGGTAATATGGGAGCAGTGCAAGTACCAAATACTGAAGACAGAGGCTTAAATGCTTGCTATCGTGAGGCCTTTATAGTGTTATTGCTCACAAGCAAAGGTATCCTGGTGACATAAGAGAATTTGCTATCATGATATTACTTTGCTGGGTGATCCATCATTTTCTACCTGATATAGTCATTAATTACCTTAGCTGCCTTTTTTGTTTTTTGTTTTTTGGTGGTTTTTTTTTTTTGTTTGTTTCTTTGTTTGTTTTTGTTTTTGTTTTGTTTTTTGTTTGTTTTGTTTTGTTTTTCTTTGTTTTGGTTTTTTTGTTTGGTTGGTTGGTTGGTTGGCTGGTTGGTTTTTTTTGGTTTTTTGTGGGGTTTTTTGTTTGTTTTTTTGTTTCTTTCTCATCACTATGGGTACAGGAAAGTGAGGTCCTGCTTGACCAACCCAACCTCCTTTTATGACCAGGTGACCCACTTGGTGGATGAGAGAAAGGCTTTGGATGTTCCCTACCTAGACTTGAGCAAAGCCCTTGACACTGTCTTCCACAGCATTTTCCTGGAAAAGCTGGCAGCCCACAGCTTGGACAGGTGCACTCTTTGCTGAGTTCAGCAAGATGTTCAACAAGGCCAAGTACCAGCATCTGGGTCACACTGAGCCCATACACCCTGGGACAGAGTTACTGAAAAGCTGCCCAGTGGAAAAGGACCTGGTCAACAGCTGGCTTAACATGAGCTGGGAGTGTGCCCAGGTGGACAAGAAGGTCAGTGGCAACTTTCTATTTGTCAATCCTCTAGCCTGTAGGTCCAGGGAAGCGACCATTCACTTGTAATCACCACTGGTGAGACCACAACTAAGTTCAGTTCTGGGTCCCCAACTTTGAAAAGGACATGGAGATACTGCAGTATGTCCAGTGAAGGGCAACAATTGAAAGGTCCAGAAAACATGCCTTATGATGGAGCTATGATTGTTTAGTCTCAAGAAAAGGAAGCCCACAGAGGGCCTCATCTCTCTTTGTAGCTGTGACCCAGAGCATTTTGCTCCATAAGTTTAACAAAAAGGTTGTGGATTCAATCCTCATGTGGACCATTCACTTGAAAGTTGGACCTGCTGAGTTGGACCTGTTGAGTTGTACCCTTTCCAACTAAGAATATTATGTGACTTACCTGAAAGGAGGTAATAGTGAAGTGGGGATGGGTCATTCACTGTGCTTGCAGTAAGAGGATGAGAGGAAATGGCCTTAAGCTATGACAGGGGAGATTCAGACTGATATTAGAAAATTCCTTTTTCTGTCAAGGTAATCAGGTATTGGAGCAGGTTGCCCAGAGAGGTGGTGGAGTCTGCACCTCTGGAGGTGTTTAGGAGCTATCTGGATCTGGCACTCAGTAATGTGGTTGAGCACATTAGGGGTTACAGTGGGAGTGCTGCGTGGGAAGTTGGATTGGACGGTCTCAAAGGTCTCTACCAATCTTGCTGGTTCTGTGATTTTATGATTCTCACAGAAAAGCTGTTCTCTGTTCTATATGTGTGGCTGCATACAGAACCTAATTGGTATTCCTCACTATTGAAATAATGAATATAACTGTATGATACACAGTTCTAACTGTGATAATAGTGTGAATATAGATGTGTTATACATTTCTTAGAGTCTAATGTAGCCCCCAAATTATCTATTTAGAAAAGCTAACAGGAAAAAAAAAAGCCTTTTAGAATATCTTCCACTGCATTTCTGAGAGACAGAAATGTGCATTTCAGGGTTTGGTGTCCCAATTTATTACCATCAGTCCAAGCTGAATGCTCTTTTCCAGAATACATTAGCTGCTGTAGCAAACACTAGGAAAGTGGACTTAATAAGAGTGATGTGATGATGCTTATATGCTGTGTTAAACAAAGGATGTCACTCTAATATTAAAGTCACTGCTTGTATCAGAATCTTTGTATTCTGACAGAATTTATAATGTACAAACTAAAACAAGAATACCTAATTTTACAAATGCTTTTTAGCTGCTCAAATGAGCAGCTGAAAAATACAAAGCAATTCAAAGGCAGTAGGAGAAAAATCTTTCCCTTTTCTTGTCTATCTCTTCCTCTTGTTGTACTCTGCATTTCTTTCTCTCATTATTGTCACCATGGCCTTTCCTGCATAGCTTTTACAGGTATTGATTTAATTTTGGCTATCTACACTCGCAATCTGTCATTACTTGTATTTACTCAGCCTCCTGTTCCTAAAATCATTTTAGGAACAGGAGACAGAAAATACAGGTAATTACAGGTTGTGTCATTAAATATGCTGTGTTTTAAATGAGGTTGAAAATTTACAGTATAACTGAGAGTATAATTAGCTGTTAGATCACACCATCTCCCTTCTTCCAGTGATCTCTTCCTCACTGTCACCTTCCTTCTAATACTATTACCACATCATTCAGTTGATGCAGTTAAAAAAAAAAAAAAAAAAAAGGGAGAGGAGAGGAGGTGAGAAGAGGAGAGGGTTGCTCCAGCAGGTAAAGAACTGGAGGCAAACAGAGAAATCAGGATTTCTGCTGTCTGTGTGCTGTGTGTTGCTCACTGAGTCTGTAGTTGGTTTCTGTGTATGATGTAAAACGTTTAAGTCACAGATCAACCCTTTCTGTTACTTCCCTAGAGTCAGTACATATTGAATTGAGCATTGGATAAATTTATCATGCCACTGCTGAGATTATTGTATGAGCACAGAACAGAAATAGTGCAGTGGTCAAACAAGTTAGAAACAAGAAGTGAGGACAGACCATACTTGCTGTCAAAAGGTAATTTGTAAAACAACACTTAAAGAACTAATCTTTCTAATTTTGAAATCAGTATAAATCTGTCAGAAATGGTAAGATATTATCCATTCCACTGGGTCAAAATGTTCCCTTATTCAAAATAATTGCAAATTAAGAAGATACTTGGGCTTCACCTGAACTTGCACCAGTTTTTGAAATAAAGTACATATATATTAAAATCATAAACTTTTTTCTGTGAACTTTTGCTATTACTCTGTAACAGTAAGGTTTTTTGTCTTCTGGACGTGTCTTGGGTTTTGTAACCAAAAAAAAATTTGTCCTATTCCATCTGTTGAAACCCAGATGGGGAGATTTTATTTATCTATTGTACCTCCAGAAGGGAGGGGGTAACTGCCTTCTCTGATAACAAGCCAGCTGTTAAAATTGGGTGGGGCATGCTTTCTTATCTCTGGTCAGTTTTCCACTACCCCCATGGGAATATCTTCTGTTAATGGGTCATTAAAGCTCACCAATGACATGACACATTATATCATACTATTGTGAGGTGCTCTACCCAGGGAGGAGGAGCCAAACCATCTTCACCTATATAAAAAGGAGCCACAAGTGTCACCAGACATCCAGTGTTCCCACGGGACTCCCAAAGCAAGACTGGACCCATCTCTGGACCTTTGGCTCCACAGGATCATTGCTGCTTCCAACAGAACCACATCTGCCACTCCAGGAGGCATTACTTTTGGATTGTTTCCAGCACCCTGACCAACAGGGAGTCAGGTTGTATTTCTGACTCTGTCAGGGTTTTCTAGGATTTCTTGTTTGTTTGTTCGCTTGCTTATTCTTCTGTACTACAACATTTGTATTTTTTAATATCCCTGGTAAAGAACTGCTATACCTATTCCCAAAATCTCTGCTTGACAACCTTTTAATTGCAAATTTATAATAATTTTGAACAGAGGGAAGGGGGGGGGGGGGTGCTTACGTTCCAAGGGAGACTCCAGTCTTCCCTGGCAGATACCTGTCTATCTAAACCGAGACAGGACAGGAAAAGGATTTGAAGGGGAAAAGTCACTCCACAGTAGGGGTAATGCAGGTTTTAATCCACCTTCCCAACATTTACTGCCAGATTGCAAAAAAAACCCCAACAACTTGACTGCTACAGCAAATCAGGAGCCCACTCTGACTTTAGACATTTATAAAATTGACAAGGACACTACTTTTACCAAAATCTATCAAAACTGTCTGGCTGGTCTGGCTCCTGCGTATGAAACCATGAAAAATTATGGTGTTGATTTTGAAACTATGCTTTCTGTCTCTCTATTTTCCCCCTTTATCCATTTATACCTGTGAAAATGAAGCTGAAAAAGGTGTTCTTGATGTAAAAAGAGTAGGTGACCGTGTTGGTAATATACTTGAGATCTTCTTTTCAGCCTTAATAATTTTATTTCTTTTCATTTCAAATCAATTCTTTTGGTCTTGAGGGTATTATTTTAATACTGCTGAAATCATTATTTCTTAACATATTTATATAGCTTTCAATAGAAAGGAAATATTTCAGGAAACCCTTAAAATATTTCAGGAAATACCTTGTTAGTTTTCTTTTGTTTTGTCAAAATTTTATTTAGTTATTAAAAGTTCAATCTATTTTTTTAATTATTTTTTATTTTTCAGATTTGTTTTACTAGACGTTTTGCTTTATCTTTTATTTTATTTTATATTTTCCTTTATCTTTTATAATGATAATTTTAGCTTCATGCTTTCAAGGTTATTTGATTCATTGTTTTCCTGAGAGTACTTTTGTGTGGTTCATTCATCAGGATATCTTCCATATACATTCTTTTCTTTTAATATTCCCTGTCAATTCTTGTTCTGTTAAAATATCTCTATTGCTTATCTGTCAAGACCTTAATACTTTCCCCATTGTGATGGTCCTGCTGGTATCTCATTAAACCATGTATCACACTTACCACAGAAATACAGATAGTTGCCAATTTACTCTCCTATTAGGAAACATAGCCCCTTCTACTTTCCCTCCTCCTTCTCCTTTCCTTCAGTTCCCTTCATCCACACCCCTCTCCCTAGCACAGCTCTCTTTCTAAGCAAAATTTATCATGTGCTGAAAGGTGCCATTCTTCTCCTTCTCCCAGGTCAGCTACTGAACAAGAATATGGGTTTTCTGGAAAAAAACAGATTCTATGTTGAATTCTGTCTCAGAGCTCTGTGTTCTGGGAGCACTGCAAATGTACTGCATATATTGGAATTATGTAGCAATAAATGTTGTGCTCCAAAGAAAGACTGACAGAAGAACACTTCCTAAATTTTTTTCTAATTCTAAAATTCTTCACTTCTGCTGTCTTGTTTCCTGCACCTGAACATCACAATAGCCCCACCTGCAGTTTTCACAGTGTTCTTTGTCTTTCTCTAATCTCTGGACCATAAATCAACTCAAGTGACTAGCCAGGGCCTTATGAGATTGGACGCTTGTTTGAAATACCCCTTAGCAGACTCTTGTTGACTGTCAGTTTGTTGATCATATTGAATACTCTGGCTTTCCACTTCCATGTGGCTGAGGAAGCTAGACACTCCAAGAAGCAATGAGTATGACTTCTGTGATTAGCTTTGGGAAACATGCTAGTAATGGCCATGCTTGTGAGTCTCAATTTGACTCGTAGATCTGGGAGCCAAAGAACCATCTCTGAAGTTCCCCATGATTGACAAGTAAGCCCTGTGGCTTTCTTCTGGGTCACCATGCCAACCACAGGTAATGCTTCTCACTAAATGGGTAACATGGTCTGTTGGCTTTTCATCCTTCCGTGCATGTGTCTGTGAGTGGTTTCCAATGCATTAATTTTAGTTTGCCCTAGACTAGCCACATATATATGAATTAGATGTGTATGTAGCAACCATAATGTAGAACAATGTCACTTGTACACTGTAACTTTTCATGTGATTTTCTATGTTATTTTTAGTTGTTTTGCCAATATATAGCAATTTAGTTAAATCATGCATTTTAACTATATACATTTCACTTAAAAATGGGCATGTTTTGTATTCAGAAGGCAGACCATATGGCACTCAGGCATATTTTTTTAAGGCTCTCAGGATTGGAACTGTTTCTATAACACAAAATACCAAGAGAATGTCAAAGAATAAGAAAAGGAAGTTTTAATATGGAAACGATGGCCATCCATAATGATGGTAACATTTAATGATAAGTAACTTTACAGTTTTGTGAAGCTTATAGAATTCTTCTATTAATATTTTTGTCAGAAAATTAGTATGTCTCTCAGAGTGAAGTTCTAGCACTCATGCAAATGCATATATATTGTGTCAATGTGCTGAGTCTCTACATAAAACACAGACTTATTGTACAGACATTACTGAAGAGAAATTTTTACCTCTGAAAAGCCTCATGCCATTGTCTTTTTGCTAATAGACAACTACTAAAAAAAATGGAAACCAGTCTTTATGTGTATCTCCAAGGTCTCTATACTTAACAAAAAATGTTTAAGGGAAAAAAAGAACCCACAGTAGTTGTGGGTGGGTTCAAAGTTTACTTACACAAACTCAATCCATGCATTCCTGTGGGACCATGGCAGGGCGCCTGAGTCATCTGGGTGGTATTCTTGTAAGGACACTGTCAAATAGTTTTGAACATCTTGTGGAGATCAGGATAGATTATTAACAACTTGAGAAAGGCAGACTTTTGGGACTTCATGCCCAGTTTCACAAAAGACAAAAAATGTGTGCAAGAAATGACAAACCAGTCAGTTTGATCCCTGAAAGAGTAATGAAATAGATCCTAGGCATGTAAGGGAGAAGCAGGTGATGGGAGCAGCCTGTGTGGCTTGAAGAGAAGTTGATGCTCAACCTTGCTGGTTTCAGTAATAATATGTCTGGATTTGTGGGTAAGGAGGGAATAGGAGATGTTAGCAGAGCTTTCAACAATTTCTTAAAATGTTTTTGAAGCCAAGCCAGAAACTAAGTTTTCTAAATGGCTTTCCTATGAGGTGGTTGCACATTTAGGCTCAAATATGGTGGGAACCACTCTGTGTCTGCTTGGAGGCTGGTGTGTTATGGGGTCTCATGGGACATCTAGGGCCTGTCCTCCTTATGGTCTTTATCTCCTACCTGGGAGGTCACAAAGTGTACTCTCTCAAGATGCCAGGAGCACAGAGAAGTTGATGACCAGATATTTTCAAATCCCTTTCTGATAAAAAATTGGAGAAAATCAGTTTATTTATTTATTTTTACAAAATATATTTTAACTGTTACAAGCAACCTTTTCCTGTTGGCTGTGCTCCAGATACTCTCTAAGAAAATCAGTATAATGAATCTTAAAAATTAATTAGAAAAATTCTTTAGTTGATGAGGAGTCCTTGTCCTGCCTTTCTAATAGTTCAAGTTTTCTTTTTTTGGTGGAGTCTGATCTATCCTTCTATTTTTCTCTTGTGTCCTTTAGATGCAATATTGCATTCTATACTTTAGAATGACATGTCAAGTGCAGTGATGTTTACATTACTTAAAGAGTTTTTAAAGCTAGTTTAATAATTTCTTATGGATACTGTTTTCAAATTTTTTACCTAGATGAAAAGGGATTTTATTCCTTATTATTTTAATAAAATGTTAATTCAGTGGAAAATTTAGTAAAAAATAATAATGCCTCATCTACTATGAAAATGTATTTATCCACATACCTAATCAATAGTAATGTCAAAGGAAAATTTTAGCAGTCAACAATTTTTTCCCTTGAAGAATAATCAGAGTTCTGCACAAACTACCAAGGTTTTTAACACTGTTATTGTAAAAATTATGAGTTTAATAGTGTTCAAATTAAGCAGATATAAAATCAAAGCTTGAAGTCATTCTCTGTGTGCAGAGAAGGATGTGGTTTATGCATGAATCTAATTAAAATGCATGAGTGTTAGGCTCTCAGAGAAGTAGAACAATCTTAGCAACAGAATGCTAAGAAATTCTAATAAATTTTGCTGACTCTCACTTATATTCATTTAGGATGCACCCTGGAACCTTGTGCATATGCCTGGAACCTTCTCCATGCTACCTGGCTTTGTCTTAATTCTACAAGTGGAGGTATCTAATTACTTCATTGTTGGATTTATCCTCTTTCTGTCCACAGCCATAAGGTAGTTATCCAAATAATTAGATTCTTTGACCTCTTAAATTAGATTTGGCAGCATTTATCCATCTTTATTGACCCTCTTCTTCACTTTAGCATAAAATAAAACCAGAGATAGAAAATTTAAATTAACATAATATTTATTTGAAAAGTACCATGTCTAATGCAGATCTGTCTAATGCAGACACTAACACTTCCCTTCCAGAGATCCCAAGAGTCCTCTATGCCTATGTTGTAAATAATTTATTCTCAGCTCACATTTCACAAATGCTTAAAGTACAACACTTTTCACTTTTATTTTGAATTAACAACATTCAGATATGAACAATAGCTTTTAAATAGAGCCTTGTGTTATGATCTGATTACCAAGAGATGTGTCTACATGAATTAAGATGACAGATGTATACAAAACCATAAGCTGAAGTCAATAATACAGATTTTATTCAACAGTAAATGTGAGGTAGAGATATAGAAAGAAATAAAAAAGAGGAGGTGGGGAGCAGAATAGAGAGAGATGTAAAGTCAGCACCTGTGGATCGAGTGACTTCTCATTGATCCTTCTTCACTGTGGGCATCTGTCAGGGTCCACAAATATATGCTGGAAACCTGGTGGCTCATTTTAAGGATCTCAGAGCGCAAAAGACGCAGCAGGGGACAACACATTTTACTCAATCAAAAATGCACCTTTATTTAGTGCCAACAAATGCCATAGTGGGGAGACAAATAAAGAATAGTAAGAAAAGATAGAGAAAGAGGGGAAGGGGATTATAACTACCAATCTGGAGGGATGAGTCCTTGAGGCTGAGATGCCTATAGGTATGATCTTCTGTGGGATGATCACAAAAGTAAGCAGGGGTGTCCAGAGCTTTTATAGGTTGGTCAAGGTGGGAACCAAAGCAAGAGGCATAGAGCCAAAGCAGGAACCACCTGTGTTGAGGTTCGGTGCTCAGGAACAAGCTGCACACTGTACCTCTGGTGCGGACAGACCAGTTTGGACAAGTAGCCTTGGCTCAGTCCACTGTGACAGGTCCATTGTTCTTTCACTCCCTTCTCATGGAGATGCATACCAGTCCTCCAAGTCCTTGGCAAACGTTCCACCTCAGCCACACCAGGGCTCCTTTCAGAGTCTGGGTTCTCAGTCCTCAATCATTGGAGACAGTCATGAGGCATATCACATCCTTGGACAGACTCTGACAGCATCCCAGTGCCGAGGGGTCCTGGAGACATTCTTCTGAGAGTATCACCTTAATATAGGTTAAGTTCCAGGTATCCATGGGGTGAATGCTCCCATGAGGTAGATGTTCCCATAACTTGGAGTGGCAAGTGTCTGAGCAGTTGTTTCCTTTCACACAGTTTGCCACAGTGGGAATTTTTTGTCTGGATATATTGACTAGGATGTGCTAACCAGATCTTACATTTGTCAGCAAGTTCATTGTAACATTTCATTTAAGAAGGATCTTAAACTTTTCACAATCTCAGATTTTCAAAAAGAATTGATCAATCTTGCTGAAATAGAACAATCTACATCCAGTAACTGACATTTATTTCTTAATTAAAAGAAAAAAAAATGATATATGGACAGTTTTATTAATAGATATTAATAACTTTGCACAAGAACCCAGGGGAGGAAGCTTTTCTAAGGTGAACAAGGGCCAACATCAAAAGCCTTGTATTCTTTTGCCCAAAGAGTGATGCAATCAATTGATCTGTTACACTGCAGGCTCACAGCCACCCTCCAAGGGAAGGGATGTTCAAAACTAATGGTGTTATGCTACAGCAACAGTCCTTCCCATAAAATATAAAGCTCTAGATAATTTGTACATAGCTGTAAAATTTTCATAAAGGAGATTTACAGACAAAAGAATTTTAAATAAGGAGCAAAATAGTTGAAGCTGAACCTTCAGAACTGATTTGATGTGCCTGTAAGCAAGGATATTTTGCTTAGTTCTAAGGCCAAAAGAAAGCAATGCTAATCAAATCAAGCACTGACTAGAAAGTGCTGTGGCTCTTATTCCATTAAAAATATAGCTATAGGTCAAGGCTCCCTGGTTAGACAATAATCTTTTTCACTGGGTACTTTTGATTCATAAATTGTTCTTTGCCTTTAATCTAATCAAGTAGAGAAGAAAGCAATTTGTTTTCTTGTAAGAGAAATGATTACTACATTATCTCTTTTTTTGAGATAGGGTAGTATAGCAATTAGTTGTTTTATCGTAAAATTTCCAACTCCTAATTATTAGTAAATTCTAAACAAAATTCATTATTTATTCATTATTTCACCAACTCTTTTTCTGAGATCTTTCTGGATCTGGATCTGGACCTGGACCTCAATCCTACCTCAACTTGATCTCTCTCAGAAGTAGATGGACACTGAATTCCCCTGTGTGTCAATCAATTGTGGCTCAACTGTGGTGGAGAGAACTTACAAACTAAAAGCAAGAAAACCCTTGGGTTAAGTTAAAGACAGTCTGGTAGTAAAAAAAACCAAAACACCAACAACACCACAATAACAAAAACCTCAAGCCAACATAACCAACCAAACAAAAAAACCCTAATAAAAAATAAACCACATTAAAAACCAAAGCCAAGGAGAGGAAAAAGGTGAGAAAAAAACACCCTTTTAATTTCTCACTCTGTCAGCAACTGGTGCCTAGCAGTAACAATACTGATATACTTGCTCTTCCCCGAGTTTTTATGGTTGAGTATGATACCATAAAGTATGGGGTATCCCTTTGGACAGTTGGGGTCAGCTGCGCTTCCCAATTCATGCCCCAGGATGCGCACTGGTGGGATGGGGTGAGGAGCAGAAAAGGTCTTAGCTCACTATAAGGCCTGTTCAGCTGTAGCTACAACACTGTTGTGGTATCAAAACTGTTTTTAACACAAATCCAAAAGACAGCTCCATAACAGAGCTATAAGAAAACTTGATTTTATCCCAGAAAAAAATCAATATTGAATTTTGAAAACTCCATCTGCCAGAATCAAGTACAATATTATCAAAAACCTTAATCATTTGCTTATTTATTTGTCTTACAAAGATGACTGTGATTTTTGCCTTTTCCCACTTCTGTCCACACAAAAAGCATGATCTTCTCCTCTAGAACTTTTGCGCGAGGAACTAATTTCATTTTGATTTTTTTATCAATATTGTTTGATCAGAAGAATGTGGGGGATGAGCTGTGCAGATGCCATGTGCAGGAGGCAGCTGGGACAAGATGGGGAGAAATGGAGAAAAGCTGTGTCTCTGGGGTCACTTTGCCTAAGAACCATTTCATCACCCTTCCAGGAGCTGTGCAGGCTCCTCAGCAGGCAGCATGCACACTTCTCCACTGCATGGACATCAACAGCACACTCTGACTTTCTGGTGGTAGCTCCCACTTTTTCTCTCTCCTCTTTCTCTCCATCTCTATTCTTTCTCCTTTTCCTTCCTTCTTTTCTATTCTTCTTTAGTAGGGCAATGTTCTTTTGATTACCAGTAAATGGTTGTCAGATATAATATCTGCCTCGTTTGGCTTAATTTTGTCCTAGAACATCTGCTTTAAAAGAACTCCCCACAGCAAAACATGACACATTGTCCATGTGTTTCTTCAGGACCAGTGTCAACACTTTTGACTGTACTTGGAACCTTCTGCAGAAACTCGAGACTGGCAGAATCTGGCTTCTGTAAAGTCAGAATGCTGAAATATTTGTGTGTAACATACCAAAAATGTCTCATACATATAGAAAGACTATACCTCTTTTACGTAGGCATTACAAATTCTCTTTATTTTCCAGATTTTCAGGCCTACCTTCCGAAATAATACCTTTAACAATTTTCCAATCATTATATATATTTTTTTTGCCTTTAATAGACTCAGTATATTAATTGTGTTTTACCACAACAGGCCTTCTCAACCTGCAAACTTCTTTGCCACACCTTGTCATTTGCATGAGTAAGATCAGCAGTTGAGATAAGTCACCAGTTTTCTTTCTCCAACAGAAGCGTGCCATGTACAGCTGCTAGGAAACACAACCTTGCAGGCCAGAATAAAGCAACAAACAGCATAGCATTTAAAATAGGTTCCATCTTAACAGATAGAGATGCAATTTTCTATAAAAAGCACCAAACACCAAAAAGCAATATGAAATAACACCACCAACCAACCAACAAACCAACCAAAAAGCCAAAGCAACAATAAAATGGACAAACACGAAACAAACAACCTCCTACCAAGCCTTTGGAGATACAGAGAGTGTAATATCACTGTTTAATTACTGAGACCAACTCTCTAATTGCAGGTCTAACCACGTAACATCTGTTGCTCTGATATGTCTGTCCCAAAACAGATCTTTATTCATCTGTTGATACAATGATGGAGAACAAATGCATGATCTTTTATTTCCAATTTAGCAGTACTTTCACAACGAATTATGTATATATTATAAGAGACAATCTCCAATATTTTCATTATTCCTCTCTTATAAAAAAAATGTATTTGATGCATCTAAAAGAAATAAAATCTGCATAAAATATGTGGCATCTACCTTCCTAAGGTAGAAGAATAAACTTAATTTAAAAAAAAAAAAGTTACCCTACCACATAAAAATACCAATTAGAACTGATTTTATCCTGTGTTTTTAAACAGTTACTTAGAATCTATGCTAATCAAACTCACTCTTTCTCTTTGGGAACATAATTGCCTCTCTTTGCTCTGTTGTTTACTAGAGAATTTTTGTGCAGTTTCTCCTACTCCTTCTATTTTTGTACTCCAAAGAAGGTAGCTTTTGATTTTCCTGGTTTAGTGTGGTCTCTAACCCAACTGTTTAGCACAATTCCAAGTTAAATGAAACTTCCCTTAAGAGTAAGAGAAACAGAAGATCCGCTAGTAGAGTGTTGGAAACCATATGAGTAAAGCCTCTTAGGTAATATGAGTAAAACCTTTTGCATGGCTTTCACTGGGCATGAAATACAACCACACTCAACACAGAGTGTTTGCTTGATATGAAATGACATAAGCATATTTCCAACCCTGAAAACCTCAGAGCGACCGATCTGCTGTAATATGTTCAGTATGATTAGTCTTCAATATATATATATATGTGTGTAATTTCTTTGTTGGTTGGTGTTGCTGTATGGGCTGATTATTTTTTGTTTCTTTGGAGTTTTTTTGTTTTGTTTCATTTTGTTTTGGTTTGGTTTTTTTTTTTTTTTCATTTTACCACAGGAGTAGATCTAGAAGCACTACAGCACATTCAATAACAACTCCCTCTGAGACAGAAAGTTAACAGGCAGTACTTCAGTTTCCCACAAACAATAGTTGTCAAAGGAAGGTTTTCATTGTAAATTGCAAAAAAACACATAAAATCATTTTAATAAACAACTTTTAACAGTATGCACAAAGGCAGCAGTAAGGAAAAACATGTTAGTGATTTGTAATTAAAGTCCACAGATTGTTATGTTTCTAGTTCACACAGGTAATGAAATTAAACAGAAAACTTTGCTACGTATTTTTTTATATTCTTCCAGAACTTATGTATGTCTATTTATTTATTTATTAAAAAAAAAAAAAAAAAGTATATATATATTCTTTTGATATCCTGTTAGGATATCAGAGGAGCTGAATGCATTGGTCAGACTTTGGCCCTAGCCCTGATACTCATAAGAGCTTTGTCTGCAAGGAATGGGAATTTTTCAGATGTGAGTAAACCAATTGAAGGCCTAGACCACCTTCTAAACAAAATAAGCTGTAATAAATGTTTTCTCCAGTAAATCACTCCATAATACTTTAGGTCCAAGATATGCCTGACATGTATCAAGTTGATTTGATAGCTGTCAGTACTTTTCCACTTCCAGTTAGCCACCATCGAAATATTGTGCTGTTGCCCAGTGTATTTGCTTTGACAATACATCAGATTTAATGTGTGCATCTCAGTATTAATAGATAGATTATTTATTTTTTAAATATTAAATTTTCTGAAATTACATGATACAAAACTATTTTGCACTGAGTTTCTTGCATATTTAGAACTTCTGTGGCTATCTCTAGGGTAACAAAAAAACCTCCAGAAACCCCAAACCAAACCCCAAATGTTTGTAGTTTAGAGTCAACTTGTGTTAAGTTTAGCTAGAATCCCTCCAGTCAGACCAGGAATTCTGAGGTTCCTTTAGGTTGCAGTTCTTGCATGCAGACAGCTCACAGAAATTAAGACAAGATTGTGCTCACCCTAACAGTGCACCCTAACTGCCCACCAAAGCCACGTTATCACTCTCTTTCAGCAGCAGGATCAGAGATAGAGAGTGGGAAAAAAAAAAAAAAAAAAAAAAAAAAAAAAAAAAAAAAAAAAAAAAAAAAAAAAAAAAAAAAAGGCTCATGGGTTGAGATAAGGACAGGGAACAGGGAGAGATCTCTCTAGTTACCATCATAGGCAAAACAGGCTTGACCAGGGTAATGAATTTAGTTTATTGTCAATAAAATAACAGTAGTAATGAGGGTAATGAGAAATAAACCCAAATCTAAGAACCCTTTTCCCTAACTTCTCTCTTCTTCCTGGGCACAACTTCACTTGTAATCTCTCTACCTTCTCCCTACCAGTGCCACACAGGGACAAGGACCAGGAGTTGGTGTCAGTTCAGTCCTTATTGTATCTGTTTCTTTTCTTGCTTCTCATGCTTTCTCCCTCCTCTAATGTAGAGTCTCACCCACAGGAGACAAACCTTTATGAAATTCTCCAACATGGGTACTTGCACAGGCTGTAGTTCTTCACAAATGGCTCCATTTTGGGTCCTCTACCAGGCCACAGGTTCTGAGAGAAAACATTTGCATAGGCTTCCATCCACAGGGAGGGTCATGACTTCCATCAGAAACCTGCTCTAGTGTGTACTACTCTTCATGGACTACAGCTTCTTTAATCGAACCTTCTGTGGTGTAGGGTCCTCCATGGACTTCAGGGTGGTTATGTGCTTCATCATGGACCTCCACAGGCTTTAGGAGAATGTCTGCTTTGGCACCTGGAATACCTCCTACCCCTCATTCTTCAATGACCTTGGTGTCTGCAGAATCATTTTATCACATTCTCTCTCACCTCTCCCATCTGCTGCTCCACAGAGATTATTCGTGCATTCCTAAATATGTTATCCCAAAGGTGCTGCCATTGCCACTGATGGGTTAAGGGTTTGGTAAGCCATGAACCCATCTTAGAGGATCACTGGGTCCATCGGACATGTGGAGGCAGCTTCTGGTGTCTTCTAACAGAAACCACCATGGAAACCAATGCCCCCTCCCTCCCACAGCTCCAGCCTCACTTACGCTACCAAAATCGTGCCATGTAGCTCAATACAACATGATAAGACCCAAGAGTTAATTCACACTCAGAAGAAACCTTAGTGGTACAATGTGATACTTCTCAACACGTCACCTTACTAGGAGGCCTGATGTAGAAGAAAAGAACAAGCTCTGAAGATCTCTGTGAAATATTTCTGGAAGAAGCTTGACACAGTACCTCTACAGAAGAAAGCAGGTTTTTTGAAGTTAAATCAAATATTGGTGTAGAATACTTCACTTTTTGTTTGTTTGTTTGGGGTTTTTGTTTGTTTGTTTGTTTTTGTTTTTTGTGGTTTTGTTTGCTTGTTTGTGGGGGGTTTTTTGTTTGTTTGTTTTTGTTGTTTTTGTTTTGGTTTTGTTTTTGTTTTTGTTTTTGTTTTTTAAATACAAGTTTGCATCTCAGTGATGAATTTAGTTGGTTTTCCCCTGGATGAAAATGTTGTGGCTTTTTTTCCATCTTCTTAACAGAAGTTGTCTATATTGTACATAGAAAACAGGCTGGGAAGAAGATGATAGACACTGAATAGGCTGATGAATGCATCCATTCATTAAATCTATAGCATGAAAACACAGTCCAAGTGCCAAAAAAGTGTAGTGGGAAATTATGTATGGTAGTTTTGTAAAGTATTTTAATCCAGGAGAGGCAAATATGATAGGAAACTGTCGCTCAGACAAAATTATCTGATTTACTCTTTTTTTTTTTTTTTTTTAATGATATTTCTGCTGATAAAATTGAAAAGTACAGAAGCATAGCCTTATGAGACAGGAACGGAAATAAAGATAACTTAAATGAGAGCCTCCTTCGAATTAAAATCTAAGTATTTTATATAACTAAAGAAATGCTCGCAGGTGGTTTTGTAGAGTGAACTCAGTAACTGACATGACTGCACTGAAATATCCTTTCAGTAACATGAAAGTTAATAGACTGATAGTATATTTCCCATTATAATATACTCAGTGGCCTCTGTTGTTTCAAATTATATCATGCTTGAGTAATTGCAAAATCAGCAATAGTGATAGTTAACTTTAACAAGCAGAAGTCTTCTCATTAAATTACTGTGAACAGTTCTACAGCTGTAACAGAGGAACTTATGTAATATCATGACAGGCTGGTATCCACATGCCCTTGTAGCCTGTGGATATGCCTCTGCTTTCTTCCTGCTCTTTTTCCACAGAAGCACACTTCTGAATCTTTCTGGCTGGTTGGTTACTGGCTGTCTGGAAACCTTTTCTCTAATACCAGTAATGATAAGTATTGCATTACAGAATGGCAAACATCTTCCCCTCGGAACTGAACCCTTGTTCTAACTCTGCTGACCGTAATTCTCACCTGGGAAAGCTTAGTGCCTATCAGGGCTGAATGTGGTTTTTTTGCATAGGCTGAGGTGAGATAGTTTGACCAGAGACAGATGGCAATTTGGTGGGACTGCCAGGGCAAAGAATCAGTCACTGGGTGCTGCTCAGCACACACTTTGCTCACCTTTTGCAAAATTTAGAACTTTCATGCTGACAAAATGGCTGAGAATTCACTCTTTTCCTTTATATGTATGCAAATAAAATGATTTTGAGAAGAAAAGAATTCAGAAAACATATCTATTTCTATAACTTTTGATTAAATAAATCTATTTCTAGATTCCTTGGAGGATACTATAAGAGCTATTTCTTCAGTGGTCCATTGCGGGGTAAACATCTAAAGATGCATTTCAGTTTTTCTCAGATGAATTCTCACCTGCAGATGAATTCTCCCCTGAAAAAAATTCAAAAGTTCCTTATGCCTAGAGACTTCTTTTACCATGGAAGAAGAACTACAGCACCTAGCATTTCTTTCTTACTTTTAAGTTAATATCTGAAATCCAAATGTCTCTAGCAGTATTAAATTCTGCATATGACTATCTGTTTATTATCTGTGTATCGTATATGCATATATTTGCATGTGTATGACGCACAGTGGTTTAAAATCATTCAAATTCTCATAGTTTTAGCAATATATTTTTCTCCCTAAAGAAATTAATTTCTGTTATAAATATGACAGCACACTTGATACTGAGATCTTTTTCAAGGCTGGAATTTTGTGCATTGTTCCTATAAAATCAATCTTCTTTCTGTATTTATTAAGAAGAAAGTTAACAGCAGAAGTGTCAACATAGCATATAGACAGCATAAAGGCTATATAGTCTCTCTAAACATTCTAGAATGCTTCATTGCATACCATAGGAAAGGAAAACAGTCTGCTGCTGGGAGAGAAACACAGAGGTTTTCTACTGTAACTTTTAAAAATATATTTAGAAGATATTAGAAAATATTTAGGCTGGTATAAGTCACTCATTTTATTGCTTCATGTGTATCTTAAGCTCAAGAAACCTTACTTAAAAAATTATAATTTCTGTTCCTGTTTAGGGATTAATTTGGTTTCTCTTTTGTAATATAAATTGAGGAAGTTAACTGCCTTTTGCCTCCTTTATATGCATCTAAGGCTGGGTTCAAGTATTTATAAAAACGTGGAATCAAATAATGACAATGGATATGCTTTATTAATTTATTTTTGCTATTGTATGTATTCTAAATGCAATCAGACATGGCTGTATAGTATAAATAGTCTGGGGGTAAAACTGGGAATAAAGTTTAAATTGCTGCTCTGGGTTTCCTTGGAAATTCTGATGACAGTTTTATTGCAAGTTGAATTCCCTGGGGAAAATAAAATAAAACCAACCTAGCACCATTCTGCCATATCTCTCACTGACGAAAATCAATCAAATAAACCATGTTATCTCCCTGAAGATGGCACCATAGTAACTTTGCAGTTCTCAATGGATAAAGAGATCCAAACCACATCCTGCCAATTCCTACCCTGTTCTTTCCTACCTTAATGGATTTCTAGATTCCAGGGTATGCTTGTGTATTACTGTATATGCAGTATTTATAATACAATAATATATGAATAATATTATTTATATATTTACTAGAATTAATGCAATCAATATAAATATAATTTAGATTATAGTGGAGCCTTCCTGGTTTTGGTTCTCTGGGAGTAACCAGCCCAGAAAAAGACTTGTCATTATGACTGGGTCTGTACTGGCAGAAGGCATGTTCTGCAGCGGTAGCCTCATGGGAACAGAGAGGATAGTTTTGATGATATTTAGCTTGTTTTCTTTCAGTGCAGTACTTGGCTGCAAAGGGAGTCCTGCCTACGAGCTGGTGTTTTCTGCAGGCTAGAAGTTCAAATTATTTACTCAAATACTTGAGCATATACCTGACAATATCTCAAGAATATATGGCTGTACTGAAGTTCAACCCAGATTACTCAAGATTCAAAATTTAGTTTTATGTCCTTGTTTCTTCTTGCAGATTCCAGAACTCCCAGAGGAAATTCCTTCATACTTCCCAAGGTTTCTGGAGAAAAATTATTGCAACAGTTATAAAAACTGTAGATGAAATGTTTAAAAAAGCCTCCAAAATAAAACCAATGTAAGTGTCTATTGCAACTTCTTTTTTTCCTTAAGAAAAAATGTCACCCAAGATATGACTGATTAAATACTGTATGCTTAATAGAAAGTCATACCACCTTGTTTTCTTTCCGATTCCTGCATGTTTGCCTGTTTTGATTAGGCTTAACAGATGAAGCATAGCGCTTAATTTTTAAATGTCTTGCATTTCACTTTTTTTTCAAAACATATTTTACCTTCATAGATTTCACCTCTGTTTTTTGTGCCACTCTAAATTAAAATTCAGTTATTTTGCTTATTCCTCTTCTGCAATGGTGGTGTGGGTGGTTTTAAGATTAGATCTTCCCAATTTAGTTTTCCTGATTCCATATTTGAAACTTGCTGTTACATCTGTTATTGAAGCAAGATTGCATCACAGAATCAAACATTAAATCCTTTGTGTTGGAAGAGAGCTGTAAAGATCATTTAGCTCCAATCCTACAGTGAGCAGGAATTTCTTCAATCAGATCAAGTTCTGTCCAATCTGGTTTGGAATGTTCCTTTATCCACCACATCTCTGGGTAAGGTTTCACCACAACCACCTTAATTGTAAAAAAAGTCTACCTAATATCTAGTCTGAATAACTCACTTTTAGTTTAAAAACTTTAACCCTTGTTCTATCACAATAGACCCCAACAAAAAAAATCTCTCCCCATCTTCTTTTCAAGCCCCATTTTAGCACTGGAAGGCCACCATGGGGTCTCCCCAGAGCCTGACCTACCCCACACTGAACAATCTCAACTCTCTCAGCCCATCCTCATAGAAGTGCTCCAGTCTTCTGGTTATTTTTGTGGCCTTCCTTTGGGCCTGTTCCAAGAGGTCCATGTGCCCCTTGTACTGAGGATTCCAGAACCGCACACAGTATTCCAAGTAGAGATACATATCACTCCATCCCAGGCTGCCTCCAATCCTGAAGTGACTGACTAGATAACCTGCATTGGAAACCAACATCCCTTTGGCAGGGCTGTTTATTAGCCAGCTTAAGAAGTTGCCCTCAGAGGAATCCAAGACTCTCCCGGACTGTGTACTGTGGTTACTCTGAGTGAATATACTTGCTGACACTGTACATGCCCTGCAAGTTTGTTTGAGGCAGCATATATTAAATACAGTTCATCTTTGGAGCCTATGGTTAGTGCAGAGAAGCAGAGCAAGAAAGGATCAGAAGTAAATGCAGTGACATTTTAGTGTGGTCAAGTCTAAATTAGGTAATATTGAATTCTGCTAGTTTTAAAAATTGTTTGATTTGAAACCAGCCACCTCGGGTGTTTTAATTAATTATGATAACTTAAACTGTTTCAGCAGATTTTTGTATAGTTTAGGCTGAATTACTTATTACTTACTTTCTGATAATTAAAAGATGTCATACCCAGATTCCGAAAACTTAGCTATTTTAAACGAAACGTATGAAGATTGTCCCAAATCTCCTTTGCTTAGAAATGGATTTTTCTTTATTTTTCCCGTCAGCATGAGGGGTAGTTTTTTCCCCAAATATTTTCTCTGCAAAAAATATTTTGTAGCAACAAAGAAATGTTTACATTGTTTCATATAAACCTGTATATTTCACTTACTAAAATATACATGTATCCAAGAGCTTAGGGATGTTCTGATACTGATACATCTCTTCTTTCTCTTCGTTCGGTAAGAAAGAATCTGACTTATACATTTTTTAAAAGTTGAAAAAAAAATGCTTGGTTCTCCAGTGACCATCTCAAAAATAAAAGCGTATTATCCCCTACCTGAAAATGCACAAAGAACCTCAAGCATTAAAGGAGAATGTGCCTATCCTTCCAAAAGACACAATGTTCTTTGAGAAGGGTGCTCACCACTTAAAAACTTCAAAGAGAAGCTTTACCCACAACATAGAAATCTGGTGGCCTTCTTTTCCGTTTTAACACCTCTGAGATTGATCTGCATTGTATCCCAAGTAATTTGAAGTAATCACATAATTGCAATAAGGGCAGGCTGAAGGGTCAGGGAAATACTTTAAGAACAAAAGAAAGATCAGAACTAAGCCTTTCAGAAATAAATAAGCTTTGAGAATAATAATAATATTAATCTAGTAAGTTCCATATCTGGCTTACGAGATAAACAATATTTCTAAATCAGAGCCGCAAAGCAGATAAACTAAAGTACAAGGACTGCTAACAAGCAAAATGTTGATACTCTGATATAAAACCAAAACAATACTTATTTCTTTATAGTAATTGTATCCTGTCCTCTTCTATTTATGACCAGCAATATGATGGGTGATGAGAGACTTAGCCAGTGAAATAATTAGGTAATCCTTAATCCTTTACTGATGATGTGTGCAAAGACCCTCAAGGCCCCAAATTTTGTCAACAAGTAATTTTCTCATCTGGAAAACCAGCAGAATTTCATAGGTTCAGTCAAGTGAAAAGGCATCTGTAGCTAAAAAATATTAATGACCAAAGCACAGACATAAAAACTGAATTACTAGCTCTCTGGAATGTTTTGGGTAAGAAGTTTCTTAAAACCTAAACCTTCATCTTCAAGTTCACTTAATATACATCATGATCAATTGTTAGACATGACATCACTGTTACTGTTGTACTATTATCAAGACTTGGGGGTGATGGTTACTCTGTACAGAGAATGATTAGTGTGCAAAACCCCCAGATGTCTTATCTATACTGTGTAAAAGTGGTCCATAAGTAAAGAATGGCTCATGAAATAAGGGATGGCTAAGGTTAGAGAAATTACTTGTCAGTTCTGAGCCCTGAATATAAATTAGTTTCTGGCCATGAGAGCTGAGAACTGAGTTCAGGAGAACAGAATTTCTGTTGTTGTCCTTCCCATTGTGCTCTGGATAAGTTTGGCATTCTGTCAGGAACAACTAAGAAAAGAAATGAACCATCTGCTAATAGACCTTGTAGCTGTGCTCATCTGATGAGTATTTGTGCAAGAGTTAAAAAAAAAAAAAATCAGACAGGATGCTTTAGTGAGAAAATGGATCAATATGGCAATAAAGGCTATGGCGGTCATTCTGGGCCATACTGCTAATTATCCAGGAATCCTGGACAAAACTAAAAAATTCACATCCTACTAATGGTTTGTGAATGAATCCATGGCTGTTGTTGTTTTTGTTTATCTGTTTCAAAGTTGAACAGTGTTATCCATTCAAAAACTGTATAATAATGTAGACAGTTTAAAATCCCGAATATCTGGCACTTGCCTAATAGAAGCATAAAAGGATATGAATATATATGGAATGGAGAATTTGGAGGAAATTATGACACTGGATAAAGTAGTGGTACAGATTTAGAATACTTCAATGGGTTGTGGTGAAATGTCTGACTTTACAGCATAATAGTGGAGGACATTCTCAAAGGAATGTCTTGATACCAATCATCAGGGAAAGGGCAGATATTCAGATCTTTATTTATATATTTATATTTATATAAAATATCTAAATATTTGTATTAATCTTCACAGCTTCTATGAGGTACTAAGTAATTTAATATTCTTCTGGACTTAATAGCAGAGGCTTTCAGTCTTATCTTCTTAATATTGGTGTCTATACTATTTTAGAAACTCTAGGAAAGATACCTCTTTTACTAATTACATAGATCTTCAAGTATGTAAGTATTTAAATTTTCAAGTTACTCTTTTAGCCAGCTCCCCATGGCAGTCCATGACTGCTAGAAATTGCTAATAATCTGACTTTAAACATTTTCCATGGATATACAGCAGGTTTGAGAAATGCACAACTCAGCTCTGCTCCTGGCTTGACCTGAGTGTGCCTCTTGGAGGGATTATGAGAATATGGAATGCACAACATCTGCAGTGATGTATCCAAATGAATACTTTTGTCACAGAAGCCTATCAACTACATGACCTTTAGGACAGTGGAACTGTGAATGTTGCAGTTTTTTTAGTAAACAAATAAAAAATACCCGTAGAAAGTCTAAGATAAAAGGAAGGAAATCTGTTGGGTTAAACAAAAACATGAATCTTCTGATGGATGTCTATAGAACAGATTGGTGTTTCTGCCTCTTGTTATTGACCAAGTTACTTTCCCATAGCAAGAATGAATCCTGCTACTATTTGTTTCCCAGAATTTTTTCTTTATCTTGCAGCTGAAGTTAGGAGAAATCAGTTTCATGGTACTTCATCAAAGCCTGCTAGTGAAAAAATCTTTCTGGGAATTTGACCATATCTTAGAAGGCTTCTGCAGTTCCTAGGTTTGATGCATTCTGGGATGCCTGTACCTACACTATTTAGCAATCAAATAATTAAATATTATATTACAATAAACAAGTTGCAAAGTAGAGACAGAGTAGACTAATTAATAATGCAGGAGTAGCTGTGTCTTCTAGTCTTCAGCCAGTGTTTAATCCTGGTGTAACTCTCAAGAAGACTTCCTGCAAAAAAAACATGCAAATATATTTGAACGTGTTGAAAGAATTAATTACGTACTAAGTTTCAAAAAGACAGTGTAGATTCCTTTCATATTCTTTCCATATTCTGTAGATTCCCTGCCTTCTATAAATTCAAAAAGCAGAAAATGAAAAATGAGAAATTTACTTCTGAACTTCTTATTATAATGAGAAAAACAACTTGTTCCTATGAAGAAGGTATTTGTATTGTACAATGTTAATGAGTGTGAGTCTATCAGATTTATAATCCTTACAAAAATATAAAAATGTGTAAATAATAAAAAATTATTAAAGTTTAAATTGAGTATCTAAATTCTTAAAAGTCTGTAGTGTACTTTTTACTCTTGTCTTATGTGCTCCCAATCTTGGATTAGATAGACATTTAAGGCAAAAAATAATTGTCACCAAATATAATGACTGGCTTTTTAAAAGCATTTCATGGTTGTGGGAAATTAAATGGATCCCCTGCTTCTGACAATTTTATATAATATACAGACCCTTCCTGTGCTTTTCAAACCTATAGTATTGGGTCTCCTATGAAAATGTATCATAAGTGGAAAATTTAAGTGTTGGCAAAACAATTTTAAATTGTGAAGAAACTGTGAGCTGCATGTCACAAGAAATATCCTCCTTGATAAGTGACTCATATATTGTATTTGTGTAATTTTTATTAATAGTTACAAATAAAAATACATAATTTCCACCCTCCAAGAAAACTTTTGAATCTTTGCATTTCAGAATAAACACAGGACACAAATGTTGTCAGTATGACAAATGTAATTTCCTGTTTAAAGAACACATTAAAGGAAGAAAATAGATCACAGTTTTAAGCACAGCTTTTTGTAGTGAGGATTGAATTTATAAAAAGATATTGTTCTGTTTCTGCTAATGAAATGGGTATGCACAGTAGAAAAAATTAAAATGTATAATTGAGACAGAAAATATTGCATTGTTGTTAGCTGTTAAAAAACATTCATTACCTCTCACAAGAGAAGTTGAGACATTATTCAATTAGCCTAACAGTGGTGAATGAGAAATTTCACGTGCTATGCTGAGAATGATCATTCCATATTTCCTTGTTCTGTCAAGAACTTTTTGATCTCATGTGGGAACAAAGGCTATTTTTAAAGTAATTCCTGTGCTGCCAGACAGCATATGAATAACCTCATCTTAACATTTCTTTCCATTTTGTATAAGAATGATATTTCATCAAAAATACTGCCAAAGCAAACAAAAGACGTGTCCTGGCTTTGCCTCATTTCCAGACAGGCGTTTGATAGATACTTCAGGTTTGTGAGCACAGTATCTTGCTGAAAAACTGTCTTTTTGCCAAGTACCTTTAGCATTTAATGAGTTTCAAATACCTTTTTTAATTATGCATGTCTTTAAGTACATACATGTATTTGTGCATCTGGATAGCTGGGTAGATTACAGGTAGCTGGGAATCCAGTTTTTCTGGCAAAAAAAATGATCTTTCAAAAGCTTGGATGATTAATAAATTTCTTGATGGCTCAAAACTATGTTGATTTCCTTAACAAGGAATTAAATACACTAAGTATGATTATCTAATTATAGTGGTACCTCAAAACAGGAGAGAACAGTTTTGCGTAATTTCTAGAGTCAAAATAGAATCTCAGATACAAAATGAGATTCTATGTTTGTTTGTTTGGGTGGGTTGTTTTGGGTTTTTTTGTTCTGAAAAGATTTAGACAAAATGTTGCTGTTTCCAACAAGGTTCTTTGTCTTTTCTAACATGTCCTGAGATCACTTTTTTTATTATTTGTAGAACTTTAATTTTTTTTCCAAGTTCAACAATTTAGGCTTGTGTTAGTTGTACAAACATAAATAAAAAAATATCTTACACGTAGTATTTTGCAGGTGTTCTCATGTGTTTTCCCTGTAGGTTTAATTTTTCTCTCTCTTTCTAATTGTGCATAGTTACTAAAACTGTCTGAGTATTTAGATGAATTTTCCTGGTGCTTCAGCAAGCTTATTCTGTGTAAGAAAGGCCTTGCTTGATTCTCCATTGCATGAGAATATTTTTCTGTGCCTCAGGAGCCTGGCATATTCTGTATTTAAATGTAATAAACTTGAAACATGTTCTCTGAGTATCCTGTGGCACAGGTTATGAGGTAAATATCCTTGTATCCTCAGGCAAATAATCACTGCTGTAAATAAGAGATCAGTGAAAAGAAGCATGCTTCCTCAATTTCTGATTGTTTCATTGGAAAACATTGAAAAATTCATCTTCTGTGACACTAAGTCCATGTGAGTTTAAGCAGGGCAGCTTCTTAGTAGCTGAGCACAACGTCTTTAATATTCTTTAATATATGGTGAGGGTGGATGCAGACTCCGTTATGGACTTCTGAAAAGCAGCAATAAATTACCTTGCATATTTTTAATCCAGAGCAAATCACACTAAATCACAGTATCCCAGAATCACAGATCCTTCTGAATTGGAAGGGCCCCTTAAGGATTATTGAGTCCAACTCCTTGCCCTGCACAGAACATTCTTAAGAATCACACCTTGTGCCTCAGAGTACTGTCCAAGCAATTCTTGAACTCTGTCAGACTTGGTGTTGTGACCACTTCCCTGGGGAGCCTGTTCTCTACCTCGCTCTGGGTGAGGAATCTTTCTCTAATAAACTCAAAAATGTTTCACAGTTTTCCATGTCAGATATTTCTCATTGTAGAATCTGTTGCACCCATAATTTTATTGTAATCTCTGCAACAATATTTGTTGACAAACATCCATCTGTATTTGCCTTGGTGATATATTTTACAGGAGGGTATATTGTATTTTTTAAGTTGTTTGTAAGGACCTATTCTAGCAAGCTGCACTATTGTGTTTAAGATTAAGTCTAAATATTTCTGTTATTTCTTACATTCTGAGAACAAATAAATGAAGTATTTTGCTTAGCCTGGATAGAAGATGATTAATTATTAATCTGCTTACCACACTGACCAGTTAACTACAGCCTTAATAACTTCCTTAGTTATACTTTTCAAAGCTTGTCCAAATATTTGCAGGGGTTTTTGCCAATCTAATGGCTACAGTAAAATGAGGACTTTGTTGTCTGTTGCTACCTAAAGTACTTTTCCTCTATTGAAAATGTTCAAATTATATATAATTTAGCAGTGTGTGAATGAATATTAGAAGTGCAAAAAAACTTCTTTTATTTCTTTGCTTAAAATTTCTCCATAACATTCTATATAAAGATTCTCTGGTATCTTTTTTTTTTCAAATATTCTTACCAACCCTTTAATAGGTTTTGACTGGGTTGTTTGTTTGTTTGTTTGGGTTGTTTTGGTTTTTTTGTTCTGAAAAGATTTAGACAAAGATTTTTTTTTTTTGGATTTTGCTTGTTCACCATTGTATAAGCTAACCATGACTAAAAATGGCATCCTATATTAGACATGCTCATAGAAAAAAAAACTTAGATTGAAAGCAAAATGAGTTCAGTAACAGATTGGACTGTTCAAACACAAAAAACCCACAACCAGCCAAAATTTACAGATATTAATCACTCCTGCATCTAATGGAAGGCAGCAAAAGGACTATCAGACTCCCTTAATTAATCTACTAGAAGAATCTACTTCTGTTTAAAAAGGATATTCAAAAAGTTATTTTTAAGCTGTGTGCCATGGAGCATTTTCTCAAGGATAGGAAAGGATAACCACTCAGTTGTAGCCTGACTTGATGTAGAAAAGGTGTTACAATGAAATGTACAAGCAAAATCACTTGTCCATGCTGGGCAGGCAAGAAGGTTGAGAACAAGGAAAAGGAGGTAATGGTTGCTTTTCAGAGCTGGCTTTTCCTATCAATGAATTATGAAAAAAATAATTCTAAATGCTGGGCATCCACACAGACCAGTACACTCACATATTTTCATACCAGAAATACTAAAAGTATGATAAAATTTGTACATTCATGTCTTCCAGCTAAATACTTTACAGAAAAAGACAAATATTGAAATAATATATTCCACAGAGTACATTCTATGTGTAGTGATCATATTTTAAAAACTAATGTTATTTCAAGAGTATGGTATAAAGGAGGCTTGTCACATCACCAATTTACTTGAGAATCAGTTTTCCTATGGCAATGTAAGTTTATCATAAACTATAAATCGGACCTCAAACAAAAAGGAAATACTCAGGAACAAAATTTTATAGAGCATCTCTACAGGCTGTTGCAGTCACAAAAGCAATTTCATACCTTCAGTAATTAAACAGGACATGAGGCACCCTTGTTGTTAGGAAAGATTCTGGAGGACCAACCAGTAAGAAATAATCATCTGTACATAAGTCTGTCCGTGTAACTGCTTTCTTCAAATTCTTCCTGTCTGGATAGCGGTTTCTTTTGTCTTAAGTGTCAATCAAAATGCATGAGTGGGTCAGAAGTGTAAAACTGTGCTGTGGGTTTGACATAATAGCAGAGTGCACTGAAACCACTTGTCTCTGGTGAAAGAACAAATTGCTGCAAAACTGCCCTGGATTCCTAAATGTGCAAAGCCCACAGTCAGTGAACACACCACTCCCTCTCCTGCCTTTCTGCCAAGCAGGCAGATAGTGTGGTCTGAGTGCTTGTCCTGAACGTCACTACACCTCCCACAGATCCCTGTAATGCCTGGATTTACTCTTTCCTTTGTTCTGTACAAATTCAATAAATTATAAATGACATGGCAGTAAATGGACTGCATGAGTTCTTTCAATTATTTTGATTCAGTTAGTTTCTTTCCATGTCTGGCTTGTCTGTGTGCTAGCATAGTAATATTGATGTGCTAGCATCAGTAAAACTAAATATGAGTTTGAGGTAAAATTTTAATAACTTTATGGATTTTTAAACCTTACCCACAAAACACTACTTTTTTTTCACCCTGTTAAGTGACAGAGTAATTGAAAGCTTTTCAGTAACACTTTACAGTAGTTGTTTTTTAAAAGTAAGATTAATTGGATACCAAAAGCATCCAAAATATTTGTTTTCTTTGGATATGGAGATCAATGCAAAGGGGAAGTCCCAATAATGAGATTTTATACAAATTATGTGTACAAAAAAAATTCTGAGCAAATTCACCTATGAAATAGTAACTTAGATTATACAGCAAACCTCAATAACACTTTTATTAATATTACTTCAAATATCATTCTTCTGAATACAATTGTTTGACACCGGTGTACAATATGTCAAATTTCTTCTTTAAAAGTTCTTAGGTACATGAAGTACCAGTAAGCTGCTTTTGTTTGCCATATTTCCCATTGCATATTCAGGACTTTAAAAATCTCATTGACTTATGTGCAGAAAGAACCATTATAGTTGCTACTGCATTTATCAGAAAATGCATTAACAGACACAGTGTCAGGGTCCGCAAACATATGCAGGGAACCTGATGGTTCGTTTTAGGATCTCAGAGCACAAAAGACACAGCGGGGGACAACTCAATACAACAAAAAATGCACCTTTATTTAGTGCCACCAAAACGCGATAGTGGGAGAGAAAATAGAGAATAGTAAGAAAGATAGAAAAGAGGGTAAGGGATTATAGCTACCAGTGTGGAGGGCCGAGTCCTTGAGGCCTAGATGCCTATAGACGCGGTTGTTCTCCAGTGGGGTGTACACGAAAGTGAGCAGGGGTCTCCAGGGTTTTATAGGTTGGTCAAGGCGGGGACCAAAGCGAGTGGCACAAAGCCAAAGCAGGAGCCACCTGTGTTGAGGCAAGGCAAGGGGCCCAAAGCCAAAGCAGGAGTCACCTGCATGCAGGTTGAGACAAAGGAGAGTCACAGGGCCAAAACCGGAGCGACCTGTGGCGAGGTTGGGTGCTCAGGGACAAGCTGCACACCATACGTGCCGTGCTCTGGTACGGGCAGACCAGTTTGGGCAAGCAGCCTTGGCTCAGTCCACTGTGACCAGTTCCATTGTTCTTGCACTCTGTTCTCAGGGAGATGCATACCAGTCCTCCAAGACTTGGCAAACATTCCACCTCAGCCAGGCCAGGGCTCCTTTCAGAGTCTGGGGTCTCAGTCCTCAGTCATTGGAGACAGTGGTGAGGCATATCACATCCTTCGACAGACTCTGACACACAGTTTCTAATTGATGAATAAAAGATCCCAGATTTATTTTCTTTTCATATGGGAGGAGAAGAAGGAGAAGGAAAGATTACTTTTCATACATTTTAAGAAAGTAGTAAAATATTCCTGGAAAGAAAATTTGTTGCTCAAACATTCCAGTGAAAAAATAAGTGGATTATTATAATAATAAGAAAAAGAGGGAAAGAGAATGAGATTTTGTGAGGGAAGAAAAGGATATTTCAGCTATAAAATGTTGTGCGTTACAAGCACAGGATGCACAAGCCTTGGAAAAACTTGCTACGCTTTTTGCAACACATATCATATCAGAAACCACTGGCTCAAAGGCCATGCACCAGAAGTCACAGCAATCATTGCTGTTCTTTATGCTGCTACCACAGCCTATTCTAGATATGACAGCTTTTTACCTTCATGAACAATCTGTCGCCTGAGTGAAAGAAATCAAGCTTGTGAAGAAAATGGAATTTTTCTTCTTTTTTTTTCTTTATGACAGTAAGCAATCTGCTGTCAGTGCAATTTCACCTGTACTATCCTTGTCACTCTGGGGCAAAGAGCTGTTACCTTTAAGTATATCCTGTGCATTCTTAAATTTAATCTCAACATCTGTATCATCTGTGTTACCGAGGCTTTAACGACTATGCAAAATATATGTTTTCCTGAATTCAGGTTAAAAGTAGCAAAGCTGCAGTTTTATGAGAATACTGTGCTTTGAACAAGATGAATTTCTAAATGGTTAAAAATGCACAGGTTCTAGGGGGCAAGTAAATCACAGCTTAAAAAAAAGAGAAAAGGAGGGGGAAAACATTTTTACCATTTCAATAGCAAAACCTATTCACATACAAGCTGCTGAAGTAACGTAAATTTGAATTATAAGCCGAAATGAAATTATGTGCAAAAGAATTTTGGTTTCTTTTTTTTTTTTCCTTGATCAACAAATCTACAAAAGGGTGGCAATTTTGAGCTTCCAATTCCTACTTGATTGTAACTTTGCATAAACTGATTGGAATCTTGGAAATTATATCATTTATGTATACAGTAAGTGGACAAAAATGGAAATAAGTCAGAATGTTTTTATTTCACCTATGCATTACTTTTTTTTCCAACAAAACAGAGAATAGCAAATTATAAAATTTTCTCTGACTTTGATGCCAGTTATCATAGGATCACAAAACATCATCCACTTAAAATATCCTAATTAATTTAAAGTCACATTTGAGAATAAAAATTGGTATGTATGATTCTTTCTCAGGATGAACAAACATATTTAAAAATTGGATAGCTGAACATTTCTTTCCTTCCTGATTCTCCAGATGACCAATTTTGACTTTATCTTCTTTACAGTAGTGTAGGACTGTTCCATTTCCCAACAAAAATTTTAGAGTTTTTAGCAGGCAAAATATTTTGACCTTTGAATAGTTGACCTTTGAGGAAATGTTTACACCCTGGTCCCAGGAGGGTTTCCCTTTCCACAGATGTCTGAGTGATTATGCCTGTCACACCTCTGTTCTCTCTGGTCATACTCTGGTTACCTGTCCTCTGCTGCTCCCTGTGCTGGCTTGGGTTTGTTCTCTTGTGCACATTCTTGAACAGTTTGACGAAACTAGTATATGCAATAAGGATGAGGAAGGTCCATCTGCCTCCCTGTTGCTGTGCTCAGAGCAATAGTGAGTGGTTACCAGGGGAATGCTGAGAGTGTATAAATGTGAAATATAATAAATGAGAAATATTTATTTTTCCTGCATAAAACACTGTGTCAATTAAAGTCTTGACTGATACCATTAAGGAACAGGAAAAAATAAATTGGGAGGAGGGAAAAATAACTGAAGACACATCTAGAGACAGCCCTTTGTAGTACTTTGGAAATACAACAAGAAGAGTTATTCTGCGGTCAAGGAATGTTTGAAGTTTACCTGTGGTGAGGATTGGGATTTGCATCCGTGCTAGACAGTCACATTTTTTGTGATTGTTTACTCCATGTAAATGAACCCTTGGGATGAAGTAGGCAACTCAGAGCCGTGCAGCTGATTTGGTAGCACATGATCCTTGCACAGATAGTTTGGGAGAATTCCAAGATGTCTGAAAGAGAGCTAAATCCAAGTTTAAAAGAAAAAAGATTGTTTCATCTGTTAGTTTTACCATATTTTTGGCTTAAAATTTTTTTTCCTGTTTTCCTTTGAATAAAGTGCTCTTTTTTTGGTTTATCATATTATTAACTTAAATTCTGAAGCATTTCCAAAAAAACCACCAAGATTAGTAAACTTTATCAGAATATATGTTTTCAGCTTTTGTAATTAAATTATAAATAAAATCCTGTATTCCTGTTTTTCAGACAGTCATATAGACTTAAAATGGCATAATAAATCCAATAATGACATTTTACAAATACATTCAGTGTTGGGGTTTTTTTCCTTAGTAGATAACTGATCAGCAAGGTAGTGTGTCAGTGCACAAAGCTTGTATATGAGCTGGAAAACCATAGGCAAGAAATGATGCATTTGAATAGGAATTCTCTAAATTAGTCTTAAAAATCTCCCATTTTTATTGTCCCCACTAACCACAGACTCTTGGAATTACACTGAGATTTCAGATTACTCAGTTATTCCATTAATACGAACCTTAAATGGCTTTCTGGAACCTGTTTCTTCATATATTACTGAGTGTCCCCATTATATTGCACATGTAGTTGGTTTTAATCCTTTCCAAAAATGAAATTGCAGAATTTTTGAGAGCACTTGCATTATTCTGTTACAGAAACATAACTGATGCATGAAGCAGATGTTAGCGGCAGTGGCAGCAGCAGCAAATGCTGTGTGAAACATGAAGTCCACAGGGAGTATCTGAAGGGATTTCTGAGTTCCCACCTCCCTTAATTTGTGTGTGTGTAGGGACAAATTGGCATCTGAAAGGTCTCACAAGAGAGGCAGGTGACAGATGGGCAGTGTCCCCATTACCAGTTTAAACAGTGGGAAGCTACATATAACCTGCCCAGATGGGTCACCAGCAAACAGGGCAGGCACAGAAAATGGAAGTGGCATGGCAGTCTTCATGTCAGTTCTTGTGGAAAGATGTGCAGAAAGGGCTCTGTGCTCTGCCAGTTATTGGGCTGCAATGTGCTCTGTTCCCCCACTGGTTTAGGCTGGAAACCCAGCAGTCAACTCAGCAAACTGTGACTGTTTAAGTCTATCCAGCAGTCTGAGGTCCTCGGAGAATAAAGGGCTTCTTAATCTGTGTTTTTATGTTAATGGTGGTAAAAATTACATATTGGTGTCTGCAGCTGACCAAAACCAGCAACCTGGCCAGATTAGCCTGTGATGAGTGGGGAGGTATCACCTGGACAGGCGTACTAGGGAAAATGCTGTTTAGCTTCAGGACTATAAAAACTGTATTGTTGCCCACTGGGTAAAAGTGGAAGATCCACTTGCACAAAGTGTGGCATTGTGAAGTCACCCAAGCAGTGGGAGGAGGAGCTGCAGAAGGAAGTAATCAGGTTACACTATACATAAAAGAGAGGACCGCAAATAGGTAGTTATCTGAAAAAGGAAGAAATAGTAATGACCTGACTCCCAAGGACTACCAAATGAGGTCAACAGTGAATAGACAACATCTTAGAGGAGGAGGGGTGTAGCTCTGATTTCGTGCCTGAGATGTTTTGGTTTGCTGAAATTCTTTTCCCAGGGAATTTTCTGTAAACATGAGACATGTTTTTGTAACTGTACTTATGTCTACATTCTTTCCCTAGGAGGGATGACTTCTTGATGTCCCTCTGGTCTGACCAATGTAATTAAAGAGGTTTGTCTTCTTGTCACCAATCAAACTGGTATGTGTAAAAAATATATATAAAGGAGACACATCTCTAAAATAAAGGAGTAATTTCAGCCTTCCGAAGTCGGAGTCTTGTGTTGTTGTAGTATCAGAGGGGACACTGTCTTTGGTAATTCATGGGAACAGGATATCCCTTCACTCTCTCCTAATATGTATGTACTAGCAAAACATACGAAACCTTGAGAGTTGCCAAGATCAATGGGCAAGATTCACAGAAACTGTATCTCCTGCTCGTAATTAAAACTGCAAAAGAAAGTGGTAAGTGCTAGTGATGGGTGACTTTTGACAGGCACTCATCTGGAGACCTGATATACATTCAAGGGAAATCTGCAACTTGCCAGGAGACAAGATCCAATTTTCTGTACAGAGACTGCCACAACTGGTTAAAAGCACAGACTGCTATTCCCTACATCTTTTCCACGTGGGCACAAATGCAAACAAAACTTATGGCAAGTCACCACAACTTCAGAACTTTTAAGGT
Source organism: Sylvia atricapilla (assembly GCF_009819655.1). Classification (NCBI taxonomy): domain Eukaryota; kingdom Metazoa; phylum Chordata; class Aves; order Passeriformes; family Sylviidae; genus Sylvia; species Sylvia atricapilla. The sequence continues at coordinate 47,047,541 of NC_089174.1, forward strand.
CCAAATGATGAGACAGATGTTTAAGCGATCTTGTGCTCTATCTTGCCCGTCAAGAACCAGGGTACAGTTGATCTATTACGCAGATCAGTACCTGGCTTTGTGGCTGATGTTGCTGTCAGGTCTTTGGTTCTTCGAAGAATAAAGCCTATTGGATGGAGATTGGATGATCGTACTTAGTAAAGCATAAAAATCTTCATTAGCAGATTGGCTGAGTAAATTGTATTTTAAACTAAGAAACTGGGGGTTATGGTCTGCAGCTGTGACACCTGTATATCCACAAACCATGAGGCAGTTTAATGCACCTACCAGTGCATTCTTCACTACCAGAGCATTTAAGAATGATCATCAGCTCTTTCCAAATTCAAGAGTATTATGTCTAGCCAGCTTAAGCATAGGTACACTAATACATATAAGCTGGGAAACAGACAACAGGAACTGGGGCCCTGTGCCCAGTCTGAGATTTCAGACATCATATGAATCACAGAAACATGATTGGAAAAGGCACATGATTGGGTATCTGTGATGGATGGCTATAAAATCTTTTAGAAAGGTAAGAAGAGGAGGAGCTGGAGTTGTGCTTTATGTAAAAAAGGTAATGTAGAGATATGCAGGTATAGAGATAAGGAAAGTTCTTGGGATCAAAACTGAAATGATCACTGTTGGGGAATCTTTGGTTTGGTTTTTGTTACTGACCTCCCAATCTGAGTGACAAGGCCAATAAAATCTTCCTTCAACTGCTCAAAAAAAGTCTTGGGTCAACAGAAGGTCTTGTCCTCATGACCGATGTCAGTTACCTTGACATCTTTTGGTAAAAGCACATAGCTCTTCCATTTCACAAGATGTGCACTAGATTAATGGAATTAATTGAACTGCTTTCTGACACAGGCACCGGAAATGCAGATTATGGACAAGGTATTTGCTGCATTTACTGCTCAAAAACTGAGCAAATTTAACTTGACAAGATAACTTCAAATGGTAACCCTGGATACAGCAACCACAACACAGTGATTTTCAAAATCCTACTGAGCACATTGAAAATCAGTAGTAGAGCAAACACACTGGGTTTTGGAAGAGAGAACTTGAGTATCCTAAGACACCAGCTGTGAAGGAGTCTATGGGAAGCAACAATGGAGGGCAAAGTAGCTTGTGCGTGCTGAGAGTTATTCAAGGGCAGCCTCCTGAAAGAACAAAGGGAAGCTGCAAGGAGGTTGAAGGTTCTCTCTTCACAGGGAACCTGATGGAGAAGACATGGGGGATTTGGTATAAGCTGTACTGGAAGAGGTTTCATCTCAACATAAGAAAGAAGTTTTTTACAGTAAGATCAATCATTCAGTGGAACATCCTCCCCAAGAGGCACAATAAAGTCTCCATTGTTGTTTTCAAGATGTGATGGGACAGAGATGATAGATAGATACATAGATAGATAGATTAGATAGATAGATAGATAGATAGATAGATAGATAGATAGATAGATAGATAAATAATGTGATCCAAGCTCTGTTTCCCATGAAAAATTGGATGATTATTTGAGGTCACTTCCAAGCAGGTCTGGTATATATTTCTATCTACATTTTTCCCATTCCTTTATTTTCAGGGGAGAGAAATGTAGTAGTGAACATCCGCTGCCATACAGGATATATTCAAAAATCTATAAAATTTATTATTCCAAAATAGAAACTCTGATTTTTATATCTTGAAATTACATATCAATTTGCCACACTAGATCTACTTTTGTATTATATTTAAGTCTGTGTTGATTACTTTATTGGAATCTGAACATGTGAGAAAGTGAAAGCAATCATTGTAAATGAATATAATTTGTTTATTTAGTCCTGTAATAGGGTTTCCTATGTCTCAAAATCAGTTAAAGAGATGTTTAATAGAACAAATATGGAGGAATCAATACAAGAATCCATATTAATGCAGCCTCTCCTCATTGATTTGGTGAGTTTTTTGGGAGGAAGAAACATCTGTGTTTGTCTCAGTGGTTAAACTTCTAAAGACTTTTATAAAACAGAATTTAATGTTTATTTTTATATGTGTTCTTTCATCAGCTGAAATAGTTATAAGCAGAAATAACCAGACTTATCCCAGCATATCTAGTAATGCTTTCCCCATCTTACAAAGAAAAAATCTTCCTTACTGGGAAACTATACTTATGTTTTGCATCTACAGCTCACCACTTAGTTAATCTAAATACACCTATTACTGTCTAGGAAGCAGTACAAATGTCTTTTTTGCATACATTCCTCACTATCTACTAATGAATCTAATTTTTTTTCTTCTATTCAAGATATTGTTGCTCAATATACACTATTCATTTCTGAATATACATTAATATAACAATTCCTCATACACTGGAACATCTACAACATAATCTGGTAAAAGAATACATATGCAACAAATATATAACACTAAAAAAATTCACTTGGAAAATAAAATGTTATATGCCTATGAATCTGCTGTGGATAATGCTTCAATTAGCATTTTCCTGTAAAAGTTGTAACCCAGGGAAGTTAATTGGAAATTATGCATATTCACCCTTATAAATATTTAAAGAAATAAAGATTATGGAATAGTTTCATTGCTTTTGGAAAAATTAATTTTTATACCTATAAACAACAAATGCATATAGCAGCACTTTCAATGCCAGCAAAACCCTTATACTTAGTACTTTCCCAGTGGTTTGCTGAGTTTTTGATGAAGTCAAAAGACATGAGAAATGTTCGATTTCTGGCCCATTTTTTTCAAAACAGCAACATAAAATACTCCTGATTCATTTATTCATAAGCTCAATTATTATTTTTTATGTTCAGACTTAATAATTAAGCTTACAAATCAAAGCACTCAGAATTCCGAAAATGAAAGACTTGGCAGCAGAATAGCAGTACCATATATCTTGCTTGTGCAGATTATCATGCAGTCTTTAATCTCACAGTTTTTAAACAGTTTTTTAAAGCAATGAATGGGCCCCTTTAGTGAATCCAGGCTGCCCTGTCTTAAAAATAAATTCAGAATTGCTGAACCAGGAGGATATTTCCTATATGCTTCAGGTCAACTTGTTGAATAACCCAGAGTTTATGCAAGAATGTGCCAAACACTGCCTCAGTCTACTGGGAGAAACAAGAAGAAAAAAATTATGCTTCAACTGAAGCAGCTGAACAATTTTTGGTGGCATTTTTGCTACAGGGCTTCTATGGGATCCTTGACAAATGATTAAAACTGGGCTTTGCAGCATACATCACATGTAGTTTGTTCTGCTCCAGGAGATGATTTGTAGAAGTGTTTACTAAGGAAAACCACAAAGTGGCTAAAAATATAAGTAACCTGAAAAATCAAAGCACGGATCTTCAAAAGATGAAAGGTACATTGAACCATACTGAGCTTTACACAGCTGAGGAGAGACCATTACCAGCATTCTAACATAAACGCACGCCTGCAATTTGGATATGCATCTTTCTGTCAGCATTCTGTGTATTTTCAGTTTGGAAGACAAATTAATTTTTTTTCACCATGACAAAGAAAATTAAATGGAAGTGCTCAGCAGCTATCAGGAGACTTTCATTGCTTAGAGCAGTAGGCAAATCAAAGCAGAATAATTTTTGAAGACTTGGTTCATAAAGTTATGGAAGCTGAAAATACCCACCAAATACTTACCGGTATCAGTCACAGTTGTACAGAGTCCTATATTTTATCTTCATTTCCTCAAAGTTCAAGTGAGTCCAAATAATGACTAATATCATCAGGATTAAATATGAATTTCTCCTCATCAGATTTACAAATGGAAGTGTTGTGCAAATTTGCATGCCCAGGTACACTTAAACAGCAGATTTATGTAATCTAAAATCCACTCATGGATTTTTGTCTATATTGGGTGGAATGTCCTATTCTGTTCCAAAGACAGCAGTATGCATCGTTAATGTCTCAGAACAGCCAATTTGCTACACCTGAGTAGTAATTCATGTATTTATTTAAAACACTGAAAGTCAGAAAATACTGGTTCCATGTGGACACCTCATGGTCATTAATTTCTAATTTAAACAGAAGTAAAATGACTGTGACTGCATCCCTTTGAAAGACAGTCACCATAAAACTCCGCAATACCTCTGCATTCAATCACCTCCCCATCCGAACCTTATTTCTTCTCATAGCTTACTTTCTCATTGCTCTGTGTGGTAGAAACCTTGATCTCACATTTCTGTAAGACCAATCCAATTTTAATCTATCTTTACATTCAGCTTCACCTGAAACCAAGATGTTCAACTGTGCCATAGTACATGCATGACAAGCCTTCATCTAACTGTATTAGTTCCAGTCATTTGTGATTTGGACATAATTCTTGATCTGATCTGACATCTCAGGTACAGCAGCCAGCAGGGAAATGTGAAGGCCATTTCAGTGTTATTGCTCAGATTCTAGATAGTAGAGGTTATACTCAGTGTTACTTCAGCTCTAAGGGGTTCATTCCATGCATTCCATGGAAATATCATGTGATGCAACATGCTATTTCTAAGTTCACCAGAGCTGTATGTTGCATTAAATAATAATCTTCCCTTAAGGGGACAAAAAAAAAAAAAAAAAAAAAAAAAAAAAAAAAAAAAAATCTCAGATGGGTGGATTTACACCCTTAATAAATGGCAACACTAAATTCTCAAGTGTAGCAACAAGATCAATACTTAATATCGACAGTCAGATGTCAAATCATATAAAAATAAAGGGGAATTAAATAAATATCACCATGGTACTATCTCATACCTTTTCAAGCTTAAAAAATATGAAAATAATGTGTTCTGATCAAGTACTACACTTTAAAAGCAGTTAGGTATCCACTAAATGCTTTGTTTTTTTTACACTCTGACAACCTGTGATATGCCCTCATATATCAGCTTAGCACCACAAAGCAATCATGAGGCTTATCTAATGAACAATAATGACTTTCTTGTCAAAAAATAGTAAATCTGTATGCTATCAATTAAGCTAACTTAATCCACAATTAATTTAATTAACTTTATCAATTAAGACAGAGCTGGAAATTATTTAATTTGAAAATCTAATGTAAATATACGGTGCAATCATAATGAACAATTAGTGTACGATAGAGTTTGATTTGGGTGATTAAAATCAATCTAAAGTCACAGCACAAAAATTTAATTGAGGATGAAGGCAGTTGAAGACAGAATAATCAACACACAGCTAAAAAAGGTTTTCCAGATATCTTCACTCTATCTGTACCAGAAAGTATGTAATCATCAGTAAATGTGCAGCAGTCCTCATCTGAATTTCTTCATTCTAGGAGTGTAGGGAATACTGAAGCATTGAAATGAAATCCTAAAAGCAAAACTTGTTGATTCAGTTTACACAAAATTAAAGTGTGAGTGGGAACAAATTATTTCTGCGAATGCTTATTAATTTGGCTTATGTAGATACATGCTACAGAAACTGGAAATTAACCTCTTTCAAGTTCAACCCGGGTAATTGACTCAGAACCTAAAATGGAAGGTATTTTGCATCCTATGTTACATCTTAGTGTTTAAATATTTCTGTTATTTCTTAACAAGGGAAACACAACTCATATACCAAATTTTTCCCCATTAAAACCTATATTCCTTATTATTAGATAGATTTAGAAAGGAAAATCAATAATCATGAAATCTGTAATTCAGTGCCATTCAAAACATTGTATTTGATTCGTTGTAAAGGATAAAGGAACAAAACAAACTTATTACAATGGTGACAAAAAGGTAAACACACAGGGCACAGTTAAAATGCAAACATTGAAATATCTAACAAATATGCTCACTTCATGTCAGTGAAATCTATTTTGACATCTTAAAATTTGGCCATGAAAATAGTAAGTATTGTGCAGCCATCTTTGACCTTGGGGTGTGCAGGTATCTAACTTTTCACATTTCCCAAGATGGAAAAAATGACACCATTCTGACTCCTGCTCAGCCAAGCATGTCAGCCTGTGCTTCTCCTCCAAGAAGATTAAACTGGAAGAGTAAGAGTGAGAGAGTTCTACTTAAAGTTCTTTTTCCCAAGAACAGGTAAAGATCCAGATTCAACGTCCATTGAAAATACTTCCTTCAGTCTCATGACTCAGTGTGTTTTTATTGCTCTCTGCTACCGTTTCAGCTTTCTACTTGAACCTGGCTGCTTTCCAACAACATTCACCATCACCTTTCATTCACTCTCCATTTCTTGTTTTCTTCTTTCATCGTAGCACTCTGCAATTTATTATTAGAATTTATTGTAGTAAAGGCTGGACTGAGATTCACAGTATTCACAGATAAAGTGTTTTATAGACTCAGATTCACAAAGTGTTGAAACCAAAAAATCTGCAACTTCCAGTTCCATGTTTGAATAATTTGTGCTCCAGACTTTCCCAAAGCCTTGTGGGACAAGGCAGAACTGAACTATCCCAAAGACAATAACATTCATGTGATGTCCTTACTACAACTAGCCCTCCAGTGCTGCATAACTGGAGTTATACTATGCTTTCCAGGAAGCAAAAAAAATGGGAAAATGGGAATAAATTCAGTCTTTTTTACTTTTTGTTTGTTTGTTTGTTTGTTTGAGTTGTTTCTTACTTTTTCCTGTTTTTTTACCGACCCTTTCTCACCCCACAGATCACCTGCGTGTAGCCTTTTCTGCTGTAATGCCTGTGTGTCAAGAGGGAGTAACTGCTGTGGACAGGCACTTCTTCATGGAAAAGTTTGGACTGAGTCTAACAAACACTCATGGCTATAAATCAAACAAACAAACAAAACCTTTAAAAACACATCTTATGCATTGTCCACTATAACAATAACAGTAGAAGTAGTAGTAATAATTGCAGATTAAAAGACTTTGAGATTCCATTGCTTGAAAGTTTATGCAAAGAGTAGGCATTAATTTTCATTTATTTTTCAAAGGTAGAAGTGATCAAACCATATGGTGAAGCTGTTTGCTTACACACCATACACAAAGATGTAAATAGGGAAGAAGAAAGCAGCTCTGAAGTGTTGCCGTGTCTTTTTTTAATTATCCCACAAAAAATATCTGATGTTCATAGTTCCTTCAGATACTAAAAATTATTAAAATATAACCTTAAATTCTTGAATTTTTGCTTTAATACCTAAATTTTGAAAATAAAATCTTCCATTTGGTAATCCATCATTAAAGAAGGCACTAGAGTTATGAGAATTTTTGAGCCATCTTTCTTGCAGTACTAATGCCTATATTTTCCTTCCAGAAAAAGGAGTAAATCAAGGTGACATTTAGAAGTCATTAAAGATTCCTAAATCTTGGATGTCATGTTAGCTGCTGTTAAAAATTCGTTATATTTAGATTTGTGATATTTAGAGATTTAATGATAAAATACTCTTCCTGTATTAGATCTAGGAACATGGGCTTTCTCTTATTTTGTGCTACATTTTTTTCCTACATCAACCTTTCTTAATCATCCTTATCAATATATACTCCTTTCCTAGAATTTGCATGTTCAAAAAGACAGAGAATTATTTGTAGTGTAACCCTTGGCTTAATGGCTAAATAAAATCTACATCAGTGTTTGTATATATTTTTGTGACAGCAAGCAATTCCCAGTGACTAAATACTTTTAATATGCTCTTTTTAATAGTAGGCTTTCAAAATGTTTTTTAACTGATTCAGTTCTCATACATCACTTTTTGAAAGCTATTCATTTGGTATTATTATTTGAGTTCTAATATTCCTTTAAAAAGTACCTTAACAAAAATCCTAAATAAAAATAAATAAAATGCAATGCATTTATTAACAGGACCAATGGTACTGTGTGTACATAAGACATTTAAAGTAGATAAATATTTGGTTTAGCCTTTCAACAAAGAGCAGTTTGAGTTCCCAATGTGCTGATACATCACACCATTCTAATACTTAAAGAGCTGTTGCAGAAAGAATGGGGACTGTTTATGAAGTTACATGGAGAAAACAAGGTGCAATGGGTACAAGTTGCACTGGAAGAGGTTTTATCTCAACTCATGAAAGAATTTTTGCATTAAGAGCAATTATTCACTGGAACACTTCCCACAGGATGTGGTAAAGTCCCCGTTACTGGAGGTCCTCAAGATGGAACTTGCCAAAATGCTAGATAAATTTCATCTAGGATCCGTTTCCGAGGGGAGGGACCAGATCTTTTAATTTCCTTTCTAACTTGAATTATTTTACTGTTTATGATATGACTCTATGAATAATTATTTAAATGAAGCAAACTTTTGTAAGTCTGGACTTCAAATATAGGTGAGGATGCATGCAACCAATACCATCTACCTCCTGATAACTCTATACACAGTTTTGTAAAAATGTATATATTGTGCTCTACTCTATGTTGGATTTTGCCCTCTTTCCCCGTACACCTTCATACATGTACCAAATTCAGCATACTTTACCTGTAAGATGTATTTTCTTTTTTTCTCAACACCCTGTGTAGTTTTATTTGTAAGAATATTCTTCAGGAATATGGTGTAATGCAAAATCATTATGATAATACTTCCTGAAATTATTCTCTGTGAAAATTTTCAGAGGAGGAAACAGCTGACCACATTTCTCCCCTTAAAAGTATTTCTTTCTCCCAGCTTTTAAAGAAGAATAACATTTTCTCATGATTTAAAATGGCCCTATGTCAAGTCCTATTCATAGCCTTTATATTAACCTTTGTGATTAGATGCTTATAGTTTGAATTAAACATCATTGTTACGGGCATTCTAATGCTTGGGTATATATGCATCCATCTCTTTGCATCAGCAAATATGTGATTATGCCATCAGTTTAGCTACATTTTTGTGGTAGAATGTCAGAAATTACCTGTTTTTTTATGGGGAGAAAAATCACAATGAATTCTCAAGTCTAATGAGACTTTTTCTACTTTGACCCCTTTCCCCTGTTTTTGGGTAGGTTTTACAACAGGAACAAGGTAGCATGTCACCACATCAAATACCACAGTCATATCCAGCACAGAAGCAAGTGGTAGGTAAAAGCAGTACTGTGGAGAGCCTGCCTGAGACCTGGCTGCGAGAGAAAGGACATAGCAGCCAGATCCAGCTAGTCTCTGTGTGAGGGGCTAGGCGTGCGTGGTGTACGTGACTAAGCCAAGGGCAGAGCGCCCTTGAGCACAGATGTTAGATGACAACAAGGATGTTGAAAGTACATGGTATGTAGAAAAGTATATGGAATTAGGGAAGTTGCAACCACAAGGCTAACCACAAGAGTTATATGTGTTAGAAGAGCTGTAACCAATCATGAGCTATGCTTTTGTAATATGTATGAGCTAATTACTGATTGTATAAGAATGTTGATTTTGAGCACAGTAAATTGAGACTTGTTGACCATGACAGCATGAGACTCGTCTCCCATCTTTTCCAATACAGTACAGAAGTAGCCACTTCATCAAAAGTAGCTCACAAGACTGTAGAGAAGGAGAAAAAGTTTCTGTAGAAAGGTGCTTTGGTCAGCTCTGGCTGTGACTAAAAGATGAAGGATGGTCTTGAGAGGTCATTTGTACTCCTCAGTTCAATTTACCTCCATTATACAAGAGCAGAAAAATCAAATGATATCTGTTTTTATTGATCATATTTTCCAGTAAACAGTAAATATTTTGCCATGATCAGTCTAAAATAAGTATTTATATATGTCTGCCATTTTTAGTCTTTAATTTAAATTCTTGCAAATTAACACAGCAAACTCTGAAATAAAATGTTTTTCAAAGATCTTGATTTTTTATTTAAAAAAAAAAATTGAAACAGCATTAAAACCAGAGTGTTAAAAAAAAATCTTAAAGGACAGAATTCAGTCTTTAGAAAAAACCTCCTGTGTTTCAGTGCAAGAGTGCAAATACGGAAGGAGTGCTTTAGAAAAAGGCAAAATGTTGCCATAAGGCAAGAAAAAGGGATTGTGAAGGATTTTGTTGATGGGGTTACTGGTCATAGACATCCAGAAATATGGTCATTAAAAATTCAGCTTTAGGTTTTGCTTGTCTCAATACCTTCTCCAAACTGAGTAATTCACAATAAAATTAGACTTTTACAGGGAGTCTGGTTTACATCTAGTTGGATTTATAGATTTGACAAAAAAAATAAGTGTGAAGTAATACAAGGAAAAAGATTCTATTTTTCCCTTTTTTTGGTTCAAGTACTCTGGGGAAACAGTGATTCCCTACCACAGATCTCACATGTGAATCCAATGCTCTGGATTCTCTTCCAATCATATTCACACTCTCTTCTCTGCAGACTCTAAATAGTAATTATAAATAAGAGTAGCCCTGAGTATTCAGCAAGCAAGCCACTTGCTCACAGCTTTAGAACTAATTATATCTGGCAAGGATAAATCATTAGGGATGCTTATTTTAAGTTGTTTAAGCAATTTTAAGTGTTAGCATAGACTCCTCCAAAGCCTGCCTGGTTCACATCATAAAGAGTTTTGAGGAGAAAGGAGAGGGAACAAAGGGGAGAGGGGTACATGGGGAGAGGGGTATGTAGTAATGGCAGCTAGCATTCCCAAAACGCGCCCAAATTGTTGACAAGTACAAAAGCTCTTCATTCCCAATTCTATTCCTTTTCTTCCACATGATAACATTTCAGACACCCTTTGAAAGGAGTCCACACTACCAACACACTAGAAGAGACATTGCACTGTAGAATAAATTATACTTCAAACAGCGCTGTTGAACCTTGAATACCTTGAGCAAAGCATGCTGTAATTGAGGCTGGAGCAAGAGCACAGGAACAGAGGGAAAAAGAAAATGGATTATTGATAGCAGAAATTTATTTGTTAAATATCTTCCTTTAAAGATAAGGGATAAAGTTGAATATATTCCTTTAAAAATGTGTGAAACTGTTGGAATCTCACAAAACGTGGGTGATAACTACCATCTCCATGTCAATGTAAGGCATTGACATTGACTTACATTTCTGCTTTATTTGCCATACTGAAACTGGTCTACAACTGGTTTGAAGGTATGAACAACAAAATAACCAAAATAAGGGTCATGAACAACTATGAATGGTCTGTTCTTGGGAAGTAATTTTTCTATAAGTGTCAGAACCTCAATGACTCCCAGGGTGTGTAACAGTTCTGACAACCTAGTCTAAAAGGACGAAAGGCTCACTTTTTTCCCCTCTTTTTCAAACTTTCTGTCTTCTTACAAGAAACTGAACATATGTCTAGACAGTATCTTGCTCAATTTAGATGGTAACCAACCAGTTAGTAGCAGAGTCTTCATTTCAGTCCATGCATATTTTAATTTTCTGTTACAACTTTTGACTAATAGATCATTCAGCTCCTAAGTTTTAGGAATGTGTTAATGAATATCAGAACAAACTAATGTGAACTAAAGAGAAAGAGAAAAAAAATCAAATCTTTGAAATTAAATAGAAATCAGCCATAGTTTCCTGAATAATATATTTGCACAAGCTGCATTCTGAGTATATGTGTACATGATTAAAATCTAATAAGCAATCATAGGACACTTCGATTTTCAATATAAAACTTTACCCTGGATGCAGACTAAATTAGAGTTTCAGGATAAATAATTTCTGTGAAATAAACAGCACCTACATGGAAACCCTCCTTTTGTCAAACTGTGCAAGATGCGCTGCATTTCTGCATGCAGCAATCAGGAGATTGAGTGCAGCACATGAAGTGATTCAATTTCTAGGATGACTGCAAACTTCTGTGAAACTGCCACTGCTTAGCAAGGATCTGGGACTTGGCTTGTCCTGGATACAACGGATATTATGCTCCTTAAACAGATCATCCCTTAGCTTTATAAGAATAGAACTTGTTCATAACATCTATGCTAAAATGCTCTATTTACTGATGTTTTGGATGTACATAACAATGGATCTATATATTCATTGCTAAAAGCATGATTATGATTCTACCACTAATGACCTCTGAGTTCCAGATGGTTCATCAAAAAATGGTGTGACATGTGTTTAATATAACAATTGAAAAAAAATTGATTTTTTAATTTTATTTTAATTACAACTGTATCATTCTGATAGCAAGTCAGTGAATGAGATGATTTCCAGAGAATGAAAATTAATAAGATGATTTCATGTGAGATGATTTCCGGACCGCTAGACTGCCCATAAATTAATTCTGGGTCCATGTGTGCAGAGATTAAATTGAAAATTTTGAAATATTAAACCTGTCCATATCACTGAAGATGGTAGATAAAGAGTGCAGGTTCATGTCTTATTTGCAAGTCAGCAAACACATGAGGTGAGGTCTGACCTCATTATCATCTAGCAGGTCAAATTAATTCCTTTCTAACAGCAGTAATAATAATAATAATAATAATAATAATAATAATAATAGTAATAGTAATAAAAGACACATTCATCTTTTGACAGAGAATCATCTGTTTTTACACTAAAATATGCCATGATTTAAAACCTACTTTCTGCCCTTGCCAAGAACCTTCACACTGTCACAGAAAGTAACATGAAAGCTACAGCTCTCACTGAGTCATCAAATCTTTTACATTTGTTTTCTAGTCTCTAAAGCCTCTCTATTGCATTCCACAACCTTGTGCCAAGTGATTTTACATCAGGAGAAAACAAAAAATTGTACTGTGGAAATGAAACATTATTGTATTGCAGGCTGTTATTGCTTCAAGATAGAGTAAGACTTTATTGTAGCAAGTTCATGTGGTAGGATGGGGTTTTCTATTTTCTGTTTGGGGCTCTTTTCTTTTTTTTTCTCCCTGACTCCCTGTCTGTGCTGCTTGTTCTCTGCATTTTTTTCATGGGTAATTTCTGCTCACTTGTAACTTGTGAATAATTGTAAAAAGCTTTTCTATAAATGTTTTAAGAGTTATTTTACACCAAAGTCTTCATATTACTCAGCAGTTTTGTTCACAAAGACATTCCTGTATAAGAAAGCTGGTTTGGAGTTCTTGTAAACTTACAAAAAGTACAGTATACATAATACATGGAAAATGCAATAAAGATAAAGCCAGATTATATTTAAACATATGTAAACATACTATGTTTTAAATCATATAGTTATATAACAATAATATAATTGTATATATTTCTTTCAATGTATAGCTATATTTTATTACTATCTGATAAATTTGGGACAATCTGAAGCACTTGAAGTCTGATTTAATGACTGTGACCAAAATCATATGTCACTCTGAAAAAAGTAAGTCATGAGAAAAACTAAATTCCGTTTCTATGAATTAGAAAATTTACTTAATCCACAAATATAAATGGGTCATAGTGGTTTGCAGTTTCCAAGTAATTTGAAAAACAATCTCCAGTGATAACTATGGATATGGTCCTAATGCAAGTATCTCCAATGTGAATGTGATTCCCCATTAATTTCATGCATACAGCAATTATGCTACAGCCTGACCTGAAATCAGTGGTGAACAGTTGCACTATTTACAGTAAACTACATTTTGTATATTACTGTAAAGATAAGAGAAGTGTAGCACATGAGAGGACAGTTAAATTGAATTAGTACCACCCACAACTTCTGAGCAAGTCACAAATCAAAAACAAACTGAAACTTACTCTGGTGCTGGCTCTGTGGTAACAAATCTATCCAACTGGTGCTGTGTAGAAAATAAATGAAAGTATAATCAAGAAACGTTTGTGAATATTTCTGCAAACTTCTGCATTGCATTAAATGTGGGCCCCAGACGGAAAAAATGGGGTTTTACGTGCCTGTGTTAGCAATGAGGTGTTTTACCATCAAAGATATTACTGAGGAGAGCAACTGAGACTGTGGTATCTGTTTCAACAGTTCTCCCATCTGATCAGCTGCAGCCTGGCCTTCATATCAGGTTTCCAAGTTTGGTAAGTCACTCCACCTACTTACTGCTGCTGAAAATGGCAACTCAGATGATAAAAACCAGCCATCTGGAAAAATCAGATGCCTTCATTTGTTGTTATTTTACACTGAAGAAACCCAACAAACAATACAAGAGCAACAAAGTACAATGGGATAATGGATTATACTGCACATTTTGAAGCCTACGCATACATTTGAGTTTGATTAAATTTGTTCAGAAATCTCCATGTAGGGAGTCTATCCTCAGAAACCTTTGTAACAATCTGACTCCCTGTTTTGAGAAACAAAATCTATTCTGAGATTTGACACTAGGCAGTAATCTAGTCGTGCAAAGATTTGTGGGCTGTGAAACATAAGGGGCTGAGTGGGAACATGCAGTTCTACTGAGTTGTGAAAGTCAGTAATTCATGCGCACTGAAGAACTGACTACTGGTAACTACTGAGTGACATCAGGATTGGATTGAACTTGTATTTTAAATTTGAAATTACATTTAAAATACATTTTAAATTTAGATTAAAAATACCTTTTAGCAAGCAGTGCTCAGATACACAAAGTTACACATAAACGTGTATGTGTATACCCAATTATACACTTATTTCCAAAATGGTAACATTCAGCTTGGAGGGGTGTTTAAAGGATATTCATATTATTTTGCATGTAATAAAATGGTTCTCTATCCTCTATGCCTCTCAGGAGACAACCAACTGAATATCTTTAATTAATGTCAAAAAATTTTTGATGGGCAGACATGTCACACACAGGACCTTGTAAAGCTATTTGAGTTATCTTCAGTAGAAACTTCTGATTTTGTGGACATGGAGGAAATGCTTAATTTTAGACATCCTTTGTAAAACATGCAGGAATTTACCCACAAAAAAATTATACAGATGGAATTGACTTAAGAAATTAAGAATGTTTGAAATGTAAATATACTTTTAAAAGAAACCTCAGATTGCATCATATTTTATTAAAAATAAATTTCTACAATATGATACTGATGACAAACCACAAAAGACCTAATCTTTCTGTAATAAATGTTTGCAAAACAATGATTATTGTAACATTCTGAAAACAGAGAGAATAATATACAAAGACAGAGGTGTCTAACGGGAAGTGAAGGGTTTTATAATGAAGGTGATAAAACATGATATGGTTAAACTCAATCTAGTTTTCCATTTTTAATACACAGAAGTTGTAGAAATTGTTATAAGCGAAATAGCTGAATTGTTTTATATGAATAAATTTATTAAAGTCAATTTGGTTACAAAGAAATAAAAAGTCCACCACCAAAATAACAATAAAAACAAAAGAGAGATGCCGAGCCCGGGAGTCGGCACCGGTGAACAAGGTCGGACCAGCGGTCTATCTGGCCAACAGTCCTCCCCTGGTTCACGAGAAATTGCCGCTGGAGCCTGGATTTTTATACAGTTTTTGTGCCCTAAGGCTAGACCCAGAGATGTAAATCTCCTCAGCTGTCCGGTATGGTGTTATCTATTCTTTATCAGCTTGCATTGAATAGTTCTTCCTGGGCTTACTGGAAGCCCTTTTGTTTTTCTCTCCCGGTCCGGTGATGTTGTCTAGGTGGCATCAGTGTCTGGTCAGGGAGTGATGACAGCTCCTTGTCTCGCTCCAAAAAGATGTTACTTCGCCCTGTGCCTTCAAGTGCAAATGAAGTCTCTCCCTGAGTTTGAGCTTTGCAATCTGAGTTTTACAAAGGCGGGGGGGAAGTGCTTAGTATATTTACTATATTTAACTTTCAGCACTTTATATAAAATATTATTACAAGCATGAATTAATTCTAAGCCTCCCTCATAACAGAAATTAACTACTTCCATGACTTTTTTAACTGCAACAAAATTACTTGTTTAAACACTGAGATTTTTCTCCTGTTCTAAGGATGTTTTAAAGAAATTTTCAACAGAAAAGTAATTATTAATGATTTTTTCAAAAGCCATTAAAACATCTTAGTAAAAGTAAATACTTGTTTTCCTTTTGTCTGTCTGAGAGTGTAAGATAAAGCAGATAGGCTCTGAGATCAACAAAAGGAATATTTCTTTAATTTTAAAAAAAATAGCTGACTTTATGAACTGATCTTTTGGCCAGACTACTGAAATTTCAAAATAGATAATGATTGGTAATTGCAGTTATCATTGATGAAATTGTTCATTCTTTCCTGCTGTTGGAGAGAAATGGACTGATAACATTAAACCTGTTGTTTTCTTTGATTAATTTTGAGTCTACTTCCTCCCTTTGCACAGAAATATTCCTCTGAAAAAATCAGGAAAAATTTTTTCAATGCTATTTGCAACATTAGACTATAAATTTGGGTTGTCATATATTAGGCAAAAATCCTCAACTTTTTTCTTCTGTTATTGCATCTGTTTTGAAAATATTTTGAGTTCTTATAATGGATTAAACAGGTTAAGAAAATTATGGCTTGAATTTATACACAGAAGAAAGAATGATAATATAGTTATCAAGTGTGCAGTCTTTTAGGACAGGATAAAAATCTGTATTTTCAAAACTTCCAACACACATCTTCTAAGAAATATGCTAAAAAGGTTTGTTAGGTTGCAATATTCCTTAAGTATTTTTTGTTTAGCTGCTCTTTGCTTGTTTTTTTTAGACTCCTTAAATGGCCTTCTGCTGGTGTCAATAAAGTAAGACATCAGCCACTTTTCTCAGTGTGGATGAGCATGGTGG
The DNA here is from genome assembly GCF_009819655.1 of Sylvia atricapilla. Taxonomy (NCBI): domain Eukaryota; kingdom Metazoa; phylum Chordata; class Aves; order Passeriformes; family Sylviidae; genus Sylvia; species Sylvia atricapilla. The sequence continues at coordinate 47,064,066 of NC_089174.1, forward strand.
AAAGGATGGTCTCTTTATGTCTTTTTACATGTGTTTTCGGTTGTTCTCTAGATGTCAAAACAGCTCTTCCTCACAAGGGGTCTGCCATACTAGTGATTAGGAAGAAAAAGCCTTATGTGATATTACTGAATGTCTTGTATTTGATTCAAATCGATATTGACATGCACCAGACTGAGGTATTTTAAATGTAGAGAAAAAGAGGGGAAGAACACATTGATGGTTAAATGTCAAACACTCACAAACTGGGGAACAGAGGTCAACAATTAAGTGAAAAGTGAAATTCGTTTTGAAAAAAACTGAACTGTTTCTGTTTTGGAACTCGAACAGCAAACAGGAGGAGTTGGACATCACTGAGCTGCTGGACAGTTATGACCTTTTTGTCATTCCTGAAACTCGGTGGGATGGAACTCAAGACTGGAGTGTGACCAACAATGGCCACAGGCTGTTCAGAAGGAATATGGGATGAAAGAGACACAGAGGTATTGCCCTCTACATCAAAGCTGGACTGAGTGTGAAGAGTCTCTAAGAACAGCCATGAGCGAGTCAAAAGCTGGTGGGTGATGATCCCAGACCAAGCTGATAAAGGGACCCCTTTGGATGGTGTCTGGGACAGGGTCCCAGTCAAGAAGAGACACGGATGAAACCTTCTTGCTCCAGCTACAGGACGCATCATGCTCACGGGCTCTTGTGCTGCTGGGGGACTTCAACCACCCCTGCACATGCTGGAAAAGTAGCTGTAAGAAATCCTTAAGATTCTTGGAATGCACGGAGGATAAATTCCTCTCTCAGGAAGTAGTCCTACAATAGGGGAGGTGTCACTAGATCTGGTGGTCTCCAGCACAAGAGAGCTAATGAGGGACATCAAGATCGGAGGCAGTGATCATGCCTTGGTGGAATTCACAGTCCTGAGGGATATCAGTCGGGAAAGGAGTCAAGAGAGGGCTCTGAATTTTAGGAAAGTAGACTTTCAGCTTTTCAGGGAGACTGCCCTGTTGCTGTTTCTTTTCAGCAACTGTGGAGGCTTGGTCTTCAGAACAGACAGCACGGTGTGTACATTCTGCTGGTACCACCGGGCCTAGTAACAAGCGCAAATTCCAACGTGGCAGACGGTTACAAAGGCCTTTATTAAGTCAAAAATGTAGTTTATATACTCTGGGGTCTTTACTACGTCAGAGGGGATATTGCCACATTTCCTGGGTTAGAAGAAGGAGTGAAAAAGTACTGGCACATGTTAGTAAGGGTCTACATTCCTTTAGAGATAGCTTATCTTAGGGGGGTTGAGGTATGCTCTTTCCGTTACAGCTCGAAATCTTCCGCGCCGCCTGTCCCTATCCAACCACACTGCCCTTAGAGGCTGAGGAAAGGAACAGAGCTGGTATGTCTAAAAGAAAACTTTGATCAAAAAATTATCAATACTTCAGAGCAAGAAATTAGCCAAAGCCACCATCAGGAGAAAGGCATGGTAAGACTTCCTGATAGAAGTAGAGAAAGAAATCAGTGCACAGACAGTGGTTGCAAGGACAGGTGAATGGGAAAGTATATAGAGATGAAGTCTGTTTATGTAGGGACTGGGTGAAGAAGGCCAAGGTGAAGCTGGAACTGAACCTGGAAACAGACACAAAGAATTACATGTCTTCTACAGAAGTTTACCAGAAAGAGAAGGCTTAATAAACAAAGCTTGAATAGTGAATCCATGGAAATACCATGGGGTTTAACAAGACCAAGTGCAAGGTTGCATCTGGGCTTGGGCAATCCCCAGTATCAACACAGTCTGGGGGATAAACTCAGAGAGCAGCCCTGCCATGAGGAACTTAGGGATGCTGGTGAATCCCAGCACAGAAAGAGAAAAGTATCCTGGGCTGCATCCAAAGCAGCATGGGCAGCAGGGGAGGGAGGGGATTCTGCCCCTCTGCTCTGCTCTGGTGAGGCCCACCTGGAACCCTGCATCCAGCTCTGGGGTCCCAGCACAGGAAGAACCTGTTGTATTGAGTGCAGAGGAGGGAGGCAAAGATCATTAAGGGGAGGGAGCATCTCTTCTTGAGCAAAGGCTGAAAGAGTTGAGTTTGCTCATCCTGTAAAAGATATGTTTCAGGGGTAACCTAATGTTGGCCATCCACAACAAATGAAACAAATGAAAACCTACAGGCCAGATGGAGAGGCACTTTCTTGCAAGAGTATGTAGTGTCAAGGCAAGAGTGAATGGCTTCAAACTAAAAGAAAGTGAGCATAGATTCGATGTTAGGAAGACTTTACTGTGAGGATGGTGAGACACTGAAACTGGCTTCTCATTCCTGGAAGTGTAGAAGTCCAGGCTGAATGGCTGAGGCTCGGAGCAACCTGGTCTAGTTGAAGATGTCTCTTCCCTTGTCAAGGAATTAGAGCTAGATGATCTTTAAGATCCTTTTCAGCCCAAACCATTCTGTGATTCTATGAGATTGCTAATGACTTGCCATTGAAGATGTCTCAGTTTGAAGTGAACTTCAAAGCACAGCTGTACTGTTTAAACTGATGAGATTATTAGAATATTACAGTAATGTCAGGCTATATAATGTCACTGCTATTAATGTCACAAGTGCTATAATACATCTGAGGAAACAGACCTGGGAACTACTAGGGGCCTTTGACTTGGAAAAAGCCAAAGAGGTAATGGAGACATTGGTGGTTTTTTCTGTTTATCTAATTTTAAAAGATTTACAAAGAGAAGAGTAGTCCCTTGAAAGAAGACACAGATGGGGAACTACAGGTCTGTTAGTCTGGCTTCAGTGCCAGCGAAGGTTATGGAAAAGGATAACTTGCATGCCATCAAGGGAACATGCAGGATAACCAGAGGAACAGGCCCAGTCACCATGGGTTTAGGAAAGGCTGTTCCTTCTTGACAAAACTGATGTCCTTCCATGAGCAGATGAGGGAGCTGGGGAGAAGCTCAAGGGTGACCTTATTTCTCTCCACAATCACCTGGAAGGAGGTTCTCCCAGGCACCTGGTGACAGAGCTTTTGCTCAAAGCTCTGGCCTCAAGCTGCAGCATGGGGATTTCAGGTTAGATGTCAAGAAGATTTTCTTCACAGACTGGTCAAGCATTGAAATGGGCTACTCAGAGAAGGGATGGAGTCACCATCCCTGAAAGTTCAAGAAATGACTGGACATGATGCTTAATGCTACGGTCTAGTTGTCATGATGGTGATTCGTCAAAGATTGGACTTGATGAACTTAGAAATGTTTTCCAACTTTAATAATAATATGATTTTGTGTAGACCTTCAACGGGATGCAGAGGGTTGAGCTTGAGAAGGAATGGCTAGGGCCACAAGCCAGGGACTGGATTGGTCGGAGCAAGCACCCAGCTCCTCTGAGGTTCAGGTTTGTGTGCATACATCCTGTGGGTGTTTTTCAGGATAGAAATTTCAGTATACATGTTCATTCCCACTGAAGAGTCAAAAAGGAAGTTTATATTACTTAAAATATAAACGTACTACTTGCTTAGGTTGTGGCCTTGTGGCTCTGTACCTCCTAACTCCATTCTCCCAGAAGTTAAAGACAGGAGCATGGAGAAGAAAATCAAACCCAGAAAAAGGATGACCCTGAACTAACTATGTCAAGAAGCAGTACAAGGTACTGAAAAAGAAGCAGGAGCCCAAACTTCTCTGTACGTAAGGTCTCTTTTAATTGCAGTGTTCTTAATGTGTAGTGTTTTTAACTGTATTTAGTGTATCCTGTAATATTCAGTAGTAAAGGTACACAGTAACAAAGTGTGATGGATGATGGGATGCATCACTTTGTTTTGCCTTAACATGAACATCCATCCCCTTGCCATCAGCATGAGGTTCCCTTTCTTGCCACCTTCATGAGGTGGTGGCAAGCTCCACGATGAGCTAGCTGGTACGTGGCAGCTGCCCCCACACACGCCACCATGTCGTGTGCTGGAGCCCAGCACCTGAGCACAAGTGAAGGGCAGCCAGTGGTCTCATTTCTGCTGAAGCAGACAACATATTGTTCTAATTAAATTAACTAATTACCATAAATAAATCACATTGTATTCTTATTGGAAAGCTTATCAGACAGTACTATTGTGGCCTTTCTGTTTGGGCATGAGAATCTTATCTTCATAGACCATGTTTCTGAAGTATAATGTACATTTTTGGGTGGAATGAAATTCATTTTGGAGTTTGAATGAGAATTAGATTCACAGAAATAATAGCAATATTGTGTTATTCTTGAATATGAAAAATGATTTTATTATTTCATGACTCATGGTACAGAGAATAAAAAAAAATACACATGCCAGTAAAAAATCACCATCACTCTACTTCAATATAAAATATTTGAAAATAAAATATATAGCTCCTGAAAGATGCTTGCAAATTTTCCATCATTAAGCTAGAATGCAAGTACTCCTGTGCAGGCAGGATTCTTAAAATGAGAGAGTTATTTCAGAGAAAAGCATGAACATTATTGTTCATTAAGGATCCACAAATTAATCAATAAAACATAGCCCTATGTTGCAAAAAATAATGCGTCATGGGTTCATGGAAGGGTTCATAAAGGGTTCATGAAATGTTTAATTTTATTAATATTTTAATATTATATTTATGATAATAAATTTTATTTTATGGATATTTTCTGTGTAGATAATACAAAAATAATGATGATCTATACATGATCCATAAAAAGCACAAAATGCTGTTTCAAGGGGTTCCCTATCTCCTTACTACTGATATGTTGGCCAAATGTTCTCCCTGTGCCAATGGACACATTAAGAAATAGGCAACAGCATAATACAATGCTACAAATTCAGCTCATTGCTTTCTGATTATGGTGTTTGTTACATTCAATTTTTTTAGAAATAATGGGATTAGTATTAATTTAAAATCCTGTTCTCTAGGATTTATTTCCTAGATATCTGTAGTTTGCAGCCTTTTACCAAACAATATTCTTTATGTAATAGAAGTGGTGCAGTAAAGGGAATTGTCCTCTTCTTCATAAAATATGCAGTGCCTTCCAATTAAACAACTTGCAATTTATAGAAGCCAGATGCTCAGTCCCTACAAATCAGCCTAACTTTACTTAAAATGGAGATATAGTAGTTTGTTTTCACTGAGGAATTTGCTAGTCACATATCTAAATAACTCATAAGGTCTTGATTACAGAAATATTGCCATTTAAGTGATACTAGCAGAATTAATTTAACAGCTTCATTCTCCATATTCAAATAAAAAGAAAGATAGACAGGGTCACTAGAGCATTTCTGTTGCATATCTGAAGCTTATAAAATTTTTACTAAAGCAATCATGCTGGAAATACCTCAGTATAGCTGTGTTCTATCCTGGTGTTCCTCTAAATATTTGCAACATTGAAGGTGATTAATAGGCAGCTGGGTCATGAATAACCCTGTTTGTCCACTATGTGCATTATAATCTTGTTCATTCAATTATTGGGCATACACCTGATACAAAACAATTTCAGTGGGTTGTCCTTATGGGAAAGAATTGATGTACTTCTTGCAGAGTAGATCCAAGGACAAGGAAAAGCTTTGTTGTGTATTTGGTAAAATATTCAGAATACTGAAGCAAGATGGGGCCAAGAACAATAAAAAGCCTTTTTTTTTTTTTTTTCTTTTTTTTTTCTTTTTTTTTTCTTTTTACCTGCCTTAAGAGAAATAATAAGGTCAGTCTGCTTTGTAAGCTTCTTTATGTCCTGGTGACAAAGAAAAGATAAAATCCCAAGGTGCACAGTGTAGCCTCCACTGCAGTCATCATACTGGTCATTAGGAACACTAAGATTACTATGAGAGCAGATGGAAAATCTGAAGCAAGGAAGACTTACCAGTAGTGGAAGAGGACCAGGTTGGAGGACATTTAAACAAACTGGAGTTACAAAAATCTGTGGACTCTGTTGGGATGCTCCCACAAACTCTGATGGGAGTCACCATGTCATTGTGAGGTGCATCTTGATTATAATTGAAATGCAGTGGTTATTTGGAGAGGTCTCTAAGGACGGGAAGAGAACAAGTGTCGCTGCTGTCTTTGTGTCAGGCAACAAGGGTGTTGTGGTTTTAAAAACAAACCAAGTGAGAGGCTCTAAGTCAGAAATAAAATTTAATGAGAAGAAAAGGAAAATAAAATAGAATAAAATAAAATAAAATAAATACAAAAAGAAAAACCACTGACAGAGTCAGAATACAACCTGATCAGGGTGATGGAAACAGTCCAGACGAGGTGGTCTTCCTGAAACAGAAATCTTGTAGAAAGGTCTGGTAACTCCGGTCCTCTGGGAATCCAGTGGGTGAGGGCTGCCTCTACTGTCCCAAATCCCAGCTTATATCCAGGTGAGAATGCTTGGCTCTTCCCCATGGGCGGAGCATCTCACAATGGGATGATGAGTCATGGAAGAGGGCCTTGATGACCCATTAAAGAGAGAGATAACTCCCAGAGGGAGTTATCTCTGAGTCATGCAGAAGGCATTGATGGGCCATTAACTGAAGATGGTGATAGAATACATCCTAAACTACAACCCAGGACAAAGGGAAACCAAACAAGCACAGGTCAATAAGCTTCACTTTAGTTGTGAAGAGCTGATGGAGCATCTTATTCCAGAAAAAACATTTCCAAATATAATTAAAGACTACATAGTGATTAGAAATAATCAGCAGGGATTTCCAAAGGAGAATTCACGCTTGAACAAACTGATAGACCTTCACAATGACATGATTAACTTAGAGGATGGCAAGAGTGCTGTAACATGATATTTATCTTCTGATAGACATATGACTGTGTCCCACAAGATCCCATAAACAAAGTATACTTTAGATAAAGAACAGTGAGGTAGATCAAAAACATCTAGTTGCCACACTTGAGGAACTGTGATCAGGAGCAGAAAAGTCCAGCTGAAGACCAGTCAGTAGGAGTATGTCCCAGGAGCCACATTGCAACCAATACTGTTTAATCAATGACCTACATGGATAGGCTGAACAGCACCCTGAGAAACTGACAGATGTTTGATTTACCAAACCAAATTTTGGTAGCCTCCAGAGGTTCCTTCCAAACTCAGTGATTTCTTTATTGTACCTTAAAAATATATTGCTATAGGAAAAAGCTCTCTAAAGAATATGAAACAAAAATCTTAACTAACACCACTGTCATAAAAAAAATTAGATATAAAAGATCTTGAATAGCTACAAATCAGAATTGAAAAAGGAGAATTCATGGCAACACGAAAGAAATTCCAGATTACCTCTTTTATGAAAGAATTAGAATTATAAGGACGTGGGTAAAAAAGTCAACTTCATATAGATGTTAAATCAAGTCAATAGCACTATTACTGTTGACAGATGCCTAGGTCACTAATAAAAGCACAGAAATGCTTTTCACTTGAATACTTGTAGTAGCATTACTATAGCAGTTCCACTTCTTAAATACTAGGGTTTGCAAACCTTATTTTCCTCACAGATTTGTATTTTTCCATCTATGTATCTGTTAGTGTTCAAAAGAGCAAGAAGTACTAATTCTGATGGTTTCTCTGGAACAAGTGTAAAACATATCTTAGGAAACTCCTCACTCTATTACTCTATTACTGTTTATTCAGACCATGTTGCTTGAATACAAAAATCTTATCTCAATATAAATAAATCAATCAATTGGTAGTCACATTTCCTACACAGTTTCTCCTATATCGACCCCTTCACTTTAAACAGTGACAAACCACATCTGAAAAGGAGTTTATCTCTTTATATATGACACTTGAGGAAGGGAAGTTATGGTGCAAGATTATCTGAGATAAAGACAAATGCCTATGATTTCAGAATAAGAAATTATCTGATATTTCAGAATCTTACTAGTAATTTTTAAATCTGAAAACAAACATTCTTATCAGATCTTTCCTTTACAGTGTGAAATCTCACCAGAAACATCCACATTTTCATGTATATGAGTCCATCTTTAAATTGTATTATAAATTAGCAAACAGGTGACTGGTTTGGAGGTCAACAAATAATCAGATTTACAATGTTAATTAAAAATCTAACATGCTGTCATGAAAACAATATTATGTGGTTATCAACCAGAGGCTTGTGAAATATGTACACAGCCGTATCTGGTATTTGCTTTTAATATGCTCTGAACTGTAGAACCTGTTCTACATAGCAATATTAGAGGGAAGGAGTTTAATTAAATCTAATGATCAGCCCAACAGCCAATGTGTGTGGAAATGGAAGTAACAAAATTCCTAATACGTTTTCTCTGATTATAATCAATTAATACATAGAAGACAATATTAGAAATAACTGCTCTGAGAGCAAGAATAGTATGTATAAAACCCATTTACCTCTGTCTGACATTGATTAATTTCTTATTTGGTTCCAAATTATACTCAAAATAAAAAAAAAATCTGTAAATTACAAGACAAATTGTCATGTGCCATTTTTGTTTTGTTTCTAGCTATAATGTTGGTTGCCAATATTAATACATTATTTTAAAGAATAGTGCCTTTTCTAGTTGTCTAAGCACTAACTCTAGTAAACATGTGATGGATTTACATACACTTATTGTTTACAGACCTTTAATGGTATCTGTATCTCCCTCATAGGTGTGAAAATGAGATTTTTTTTTTCTTCTTCCCTCTTCTCACATCAGTCAAACCCTAATGCAGCTATCCTCAACAGAGAAAGTAACTGTTGCAGAATAAAGTTGCAGAAAGTAATGATGGCTTAGATGTTTTCTCTGTGGAGTGCTCCTGAAGGTGACAGTGATACGTTTTCTTTCCACAGTGGTCTTTCTGCTCTTCCACTGTGCACACTTTTTTCCAGAACATCTCATATTTTGGGAGGCCCCCTGATAAAATCATGCTATACAAAAGCCACTCAACAGCATCCCAATATGAAAGCTAGATTTTTCATGCTTCTAAGTAGGATATTATCTTTGTTCATGCTTATTGATTATCAAGAAAAAAAAAAAGGAAAAAGAAACAGAAAAGGAAAAAGAAACAGAAACAGAAACAGAAACAGAAAAAGAAAAAGAGAAAAAGAAAAAGAGAAAAAGAAAAAGGAAAAGAAAAAGAAAAAGAGAAAAAGAAAAAGAAAAAAAAGAAAAAGAAAAAGAAAAAGAAAAAGAAAAAGAAAAAGAAAAAGAAAAAGAAAAAGAAAAAGAAAAAGAAAAAGAAAAAGAAAAAGAAAAAGAAAAAGAAAAAGAAAAAGAAAAAGAAAAAGAAAAAGAAAAAGAAAAAGAAAAAGAAAAAGAAAAAGAAAAAGAAAAAGAAAAAGAAAAAGAAAAAGAAAGGATGTTAAATGATGACTGAGACCTCAGAATATACCACAGATCTTATCTGGATATGTTGGGAAAGCAAATGAACTCTTATAAAAAGGCAGTTGTCCCTAAAGAAATTATATACTTTGCTTTCCTCAACTTGGTACACCTAACTCTCACTTCTTTTTTTTTTTTTGCTTGTTCTTTACTTTTTTGTGTTGATTTCATTACAAAATGTAATGATGTTCTAGATTTTTCTTTTTAGCTCCTTCTGTTATTTTGAAATCTGCCAGTGCAAAGCAGGTAACAAATCTTTTAGGGTGTGATTTACCATCTGTGCATTTTTCCTGTTTTGTTAAACAGATCCAGTTCAACTAATGCTTCCTCAGCTGTGATTCTGATAGTTTTTGAAAGACGTCCAACAGAAATTTAGAAACTTTCTACACTCAGATGTTTTCTTGTCAAAAGCACAGGTGACAGAATCTTTTCTGCATAATCCTGTTACCTTTGAGCTTGTGTTCACCTGCATACAACAGAGTCTGGTACTCCTGGACAGATGGAAAGTCCATGTATTATAAGTTTTTTAGGTATTGTTGCTGGTTAGAACCAGCATGCTGTTCTGAGACAGATACAATTACATTGCTCACACCATCTCTAGAGATGAGTTTTGACCTTGTATTTACAGCATTATTCCTTAGAAAGAGAAGCAGCAAATATTTGAAAAAATTTACCAGTTGAATATAAAACTTGTAAAATTAGTCTTAAGATTCAATTAGTGAGAGATGTCTGTAACAGAATTAGGATGCAAGTGAGACCATATGCTGAAGTCAGAAGCACAGATTTTATTTAATGATGAATGTGAGGTCAAGAAATAGAAGGAAGTAGAAAAGAGAGGAGCAAGGAGGGGGAGAGAGAGGGAAAGATATCAAGCAGAAGATAGTTACCACCCATGGAATCAATAATGTCCAGGTGGTCTTTCTACGCCCTGGGCTTCTTAGCAATGGAGGTCTACAGCTTGTTTAAAATTGTTCACTATACATCTTAGCAAACAAAAGAATTAATGTGCATTGGCTACACAATTGTAGTATTTTATTGGTTAAATGACTCCCTTGTTTCGTGTGCTAATAAGTCCTATGCTCAGTCTTCTTTTGAGTTGGTAAGTTTCTTGAGTTGGTGGGCTGCAACCTCCTCCTGCTGGAATTTCCCAGTCAGTGCTGATTTCAGCACAATTTACGAACTGTCGTTCATTGTGGCTTGTAAATTCTGTATTCTTTATGTCTATTATCAGTGACACATTCTCCTCCCCTAGCTTTTCCCACCTTCCCCTAGGTCTCAGATAAGACCTGGACAATAATAGCGCTTCCATCTTCTCTCAAATTCTCATCACTATAGTTTAACTTACAGTTCAAGTTCCAGGTACCCATGGATCTATATTTAGAGGGGATGTGGTGGTCATTGGTGGCCACAGATGCCATTTCTACTATAACTTGGGGTGATCTTTGTTTGATGAGAGATATGCCTATGAGCAGTTTCTTTTTTTCACAGTTTGCCACAGTGACAAATTTTGTTTGTATGTCTTACCCATGATCCATTAGCCAGGCCTCACCTCTGACAAGCCTGGAGTTAGCACCATTCTTTCACATCCTTCTGTGCTTATTTCATGGCAAAGTTCTTCTGTGGCTTTAACAGTGTTTGAGACAGGCAACTGTGCTATTTAAGTCCTCACAATGATCTATTACAGTCATAAGTGTCCAAATGGAATTTTTTAAACTATTTTATGTGTTTGGGGAAGAGATAATTCAAAAGATTTTATCTGAACAGGTTGAAAGGTGGGATTAATTTAACCTGTTTAAAGTGACTGACTGCTTTCCTGATTATCACCTGCCTGCCCTAAGCAGTCCTCTGTCTTTCTGCAGTTAATGTATTTTTCAAAACACCACAGAGGCTTAAAATGGACTCATTCTTTGTGAAGGATGCCTTTCTGTAGTGGAATAATTTACGGTCTAAAGTGGTAAACACTTCTGAAAATAAAATCATGATTTTTAGGGATAAAAATCCAAGAACTTCAGAAAGAAATACTCCTGAAAAGGAACAAGAACAGGCAGGACTTTCTGATTCAAAGTCTTGAATAAAGTGATTTTCTAGTGATCTTTCCATCACTAGACAAGGCAAGCTATGTTGACCTAGATAAGATAGCATTTTATTTGTTATGTTTTGTATTCTAAAAGCCAAAAGGACAGTAATTTTTGGTATATCTTTACCATTAGTTAACAATAAGTGATCTCCTTATGACAAAATTCTATTCTTCTTATGCAATGCTATAAAGCATTTCCAATAAAATGGTGAATTTGTGTGCTGCATTATCCTAGGGTGACTTTGTGATGCTTGCATCCCCAGTCATCTATTCTGTTTATGCTGGATATTAAGTTCTGCACTATTAGAGAGAGCAAAGAGAGCAAAGGAAAGGAAAAAGTCCACAGTTTCTTTGCAGAAAGAAAGATTGCACTTGCTCCCTCACATTGCTTCTTACGGACTGTATCTGCAGCACCAACAGCTGGACAGAACTCTCCTTCACTTTTTGTTAGTTTTCAGCTAGCTGAGGCAGAGAGTTCCTTGGACTGTGGTTTTTCTTTTTCGTGGAACTGATCAGCCTTCTCTGGACTGAAAACCCAGAAAAACACCGGGAGCTCATGCCTGTGGCCCTCCAGGGCCTGGGACATGGCATTTTCCAGAGCAGGAGGGACTGATAAGAGACTGAGTGAGCTGAGCTACCTCCCATGGCAAGGATTTTCTGAATTTGCTGTGTCTTCGGAAGAGCAAGAGCTTTTATTGTTTAATATTATTATTTTTTTTATACTTGTGAATACTTTGCTTGTTAAATAAACATTTTTTTCCAATTCTCTAAAGGAAATATTTTTCTGAACCTGTTGGGGGAGGGGCCCCTTGAATCCACTTTCTGGAGGGACCCCTTTGGAAGTTTCCTCACAAATTTGCTCTAAACCAGGACATATATAAACATGTTGGACAATATGCCTTCCAGAAATTTAGGGGACTTTTTAATCTTTTTTTGCAATTCTGTCTTTTCGATGCTAGAAAAATCATCTATAATAGCCACAGACAATGATTAGCTCATCAGAGATGGCTGAGAACCCTTCTGCAAGAAATGAACTACCTAACAAAAAAATTAACTGATTTCGAGGAGGTTATTGTTTACATAGTAAAAATGTTCAGTAGCCTTGAGATTAGTCATTTTTGCTTTATGTTTGACTGAACTGTAAAAGAAAATCATTTATGTAAGTGTAGGATACAATGTTGAACATTCTGTGTAAGTAATGAGATCTTCTGGAAAGCTTGTCATTTAGTGTATGGCTTTTGATGCAAAGGGACTCCTTGCCATAGAAGAATCATAAGCTGTTAATTAAACCACATCAAATAGGTTAACTAATAATGCAAAGAAAAAAAAAAGGGGTTGAAAGAATGCCATTTGCCTTCTTTTGAAGGAAAACATCACTTTTCGTGATGTATCTCTGAATGATGAAAGGGTTATAAATACTTTCCTCCAATGTATATTTTTCCTTTAAGAGTAGTTTAAAAAGATGGGGAGATGGATGGATGGATGGATGGATGGATGGATGGATGGATGGATGGATGGATGGATGGATGGATGAGTGGATGGATGGATGGATGAAAGCCTTTCAACTTTCCTTGTGTCCTATCGTGTTATGTGGGAGAAGATATTGACCCTCCACCTTGCAAAAAATCTCCTTTCCGGTAGCTGTAGAGCACAATAAGGTGTTTCCTCAGCCTCTTTTTCTCTGGGGTTTAACAGCCCCAGTTTCCTCAGTTGCTCCTCATAAGGCTTGTGCTCCAGGCCCTTTCCCAGCTGTGTTGCCCTTGTATCAGCTTCTTTAGATGCATCATGCACTCTCCAAATGAGACTGCTGCATAAAGTGCCTTCCAGCTAACACACCAAGTTTATTTTACTACTGCAAAATGCCACTTTTTTTCTATCATTCTTTTTCTTTTTTTTTCTTTCATAACCTCTAAAGCCCTAAAAGCCCATCCATCCAATTACTTATTCATTAGTCAACCCTTCAAATCTATGTTTTTATAGTTTGAAGGTAAGGATGTTTTAAGGGACCATGTCAAAATCCTGACAGAAGTCTAGGTATAATGTACATAACATCAGTTGGTCTTTTCTTGGTGAGTTTTGCAGTCATTTCGTCATAGAAAGCTAAAAGGCTGGTCAGGCATGATTTGACCTTTATAAAGCCATGATAGCTTTCTCATATTACCTCCTTGACTTGCATGTGTCCTAACATTGTTTCTGTGAGAATCTGCCCCAGGATCTTCTCAAGGCACAGAGGTGAGGTTCATCAGGCTGTACTTCCCCATGTATTACTTGGTCCCCTTTTCTAAAAACAGGAGTGATGTTTCCCTTTTTCAGCCCACCACAGAGTTTTTCCTGATCCCTATGACTTTTCAAACCTGGTGGAAAGTATCTTACCTTAATTAGTCCCAGCCAGGCAGCAGGCCCTCCTGTAGGTTATGTTGAGTCATCATTTAGGGCCCTCTATTCCTATTGGAAAGGAGTCACTGAGTATAACTATCTTTATTTCCTCTCTGAACAGAGGTGAGGTTGTGACTGTAGGACGGTAGACCGACTCCTTCTAGGCAATTCCTCCAACCTAGGTGTACCTTTTTCCACATTATCTCATGCCTGATCCTCAGGTTCTAAAGCCTTATACTTATTTTATAAGGGCCGCTGGGAAGGTGATATAGGTCAGAAGAGGATTGGCCCATGGCGACAAGCACAAAAATTATTTCTATTCCCTCTGCCTCCCCCTCACCACCCTCCAAGATTATCTCCTTCTGTGTATTGGTGAATATTATATAATACTATGTATTATATAGTACTTCATGTAGTCTGTGTAATATATGCATATTTACACTTAAAAGAACGTGTATATAAAATCACACTGAAAAAATATATTTTGCCTTCAGAATTGTTATCTGACCATAATTTTCTTTTTCACTCCACTTGTAATGTGATGAGTCACATTGTCCTTTTAATACAATCGAATTTCCTTATGCTTTGTTAAGACATCCCACATTTGGCTTTTGGTGTTAAAAACTTTGCTGGAAGCTTTATTGAAACTAGTACAGTTTGCAGTTTGCCAGTTCTACAGCTGATCCTCAGATGAATCCTGGATGCAGAAGAAATCTACATGTGGGAGAAAATTAGAAGATGCACAGATCTTTCCAATACTGAGAGAGAGTTAAAGCTGTTGGATGGATGGAGTGGTTGCTTTGGGTCACAGCATAGAGCATATCTCTCCCATTCTGTCATGGACTTGACTCTGGTGAAATTGCTAATATTTTATCTACCTAATTCCGAAGAATTTTGTCTATCCCCATTAGCTGTAGACTTTTAGTGTATGCTGTGACAACTTAATATCTGTGAATTTTATTCCCTGTCTCTATCTGAGGCCTCTTTGAGGCAGCAGAAACTTTACAACCATAAAAACAGTAACTGAAAAGTGTCACCATAGAACCAGGAAAATAGTCAATTTTTAGTATGATATCACAGTAGAATAAAAACGTCTATATACTGAATGTCATATATCTTAAGCAGGGAAAGTTGACATAAATAAATTCATTACATTGATATTATCACTCTTTATCATGATAATGGACACTTTAGTTAGAGGAAGATAACACTTTTCCCATGAGAATGTTAGATGTTTCAGAGCATTACAGTAGAAATATCTTTCTTTCTGCCTACACTACAAAGACTTAAGATCTTTAATTTGGGCTGTACTTCAAAGCGACTCAGAAAAAGTAGTTGCACAATCTCAGGTAAATAAGTAACAGTAGTACTTTCCATTTAGTTCTGCAATATTTCTAATATTACAATTTTGTTTTTCTTATTGATGACATGCATTATAACTATTAAATTCTTCCCATCAAAGCAAAGACAGATCTTGACAAATGCATAATTAATCCACTTCATGCCTTCGTAGCCACAACTGATGAAACTCAAAGACCCACATCCAGTTCTGGGCCCATCATGACAACAAAGACATTGAAGCAATGAAGTGAGTCCAGAGAAAAGCAACAAAGCTGGGAAAACCTCTAGAGACCAAGTCTTATAAGAAGCAGCTGAGAGAACTGGGTTGGCTTAGCCTGGATAAAAGGTGACTCAGAGGCGACCTTATCTCTCCCTACATCTCCCTGAAAGGAGGGTGTATTCAGGTGGGGATTGGTCTCTTCTCACAGGCAAGCAGTGGCAGGAGAAGAGGGCATGGCCTCAAACAGAACCAGGAAATGTCCAGGTATTGTCCAGGACATGGAAGGTGTTGTCAAACACTGGAAACATTGGCTGCCCTGGGAGGTGGAGGAGGCAGCAGATCAGGCAGTGTTCAAGAGGTGACAGGAAGTGGAACTTAGAGCTAAGGGCTAGTTGCCATGGTGGTGATCAGTCAAAGGCTGGACTCATTGATGGAGGTCTTTTCCAACCTAAATGATTTTATGATTCTGTGAAATAAGATTTTTCAGGCAAAGGAAGCTATATGAAATCAAATAAAATTGAGCGTCAAATGTATTTACCAAAAAGAGGCAATGCTTTAGTAAAATTTAAAGACAAATATTTAAGGATGAGTCTTCAGTTATGATTATAATAAAATTAATTCTAACAGAGGCATCCTGTAAAGGCTGGGATGCACCTTTCCAGTACTTCTCCTTTTGTAAGTTGCCTCTGATGTTGCTCTCTTGCTTCAAGAAGATTCTATGGAAAACAGCCTGTCTAGAAGTGTGTCTGTAGCTTAATGAAGACATGCTGTAATCATACTCTGTCTCCCATTTACCTTTTTCTGGTTTTCTATTATATTAAAAAGCAAACATAACTATGAGCTCTAGATCTAGCTCTTCACCCTTATAGCTCTGTAAGGAAAAACACACAAACACACATTCTGCCTTCAAATTTACTTACAAGGCAGTGTATTCAATCCCATGCTCTCTTTCAGCATGATACAGATTTGCTCTTCTGCAAGGAAATTAGGTGGAGAAGGAAAGGAAAGCTTTACTGTAGGGATTTTTCTGTTTCTTTTGCTTGTGTACAAAGTATTTGAAGAACCCTCGGCTGATTATTTTCCCTTCACCTCCCAATGAGATAAACTACTTTAATTCATCAAAAGAAAAGAACTAAGGATAGTTCTTTCTACAATGTTATTTCCCACTCAAATCAATCAAGTAAACTGATAAACAAAGAAACTAACCAAACAAAGGAAACACAAATGAAAAACAATGAGAGAAAAAGTTACTACTTGGTCTAAATTTGTAATTTCAGTATCTAAACTCTGGTGACCTTGTTAATCTGCATGTGAGCCTGCTTTGGTAGGCACTGGGTCTACTCACAAAGCTCTGTGATATAAGCTAGCTCAAAGCTTCATGAAACACTAACAACTAGCGGAAATTTATTTAAAGATGTTGTTTTGCACTTGATTTTCAGTAACTGGTTTTGTAAACCTCCTAAATGCCTCTAGTTTGAGCTAAATGGTCTAAAAATGTCACTAGGAGGCTGAAGGTTAAAGTAGAAACGTTCAGAAATCACTCAAGTTGCTAAGGGACTATTTAAGAGTAACAGAGGCACAGATGGTCTGTACACCAGCTGAGGAAGAGAAAAAGTAAACCATCATGAAGAACTAAACAGACCTAAACCAGTTTTGCTTCAAAAAGGTGAACTCTGGTCATGCCAATTTCACCGAAAATGTGGCATACTATTAATAAAATCCTTACCAAGTAATTAGATGGTATATACAGCTACTTAGAAATTCTGATACATGCTGTAATTATGACTTGATAGATTGCTGCAGACTTCCTATAATAATGAGAAGACAAAAAAGAAATCAAACAAAATAATAAATAATCTTCTAAGGTACACTTGTTCTATCTTGCTTTAAGGACACAATAGAGTAGCCCACCATGGTTTCCCTTACCTTGTCCTCAAGGTAAAAATCACATACTTCAAAAATGTTTTCCATGCATAATGGTTCAGATTAGTCCTTCAATAGATATAATTCAAGTAAGTTTTCATTTGACTTGCAGTTCTAATTACTCTTAGAAACTATTTCTCATAACATTCTGCGTTACAATTCACAGACAATTTGAATTTCAAAAAGACTTGAAGCCATTGGACTTTCATACCATACTGTTACAGATTTATTGTATTAACATACTTTTCTCAGCAGGTTACTACCACAGAATTACTGTATTTAGATGCTTGATTTATTCTATAAATCATAACGCTTAATTAAAATGGTGGCTACTTGGAATTTTGTACAATATATGAAATTAAAAATATAGGTACTCTACAGCTTAATAATGACTAATCAAGTGACTTTCAAACTAAATATATAATCTGAGACTGCTCCAAATATTTCCTCTTAAAAAGAGCTTTCAGGCTGTGTACATTGCTGGTATAATTCTTAAGATCTGGAAATGTGCACCTCTTTATACATCCTGTACATGGATGTACAAAGAAGTCTGCATTAGTATTTTGTTCTCTAAATTATTAAAAGTAGAACTTAGAAACTGAGATATGTAAACATCAAATGCTTATTACACCAAAAAAAACACACCTTTTTTCGTTAAGGTTTGTTGCTGTTGTTGGTTGGTTTGTTGGTTTAGTTTAATGGGGAGTTGTTTGTTTGTTTGTTTCTGGGGGTTCTTTTCTGCAGTTGAGTTTTGTCATTATACAAAAACCTAAGGTCCAAAATATTGATATGGAAGTGCTAAGATTTATCTGATATGCCCACACTGATATCAGGCTGTATCATTTTGGTATGACTAGTTTGGTGAGTAGCTAAGGTAAGTATTCACAATCGTTAAGCTCAGATTTAAAGATAGACAAAGAGTTTGGAAGGAAAAGGAAGTCTATAACTGTAGGGGTGAGTGGAGCCCCAGCTGCTTTGCCCTGGAGGGAGCCAAGTTGGGGAGTTAAGGAAGAGTTTCGCAACTCCACCCAGAGCCCCTAAGACAAAGACAAACGTCCTAGCCACGGTGACCTGTCCGGAGACCCACAAGCCCCCTCGGGATTTTATGTAGATCTGTTACAATCGATTGGTTCTGTACCCTTTTCCTCCCACCCTGGTGTCCCATAAAAACCCCTGGGTTTCCTCTGGTCGGGAGAGGTTCCTCGTCCCTGGATCCCTTTCGCTGGTACCCTTGCAATAAAGTACCACCTGCGGAAATTCCACACGAGACCTCTCTCTCTCTCACCATGACTGGCTAAAAGAGGGGCGAACTCACAAGGGCATGAGCTAAGAGCACTGAGCTGAAATCACTGAAAGCTGAAATCATTGAGCTGAAAAATCACTGCTCTGCCCACCAGCTGAGAAGCCCCTCTGTCCAGCTGAGGAGCGCCTGAACCCCAAGGAGCTGTTTCTAGTGAAACATCCTTTGAGGTGGCTGTGGCTCTCTGGGTCCCAAATGACGGACCCCATCCACCAGCTGAAATATATAACTTGCTTAATAAGCGCCTGATAATGTCATAATTCAAGCCTAGATACACAGAATGATTTTATATACATAATGTATGTATATAGATTATAAATATTTACACTTGCCTTGTTTATATTACGTATTTTTGAAGATGTGTACACAAAGACTCAAGCAAAGCTTGTAATCAGACATCATAAGTCTAGAAGTAATTGTTGTAATGTAACTGGTGAACAGTGAATGTGCACAAGTGCTTTTCTAACATCCAATTACCTTATGTTACTTCATGTCTTTCTTCCATCAAGTCACTTCTTGCTCAAGCATCTGGATGTTTTATTCTGTCTGTTGTCTACTGTCACTGAGAGTAGCTGTTTCTTAGATGTAATTTCCCCCACACATTACTTTCACTGTAAATTGACAAAGAAACTCACTGAAACAAACAAAAATGGTGTAGGTCTTCATGAGTAATGTTTATAGGACAACAAAATCATGATTCCTTATCCTTCCTTCTTCTCTCCCCTGTTGTGTCTTTGATAGGAAAATTGGTTTTATGCTTCATATAAGAAGATGTAAAAAAGAGAAACACTGGAATATATTGCAGCAGGTAATCTTCCTGGTTCCTTAATCCTTTTCTTTCCCAAGGCTGAACTGTAGGACCTTATGGTAGAATTTGGGGTTGCTTTTGCCTAATATTGACTTGTAAGTTTATCTTTGCCATAAGAAATTTCATTGAAAATATCTGGGATTTGCTAACCATCTTATGAGACATATGGGAGCTTTTTCCAAAAATTTCTGCACTGATGGATCTATTTAAGTGGTAGAAATTATAAGCCAATTTTTATAAAAGGGTATGGAAAGGACACTGGCCTGTTACACATGTCTGAGGAGAGGCTTTGCTGCATATTCTCAGAACCCTAAAGTTTGGATAAGATACATATGTCTCAAACCTGTATGTACAGTTATTTTTTACTCATTTTGGAAAGGTAAAAGGCAAGTATTGTAGTGGAACACCATATTGGTGAGTTTCATGCATATTACAAATAAATTCAGTTCTAAAGGCTTCATCTGTGATTTTAAATACTGAAGTCAAATGTAAAATGTAAAATATTAAAGGAAACAAGCATACTTTGAGTTCTCTGGGCAATTTACAAATTTGTGCATATAAATTAAAATAGTCTTATTTGGAGAGTGCAAATCATGCAGAGCTAATACAAAACTGGTAACAAAACTGGTGAAGGGTCTGAGGCACGAGTCTTATAAGAAGTGGCTGAAGAATCTGGGGGTGTTTATGCTGGGAAAAGGAGGCTGTAAGTACATCTTGTTCCTCTTCAGTTACTTGAAATGTGTTTGTTGCAAGGTGAGTGTTGGTCCTTTCTCTCACACAGCAAATTTAAGGACAAGTGGAAATGGTCTCAAGTATCATCTGGTGAAGTTTACTTTGGATATTCAGACAAATTTCTTCAATGAAAGGCTGGTCAGGTATTGGAACAGGCTGACCAATGAAGTAGTTTTAAATATCAAGATGTATTAAAAACAAAACAAAAGAAAACAAAAAACATGTCGATGGGAACAATATTTAGTGGTATACATGGGACACTCAGGCTGATGGTTGGACACTCAAGGTCTTTTCCAACATAAAAAATTCTACAAATAATTGCATTTTGGCCTTTGGAGCTAAAAAAAAATTAGAACCAAACTGCCACAATATCACAAGAATAGCTGAATTACCACAATACCTTTTACCCATTAAATAACATTATATAGCCTTATATAATGTGAAGTGAACAGCAGAATGAAAGACAGCCACATTTGTGTGTCTTTTGTCCTGCACAGAATGGAAAAACTGTACAGAAGCTGACAGCATGCAGTGAGGCAGGTGGGAGTTGAGAACAGGAGAAATGAAGAAAATATGATATTAGAGTGAGTTAATGGGAGCACATATTTTCCTGAAGCAGCTTAATAAATAGCTCTTATAGAAAAAAAAAGGTTGTTGTTTCCACCCCTGCATTTATCTTAATTATATTAAATACCACTTTAAGCACTTGTTTATAGGAATATTAATTTGATTTCAGTCTTTAATTTTAAAATATCTCCTAGTACATTGCAGATGCTGTAATGATTTTCTGTGTACTTTTTTCAATCTGTTGTTTTAAGAGGCCTTGTTTAGTTCAGCTTATGAAAACTAAATTTCTGTGGAATTTTAGTTTAGGCTGACATCACAGCCAAAGATGTCATGCTTGGGGGGCTAGATTGTATAAAACAACATGCTTGGAGCAATAATAGTGGGTCATTGGGATGTACTTACAACAGCATAGGAGAGATATTTTACCTTGGTCTTCCATCCTGCATTTTTCATACCATTTATTACATGGTTCACTGCAAGATATTTCTGATGCTAGCCTTCCTCAGGACGTACTGAGAAGAAAGGATAAGCTTAAATTGTTCAAAGTACCTGATATGACAGAAAATGAAGCGTTCTGTGGTGCTTCCTTTCAATACTATCCTCTGTAGTACTAGATGGGAAAGGACTTTTTCCAATGTCATTTGTGACTGTATTAGCCAGGCTTGAAATTGCTGTGGCTGATATAACAGAGCAAAAAAGATAACTCATCTGTCAGCCTTTGGTAGCTTGGCACTTGATGGAACATGTGTTACTTATAGAAAACTGATTTTAACAGTTTTGGAAGCAAGAAATTGGTGTTCTTTCTTAGTTGAAAGCATATGAGAATAAGACCCCCTGATATCTCAAACAAATTAAAACTTTGAATCTAATGGGTTTTTTAGGAACTAAATTCTTTCTCTGTCATGTAGATTTTGAGAAGCCTGTCATTGTTTTCTGAAAATCAATTTCTTCTGTTCCCCTACCTTTTAATTTTTTCAGGTATCATTCAGGGAACAGAAGATAGTGACTGAAACTACAAAAAAAGACGATACTTGTTCCTTCTTTTCCTCTGGAAATTGAATTTGGATTTTCTTACTTTTGTTGTGCACACAAGCTGACCTCTAGCTCATCCAGGCCAATGTCACAAAATTACATTTCCTAGACTTATGACTTTGACTTTGTAAAGAGCTCTCTGTAGGGTATGTATATGTATTTATCACTAATGCTGTTAGACATTTTTGATGCTTGTGTTATTATTGTTTTAGTTTTCTGGTTCTATCTGTGGTACCATAAAGTTTTGTTTTCTGAACTAGACAAATATTTTCCACCAAATATTTCATTTTTATTTAACAACATTGATGTTGAAACAGTGCACAAATTATAATATATATTTTAAATTTTTATCATAAAGATAAGGAAGTCAGGTAGAAAGGATTATTTTAGGTCACCTAGCCAGCCAATGTCAATGGTTCAGAGTAGCAGTCAGCTGCCAAAACGTTTACTGGATAAGTGTGTTAGCTAGTACTGAAACTTTATTTATGTTTTTATTTCGAAATGTCCATTCTATGCTTTGAGTCAAAACCATGTCTTAGGGCTTGTAAGAAGGTAAATACATTTCAATTTTAAGTATATTTTCGGTTTCTCTTTTTTATATTTGCTGAGAGTCAGTAAGGTGTATAATGAAATCAAGCGCAAGAAAAGTAAACTAGAATTGGAGGACTGGAAATAGAGTAGCTTAAAGCCCAAGTGTGACAAATCTTAGGTCAACACATGTGGGTTTCTGTCTCTGCAACTGTAACTGTAAAGGCTGTGAAATTTTAGTCAAGTTCCTTTCAGATTAAGTGTTTGAATGCAGATTATTTTTGCTCAGTCAAGAAGACCAGCAGGATACAGCAGAGTGACAGGAAGTGCTGTAATTTTCTGATTATACCTGTTTTCATTTAAAAATTCACAAAAAAAATTATAGATTCCAAAGACAATACCTAGACTTTAGAAGCCTATTGTGGCCTAAACATGAAATAATAATTAAAAACACAAAATTAAAGTCTTCCTTTATTCTCTCTGCAGAATCACAGCTATTATTGCAGCATCTTGGCTGGAATAAATTCCTTGAAACAAATATAATCCCCCAATATGATGTGTACTCCGTATTGTATAGCCACAGGCTCAAAGTTCCATTTTTTTTTCTGGAATGCACTTACTCATTAGTTTTTATATTATCTCAGCAGTAACTGTAATACATAATAATATTCCACTCTCCACATCTTTTTTAGTCAACTACCCTTTCTAAAGCAATACCTTTAGGAATGAAACACCCTTCTCGTATGTCTAAAACCACATTTCTTAGAGTTCTTGCAATGTTTTAAATGAAAATATAATTTGAAGTAGGAATAAAGAAGAAAGAATTGTTTTATTTTAAATAAATACAAATGACAATACTGAAAGGATGAGCTGCCCTTCCAATATACCTCTTCTTTAAAATGTACTGTGTTCTGACTTTCCTGCCTCTTGGAGTTTGTTTCATGGTAAGTGAATATTCACCTTTTCCATGGCAATTTGGTTTTGTGGAAATATTGTTTCCTGGCTTAATAAGATAACTGGGAGCAATGACCATGGAGGGTAAGCTGTGCTGAACCAGACAATTTCTCAAAAAAAAATTTTCATAGATAATCAGATGAAATTTGGGACAGTAAAACAGTGATGATTCAGTGATGAAGCCATGGGATAGGTATTCAGGCCACTTTTTTTGAAATTCATCATTACTCACCCACATGATGGATCAGAGTACACCCATTTCAATTAGTACAGGATAGAAAGCTGGGAGGAGAGGCTGATACACCAAGTGGGGGTATCACTATTAGGGGAGCCAGGACAGGCTGGAGAAACAGGTTAATCAGAACAGTAAGAAGTTCAATAAAGAGAAATGCAAAGTCATATGCCTGTGGAGGAGCGACCACAGGTATCAGAATATGCTGAGAGATTTTCAGCTGCAAAGCAGGCTAATGGAAAAGGACCTGGGCAACCTTTCCATGAGGAAAGGATTAATAAAAGCTGTTCTTTATTGCATCACTTAAAGTGACCTGCCATAGGCTGTTAGTTCAGTGTCTTCCACACTTTTTATTTAATGCACCACTTTCCTAATCTTGCACCTTTCATTCCTGCTCAGTTCTTTTGGTTGTTCAGAATTTCTGATTTATAAGAAATTCACTATTTTCCTCTAAGCCTTTTCCATAATAGAACACAAGGCTGAAATAACAAAAAAAGAAAAAATCCTATGTCTCCCTCATTCTTGTGTCATCCCTTGACCTTTTCTAGCCAACAAATGTCTGAGATCTAAATTGGTTGTTCAGGAAAACTAACATAGCAGAAAACCTGGGTAGTCAGAAGAATTATTTCTGAAAGAAACTATATTGTCATGAAAACTGCATTTTTTTCCTCTAAATCTTAAAGCATTTCCTTGACAACGAGTCATTCTGACCTTAATGTTGTCAGACACGAACATTTCAGTGTGTCGAACTGTCCTGGTAAAAGTCACTGCTAGACCACACAATGAATAAAAACCAAAAAATTGGAGTTGGTTTATGTTTATGCTTATGTTTATGTTTATGTTATTAGAAAAACCTGGATTTCTAAACACCAAATGGTTATTGGGAATTGGAAATGGTTGCTCAGGGAAGTGGCTGAATTACTGTCCTTGGAGGTGCATAAAAGACACACACATGTGGCGTGCAGGGACATTATTTAGAGGTAGACTTGAAAGCGTTAAGCTTACAGCTAACTCACGGATCCTAAAGGTCTTTTCCAAACTAATGATTCTATGATTCTAGAAAAATCTAACTTAGGGGCTGGATTTATGGTTTTTTTTGAAATATATGTTCAAAATAACCAAGATGTGAAACTGATGGATGAAACAGATGATTGATTATTGTATATTTTCTTCTGAGATGTTCATGAAGGCAAAATAACTGGCAAAAAAGCAAGAGTTTGAATGTCAAATATATGTAAGGTATAGTGGTTAGAGTGACTATAGATTGATGCATTCTTATAACATAAGTGGAAATTATAAAATGTTCAATAATATCTTTCAATCCCTTATAAAGAATTTTTCCCTTACCCCCCACAAATCTCAGACGTTCAATTAAAAAGATAAATGGAGAAAGCTTGTAGACTGGAGTTAATAAGAGATCCCATTCTTTTCTCCAAGATAAAGGAGAAATGCTGAAAAAATAGTAAAGTTCCTTTCTTGGATAGCTGATATTTGCTCACAAATTAAAAAATGTAACATTGTTTGACTCAGGACGAAGTAGCTTTGTAAAAGCATATTTTAGAAAATACAAAGTTTACCTAAAAGTTTGAAACAGTCATTCTCTCTTAATCTTTTCTGTTTTCCTTAATTATCAGGAGAGAAAATGCTAACCCAAACCCATTGTAGGCTGTTCTACAATCAATATTTTTTCTTTGAAGCCTGAAAATAAAGAAGAATTTATGCTGTGCATTTGGATGTTAGAGTCACATAGAAATAAAATCCTATACAGCTGTGTATTTCCATGTGACATGACTCTGAAGGAAAATTTTCAATGAATTTCAGAAAATTGCATCAAGATAATGGATTTTTTAGGGAAAAGTAGTTTCGCTACTAAAAATTATGCATTTTGGCATATGAGGGAATATAAAAAAATACATCTTAACAATAACATTGGCAAGAATGGCCTTTCTCAAAGCTTCTGGCTTACAGTCTCACCCTACGACTTGCTCCCTTCTATTATTGCAATAGAGGTCCAATACAGTCAATAATTCCATTCAAATACGAACCTCAAATCTACAAAAATTTACACTTAATTTCAGTTGCCTGATGGAAGAGATAGAAACCTGATTTATAATGTAATAAATTTTGCTGGTAAAAAAGTTAGAATTCTTATTTGACAAACTTTTCTGAAATAAATAATATTTTTGAGTTATTTGAATATTCTTTCTTCCCCACTTCGTATTTATTTGGAATTTTTTGGTGTCATTTAGGATGCAATTCAGTTCACCAAAATGTAGCTTAGAACAATTTTTATATGCGCCAGGGTATTTGAGACAACAGTATAGTAGTCAAGGTACATGACCTGTGGAAGATTAATAATGAAATGCTGGAAGATTATTCTGATGCTAGAACATTTAAATTTATTAGACATCTACATCCAGGAGAAAACATTGCATCCATATTAACTAGTACACACAATTTTGAATATCTTTCAGTACAGAATTTTTCTGATAATGCAAATTACTTCTGGATCTAATAATGTACTACCAATCTCTGGACTCCCAAATGAAACATACTAAACTTTTCTCTAAAACCTGGTGTTCATAGATAAGACATGAAAAAGTGATTTATACAAAACAATGGCTATAGAATTCTAAAGTCTTCAATGAATCCTATTGCCAAATCTTGCGTATCTATTATTATCATTGATATAATAAACACAAAAATAATTAGTCTGTCACTACTCCATAAAAGTATACTACAAATATACAAGTACTAGGCTTTTAAATTTTTAAAAAAAAATTCATAATTTTTTATTGTGGTAAGATGATGATGTCTCAGAAAAAATAGAGTAATTGTAATATGTTTGATTTCATTAAGGGATTAATACAGAGGACAAGTATAGCTATCAATTTAGCTACATTTTAGAAAAATCTGATTGTCTCAGTTCTCTAACTGATAGCATAAATCTGTAAATCCTGTTCCTCTTTCACTCTTCAAATCAACATAAGAAGGATCTTGCTTTTATTTCTTCTGCCTAAATTATCAGAACAGATAAAGAACGAAAATATTCTCTTAGCTGTATTCTTCAGAGTAGCATTTTTGTCCCACAAAGGATTGTGTTATTGAAACTGATCAGTAAACACATCCTTTGTTTTGCTTGAGGTTGTGCTGTGAGAAGGTAATAAGCAGTCAGCATTAAGGGCTGCTGCAAACAGCATGAGGGCAATGGTAAAGTCCTCTGTGATGTATGCTCTGTACTGAAGATATATGATCTCATTATTTTATGATATCATAGAGATCACACGATGCTTAATTGCAGCAGGAATATCTGAGCAGTATAGTGTGAAATTTTAGCACCAGCAAATAGAAGCAAATTTATGACATAATTAAAAGCTTTCTTCTTCTTCCCTTAGGAATAGCAATAATAATAATAATAAAATCTCAGCTTAGGAAAACACTCAGTGCAGTGGGCTGACTTCAGAATCAGGAAGATTTTGCAATGGATGATGTGTCTTACTTTCCCTGTCTTAAGCCTGCCTGCTAGCTTATAATCTCTGTACAGAATCCTTCCATGAACAAATTTTACAAGATTTATTGAGTTCTCTGTATAAGTGGAACAGTTCTAGATACTTACGAATGGAAAAGAGGAAATGTTGGTGATATTCATTCACTTCATGAGGCTAGCCAGATCATTTTTAATTGACTTATCTCAAACACAGTCAAGAATAAGAATTGCTTGCCCTTTGGTAAGGAAATACATTGCCAAGATGTGAAGTGATGTGCTTATTCCTTCAGAAACAAATTTGAGATTGAAAGCTTGTCTCATAAGGCTTTGTTTTCACACTAGACTCTGTGACTGAAGAAAGCTATTTTCACAAAACCTATTTACTATTCAGTAAGTAATTCAAAAGTAAAAAAAAAAGTTTCCTCTAGACTGCAACATTTTATCAAAGAATTTTTACTTGACTCACTTATGCTTTGTTTGAAATGAAAGAAAAAAAAAAAAAGGAAATCTTCAGTTCAAATGAGAAAATACATAATTTGCATTAAAAGAACATTTTCATGTCTTGGATGAAAGAAAAACATGTTTCTTGGACTGTACCATGGTATACATGATGAAAAAAAACCCCAAACCCCCAAAACATTACCTTATATAAAAGAACATTTTACCTTTCCTCCTCAGAAAAGTCTGTTAATTTCAGCAGTAGAAATCCTATTTCAACAACAACTACAAAAAATCCAATTGCATATGTAAAGTTACATAGAAAACAAAATGTAAGGCTTTTTCCTGTTCTTGTTCTAGTTCTGTTTGGGTTTCTTTAGAAAAGACAATATGATGTGAATGTTCAAGATGAAAAAAAGAGAAAATAAAAGGGAAAACACACTTTTAGAACCTCACTATTTAAACTCTAAGGGATAGCAATAAAAATATTTAAAATAAATTTGATTTTATAATACAAACAGTGGCATCTGAATTTCTGAATTTCATGAATAATATTTTAGTGGAAAATCTCCCCAAATATATTGGATAAGCTAAAACTTTCACATAAAAATTGGAAATACTACATGAGACATCAAATTTTGAATATGAAGTTTATTTTTGCTGAAGAGTGTTATTATGTTGTTGACATCCGTATCAGACTTTGAAAGTAAAAGCTTAAATACTGTTTGCAGAGGCACATTCATCCTACTGCAGCTGTGTTCATTCTTGATTCTTAAACTTCCGAATAACTTGAAATATTCGGTTCAGTAGAATAATATTTCTATTTTGGGGGTTTTATTTTAATAATATTTTTCCATTGTCTTGAGAATAATAGCATGGAGATGCAGTGAATCTGCATTGCAGTTATAAAGAAATGCACACATTCCCCTGGATGGAATTTATTTTAAGATTTATTTCTTTTCAACCTGGTAGAAATTCTTAGCTCTGGGAAACAGAAGCTCTTAGAGACAATTGCAGAAACAGTGGCTCTGTGTTTCTGACACAGGAATCTTCCTTGGTCAGAAAACTTAAAAAGCTGATGAAAGGAGAGGATTGTCCTGCTTTTCTCTGTGCTGGTGGAGCCTTACCTTGAGTCCTGTGTGCAGTTTTGGTCGCCCCAACACAAGACATATATAAAGGTATTGGGAAGTGTCAAAAAGAGGGCTACAAACATTATAAAGAGTTCTAGAAGGGAAGTCATTTGAGGAAAGGGTGAGATCACCCCAGAAAAGAGGAGACTGAGAAGAACCTCATAGTCACAACTACTTCCTATATGTTCTATAAATTTTATGAATTCTTAAAATAAGTAATGATCAATATTACTGTCTTGCTTTAAAAATAATGATAAGCATTTGTTGAGCTGCATAATGGACAGCAGCTCTTTTGTCTTGGCCAAATCTATTAGTAGATTCATAATAAATAATTCATAATTAAATAATAAATATTAATTATTAGTATTTTAAAAGCCCTTTATTTTAATAGAATCATAGAATGATTGAATATCTTAAAATGGAAGACACCTACAAGGGTCATTGAATTCCCACTTCTGACCGTGCACAGGAACATCGATAGTCACACCATGTTCCTGAGAGCATTGTCTAAACACTTCTCGACTCTGCCAGGGTTGGTGCTGTGACACAACCCTGGGGAGCCTGTTCTAGTGCCAAACTACTGTCTGGGTGAAAAACCTTCTCCTGATATCCAATCTAAACTTCCCCAGACACAGCTTCAGGCCATTCCCTTGTCCCTGGTGACCACAGAGGAGAGATCAGTGCCTGCCCCTCCTCTTCCCCTCACGAGGAAGCTGTAACCGCAGTGAAATCTCCCCTCAGTCTCCTCCAGGCCGAAGAGACCAAGTGCCCACAGATGGTCCTCATACAGCTTCCCTTCATGTTGTTTCTCCACCATCTTCGTTACCATCTTTTGGATGCTGTCTGTAAGTTCTGTATACTTTCCATACTGTGAGGAATGAAGGAAAAATGACAGATGAGAGTAGATGTGAAATAGCAGCATGGTAAAGATAACTCTGCTTACTTCAATTCATTTTTCCTAAACAGCTCTGTTGGGAACCCAGTTCTGAAGTAAGGCTTTGCTGAAAGGCAGTGGGTATCAATTATGTAAAAGATAATTTCTTTTTATTTGGAATAAGAATTAAAAGAATTAAACTTTTAAAAGCATTTGAGTAGTGGTTGTATTTGAGTAAAAATTTGTTTATGTTTGCAAAAATTCTTCATGTTACACCAGGCACCTGACACCTATGAGTATTCAGTGCTGTTGAAAATCTACAGAGGGTTCTGTGAAGTGACAATTCCTCATTCCCTGCTTAATTCAAAGATTTCATCCCAAAGTTATATATTTTTAAAATTAGTTACAATATGTAAGGAATAAGGACACAAATGTGAGGTATTATATGTATTTCTGTAATTTTTAATAGCAAGGTGTTGTTTTTTACTTGAGTGTGCATCTCTGATAATTGCAATTTAAGGTATTGCTGCCGTTTATAGGAATCCAATAGAGATTTACAGGAATGTTAGTTAAGCAGCATCAAAAGGAAGCAAGAGCTATCAAAGTTAGCTCTTTAAAAGTCTGAATTACTGTTACCTTATTGCTTAGAAAATCACTTGATTCATACAGCATTGCTAAAATAATTTAATAGGTTTTGGAAATGTAATTTCATATTTGATCTGGTTTTACCAATGATATGTTCTTGTTCAAAGCACAAAAATAATGTTTTAGTCTGTTGGTGGATGAATTCATAACTTTGCCTTTTAACAACCACATATCAGTATCTGAGCAGGGCTCTAGACCTCCAGCTTAGCAACCTGTGATAGTGCTGTGTATTATGACATACTGATTATGACAGTGTATTATGACAGTGTTTTATGACATACTGATTAGCAAACAGCGTGCACCAAAGGATTCTTAAGCTTAAACCTCTTTGGCCCTGTGATGTGATGTTCTATTTTAAATTCTACAGCATTTGCAAAGGGGACTCCAGCATTTTTCTTTGGGAAATATATGAATGCTTAGAATAGGAAACATACATTGTGGAGGAGAATATGAGATATTTGAAGAGTAGTTTCTCTTATACACTAGGGCAGAAAGATAAAGTACATGTTACATTTTTAAGAAAGCATTTAGAAGGTCTGAGAGAGGGTAAGAGAGATAGTATTGACTACTTGATGATTTTGACTGCCCAACCTGAAAATAGGGCTGCCTGTTTCTCTAAGCAAAAATTGCAAGTAAGAGAACATTTATTATATAGCTGCCTGCAAATGTACAGACTTTAGTCTGTTTCTAATCTTCATGGGCTGTGCCTTTCAGATCCTTAAGTGCTCTTTTAAACTGCTTTACATTTTTTTCTTCACATTAAAGCAAGCCTCAGTTTGGTGGATAGCATTTACCTTCTACTTCCAAATTAAGGTTATAACAAAAGGTTAATTACCTACAAAATACTATTATTGATGATCTACTTTAGCTTTTCTTGTTACAGTGTTTCTGTAACAGCAAGGTGATATTCCCAATTCTCTGTTAAGAAGAACTGGCAGTGGTGGCATATCAATATTCACTTGTTCAGTCCAACACGATATTTAACACCCACTAGTGAGGTACAGCTCCTATTTGTGTTAACATGTCATTGCTGCCAGCAAGTTACCCCAGCCTGCCTTTCACACCAAAATAGAAAAAAGGACTTACAGAAATTTCTACTGGTAAAATTTTTCTACTGTTTCTACTAGCAGAAAATATCCTGTGTCTGTAGGAATATGTTTTTTGGCTATTTCTAGGCTACTTGAACTGCAACTGCAGTCTATAAAATCCTCGTTAGTTATAGTCTAAATACGCTGCCAATTTCCAGAAAAAATAAACTTGGAATTGCAAGTTTTAAGCTAACAAAAATTTATGGAGTTTATTTCAACCATTTTATATTTCTCAGTGTCTATGTGAAATGAAGACAAAAAGAGGGACCCAAGCATTCATAAATCATATATATGTGAAGAAGGTGTATCCTGTTTGAAACAATCAAGGACTGCGCTAAACATTTATCATGTAGCAGCATGAAACACAGTAGGTGTTCTCCTCAGCTGGCTATCTTTGGTGACTTCAAGTGCTTTTTACAGCTGCTGTTTTTTGGAAATTATCCAGCACTATAGTTTGAGTAGCTGTAATGTATATAGCTGTAATCCCCATTTCTTGATAATTTTTTGTGGCATAGGATACTCTTCCAGAATGCCAGTTGTACCAAGCCCATTGTGCCAGAACTCCTGCCTGTCTTGCTGAAACAGGCATGGGATTTTCTTAACAAATTATTTGACACAGAAAAGAATAAAAAGTGACTGTTGAGGTACAAGAAAGTCCATTCCTCTATATTTCTGAGAATATTCCCTTCCAAGAGGTGAGACAATGGTCAACAGATCTGAAAATCAGAATTCCTGTACTGTAGGTCTCTTTTGTCCAGACACTATAACTTCTGATAAGCTGAGTCAGATTTTTTGGCTGTTAGGTGGTTTGGAGAATAACTTCTTTTAATATAAGTATGGTAATTGTCTTATTTCCAAACTCACCAAACTTTTTTCTGGAATTTTTTTTTTCCTAATTAATGCCAGCAATCAATTGTGAATTACTGCAATTCGTGTTACTGTTTGTGAAGGTTGATAATTTGACAATGACAAGTAGCTGTAGATGAAGACCTCTGTTCTCAGTGAGGATAAGAAATTGCATCACACTGTCTTTTGATATCAAAATATGATGGTTCACTGTCTTCACCAGTGTGCAAAACTGAAGATCAAATACATTTGACAGCAAAGAGAGACAATCTGCTCTATCAGGGATCTGTGCTTCAAAACACCACAAGCATGTAATGAAGCATCCATAGAAGTAATTTTTTTAAAGAGAAAATAAGTTATGTGTCCTAGTTTGGAGTAAATTAGGGAAAAACCTCCAAAAGGAGTCCCCTAAACCAAACCTCCACTACCCCTTCCTCCCCCCAGCCCTGGGTTCGGGAAGGAAAATACCTCAGAGGAAAGTGGAAAAACCGGTTTATTGACAAAAATACACTCCCCAACACCGAATAGTGGGAAAAGACGGGTTACTGTGATGATGAGGAGGGTTCTGACGCGTCTCTGTCTGGCCCGGGTCTTCTCCAACTTCTCAGGTCAAGTCAGGTCCGGAGCCGGTTCAAACCTTGGGGTGGGGGGGGGGGGGTAAAGAAGGAGGGGAAAAAAACCAAACAGAAGCAGCGGGGCGAAGAAAAACGGCGGCAGGGGCAGCCGGAGAGCAAAGCGAAGCAAAGTGAAGCGAAGAAGGCAAAAGCAGCCGAGCCAGCTGAAGCAAGAGCTGAAACAGCCAAGCAAGAAAAAGAAAGAAGGAACTGCAGGCTCCCGCCCAAGAGGGTGGGATTCAGCTGCGAGACATAACAACATATCCAAGATATGGGATGGATATATGGGATAGGAGGCAGCTCAACCCAGAACATTATGTTGTGGTGTAATTCTTATGTATTATGCTTTGAGGGACCAGATGCAACAATTCATTAGTCCAATTTTGTCTCATTCTAGCTCCAATGACATGAACAGAATTGAGCTGGTGCCCACGTGGAATGTAAAAGCAAATCAGATGTCCTATTTTAATTTTTCCTCTGGATTTACATTTATTTAAATTCCTTTTAAGTCAATGTCAAAAGCCTACTGGAAGAAGAAATATATTAGACACTTGATTTTTTCTTTCACTGAAACTGTCAGCTTCAGCACAAAGTTAATCTGCAGAGAGAAAGCAATTCTTAAGAAGTATTCCTCAGTCTTTTCCTAGTCTCTTGTAATGCATTGTTTTGTTGTTTTATTTTTTTTTTCTTCACATTGTGTAGCAGATCCATTTGAATTTGAGTATAAAAATACACAAAAAGTAATACTAAAATGTAAGCTTTTAAAGAAGAGACTTGGGTATAATATCTAGCATTAAAGATAGACTTTCCCTTTTCTTGAAAACACTTTGTACTCTGCCTCCAGTATGTTCTTTATACATTCCAACAGCTATTTGTTTTCTGCATTTTGTCAGCAATTTACTCTTTGCTAGGTGTTATACTCTAGTTTCTGTGGAAAGTTTGGACCTGTACGGAGGAAATTGCAATATGTGATGGCCAATTCTCAAGCATATTGCTTTAGTACAGGTAGAGGGAAAGTTTGGCTATAAATGTGAAGAAAAAATAGTCGGAATTCTTTGGCATGAGAGATAATACTATAAAAAAGAAAGACAATTGTTTTGAAACCCTTCCAGAATAAGGAGCTTTTTTTTTTCTTATGTATTATGAAGGTATAACTTGCAGAACTGGAAGTGAAACCATTAGGTTGTTGGTCTTGCAGATCTTATAGGAAATAAATAAACATCTAATATAAACATGCACATTGGAAGTTATTTAGAGTAAATATTTAATATTCTAGGCAAATCCATTATTTATTCATGGCTTTGGTCTGTAAAAAGAAATCTGTTTGAAATAATAAGTAATGTGGTGAGAATCCGGGGGATAAAATGAAGACATATTTTACAGAATGCTGAACTAAAAAACAGCATTAAAATTTAGTTCAGAGAAAAAGGAGCCTGAAAGTCTGTGAGTGACTTAAACTGGGAAAGGTTGAGAATATAGTTTAAAAGGAACTAGCAATAGGACCAAGATCTTGTTTTCTCCATTTTAAGAAAGTTTGGCCTTTTGCAAAGCTAAAGGCAGATGCAGCAAGATGAATGAAACTTTACAACCTGCTGAACTTCAAGCACCCTGAAGTAGCAGCTGTGTGTGTTTTGTTCCCTAGGGCACTCATTATTACAAGATAAGACAGTGAGGTTTCATCTTTCTCTTTTATGCACATATTCTCAGGAGGTGGAACCTCTGTTCAAAGAACAGAAGCTGGCTGAGGACCTCATAAGGCTGTCAGGGTCATTAAGAACTCCATTTGTTCACTGTACTTCTGATGGAGAATGGACAGGTACAACAAAGAATTGAGACTTTTTATTCTTAGTCCATATCTTGAAATCTGAGAGTGATCCTGAGGGTGGCCCATGTGTCCCTCCTTTTCTCTCCTTCACTGCACATATTTCATATGATGTTATAGGATGAATTTTGTATAAATGGACAGTTCCCTGCAAAGTCTTTAATGCTTACACCTGCTGTAAACCAGAGAACATGATCAGCATGACCCACCTGACAAAAGGAGACGATACAGGGGTAGGTGAGACTGAGGAGGAATAATAATGACAAGATGAAATAATTAATTTTTTTACAGGTCAACTGCATTATACATATTTCCTACTTGATGTCATACTTGCTTCATACAATGCTATTTTCATGGATTCTGGATTACTTATAATCAGGAAAATTATTTAGCCTTCAGAGGCAATATGTTTCAAAGGAAGACAGTAAGCCTGTTTAGACAGACAAGTCTTTAAGTGACTGAACTGTGTCGAAATTTAGGCTCAAAAAAAGAAAACAAAACAGATAGTAAAAGAAACAAACTACTGGAAAACCTGTTGTTTTAGCCCTATCTATATCTTTTCATACACTAAACACATCCAGGTGTTAGGCTATAGTTTGAAGTTAATGATTTGTTTTTTTGTCTATCCCTGCTGAATACTTT
Organism: Sylvia atricapilla; assembly: GCF_009819655.1. Lineage (NCBI taxonomy): Eukaryota > Metazoa > Chordata > Aves > Passeriformes > Sylviidae > Sylvia > Sylvia atricapilla. The sequence goes on from NC_089174.1 coordinate 47,099,031, forward strand.
TGACAAACAGAAAAAAACTAACCCAAAACCTTAAGCACACTAAAAGTTAATAAATTCTCAGAAGTAGATTGCAAAGGTTTATTATTTGCAAGGTTGCAGAATCCTGAAAGCATAGAACTGTTTGGGTTGGAAGGGACATGAAAGATCATATATTTCTAACTCTCCTGTCATGGGAAGGGATGCCGTCCACTAGATCAGATTGTACAGAGCTCTATCCAGCCAACACTTTCAGGGAACGTGTACTCACACTTTCTCTGGGCTATTTGTCCCAGTGTCTCAGTACTCTTATCCTCAACATAACTCATCATAGGTTCCATCCTTATCACCAATCTGAATCTTTCTTCTTTCAATTTAAAGCCATTCCCCCCTTGTCCTATCACTACTAAGGTTTCCCCAAAGCTTTCTCCCCTTCTGGCTGAACAGCCTCAATACTCTCAGCCTGTCCTCAGAGGAGAGATATTCCACCCCCGTGATCAACTTAGTGTCTTTTTTGCTGACTTGATCCAAAAATCCACATCTTTCTTCTGTTGTGGCCCCAGCACTAGAAGTAATATTCTGGGTGGAATCTCACAAGAATAGAATAGAAGAGCAGAACGAGCATGCTCTCCCTCCTGCCTGTGTTGCTTTTGTTGTGGCCCAGGACACTGTAGGATTTTTGGACTGTGGGTGCAAGGGTCAAGTTGAGATTACTGTCCACCAATACTTCAAGTGCTCCTCATTAGGAGTGCCCTCTTTTTGTTCTCTGCCCAGCCTGTACTTGTGCCTGGGATTGCTCTGACCACATACTAGACCTTGCACTTGTTTTTTTAAACTTCATGTACTTTCCAAAAGTCCACTTCTCGAACCTGTCCAGGTCCCTTTGGATGGCTCCCTCCCCTCCAGTGTGTCAGCTGTACCATAGAGCTTGGTGTGTGTGGCAAACTTGCTGAGGTTGCCCTCAATCCCACTGTCCATGTCACTGACCATGACATTAAACAGCAGTACCAACCCTTAGGGAAAACACTGGGGCATTCAGAGCTCTTTGTAAGTGGACAAAACTTCATAGATAGAAGCAGCAGTCTAGATATAGAAAAAGTGACAGTTAAAAACTGCAAAATCAGCAACCATACATTATTGAGCTGGTAGAAAACAATACATAGATAATGTTCTAATTATCATGTTTAATATAAAAATTTTGAATGTTACAATTTCTAATAATATTCTGGACTTTTTTTTGTTCCCATGAGATGCCCAGCTGCTCCATGTATTGGACATCTAACATATCTGTTCTCTCATGTTGCATAACAATTAGTTCCGGTTACATCAAACTTTAATTGATAAGCCAACACTTCCTTGCTTTCTGCGTCAGCTTTATCAGTCCATAGATTTCAATCTCTAAAACACTAAATAAAAAATTTATAGTCTATTAAGCTCACTTCAGCCTTTGATTTTTTCTGATAATTATTCTAAAAAATTGCTGCCAGAATAATTTCTCTCATATGACTTCATAAAAGCAGTTATAAATTTTGAAACATTTAATTAATGTTACATAAAATCACTTTTTTTTCAGAAGCAAGTTAAGGCATCAGAGAGAGTTCAAAATGTAAGAGGCCCATCCCTGCATTGGCAATCCAACAGAAAAAGATACTAACTTTGGGATAAGAAAGCACTATTTATCTAGCTCTCAGTGTACATAGCTTGGAACTGATTCTGTCTGTGAATGGAGATTTTTTCCGTATGAAAGTTCTTTGGTTGATCCTTCAGTGTCCAATAGCTAAAACCAATTTGGCAGCAATATGTAAAGGTCTCCATTCCACATGAAGATTCCTAATTTTTTTGATGGTAGAAGATCTTACCAGGGAAATTTCCCTCATGCTTTTGTTCAGTTGGTCAACAGGATCAAAACCTACCAACATAGAAGGAGAATAGAAATATATGATTCATTTATTTCACTTAATCACAAGCTTTCTGTATCGCAGTCCAGCTCACTGCAGCTCCAGGTCCGATCCAGCGGGGGGAGTGAGGCAAATATAGAGGGGGCAGCAATGATGGAGTGCCTGAAAAATAAAATTTTCATGTTGGTAAAATAACAAATGCAGAGAGCACAGGATCCGAGGGGCAGCATCCAAAGACCTGGAGGTGGGGCTAACTCGACAATATATAAGATTACCTAATGGCAAGGTTATAATCCCAAACTTGGGATAGGGATATGACTTTATATGTCAAAAGTCCCAAACCAATAGAAAACCAGAACTAGAGACATAACTATTTTGGAATGGTGGCATTAGAATCTTTATTTCCATATCCCACCTCCCATGGTCTCAGGCTTATGGTTTCTGCCTAAGCTACCTAGGCTGGGCTATTATCCCTCCCAGCTAGCTCTGTTCCCACATTTCTCTAGTTACTCATCATACCTGTTCAATCAGCATTAGCAGCTACTTTCCAGAGTACAGTTTAATTTTTTAAAAATTCAAAAGAAAATTTTTCTAGAAATTTTGACATCATTCTGGATTCAACTTAGTACATAAATCAAACCCTGTTTTGTGCTAGGATATAGAGAATGTCACTGTCCTTCCAGTTCATTCTACACTGGCAGCCTAATGAATGTGTGAAGTGACAGCCAGAGTTGTTGACATATGACTTATGTTTTAAAATGCCTCCTTAAACCTTGCATGTTAAGTACAGATACCTCGCAATGAAGGGAGCAATAAAAATATGTCTGTTCTCAGATTTTTTTCATGTAGAGAACCTATTTTAAAAATAGTACAAGAGCGACTCAACACAGGAAAGGTGGATTTGAAGAATGAAAAGCATAATCAGACTTCTAGAAAGAAGAAAGACTCTTCCTTCTAGAAAGAGAGTGGACTCTAGTTTTGTCTTCAGCAAACAGTTATTCTGTTGGTTATGACTGTGTATTTTGCCCTGTAATCAACACTAGTCTTATACTATACAGACTAATAAAATCACTGGATGCAAATCAAATAGGCATGCAAAAAATTCTTATTCAAATATATTTACATCAAACTCTTACTCTCTATTGTCCAGGGAATAAAGTACAGCTCCAGTGTAATTTAATCCTGACACAGAATTAAAAACTGTAGTTTTATTTTTCAGGGGTCATAAGTGGAATTAATTCCCTTTCATACTGGGTTGTATTATCCCATGTAGCTTTTTTATTTTCTTTTTGTTAATTTCTACCACAGTAAGTTGCACCCAAATTTGAGATACATGTGTGGTGCAGAATGTATTTTAATTACCATATTCATTAGCATAAATAAAAGAAGTGAGGTAAAGTTAAAATATCTTCTTACAAAATATGGTGGGAAACCCAATAGTACATAGCAAATCTCAGGTGGGAATTCAAGTCTGTGATTTATATTTGAAATGTGTAATGATCAACAACATAGTTGGTCCAAAGGAATGGTTACAAGAAGTGTTGCTTCAGAACTGCTAAAAGATTTTTCTGTATTTTAATCTTGTTGTATTTGGAGTCTGTCCTGCTTTAGGAAGAGGGACTCAAAATTTTCCCGTGTAATATTTTCTTCTGTTTTAGTTCACTCACTATTAGTTCACTCATTATTAGTTCACTCACTACTTAGTTCACTCATTAATATCTCTGACAAATTTAGTGAAATAGTAAAAAAATAATCCTTCAGAGGCAGAACTGGAAAAATTAACTCATATTTTTATGATACTAAATATCTACACATACTTGTACCAGGCTAAATTTGGTTAAGAAAAATTATGCAACCATAAGACAAAAGAAAAAGCTCTTCCCACATTTTTTTTTTTTATAAAAAGACAAAATAAGCTTAGCAAAATCAAACAATCCATAAAATAAATTGACTAATATTCAGTTTCCCAATAAGGCACTTGTAATGAAAACACAAACAAATCACAAACATTAATAAACTAATAATATGAGCAGTTATGGTGGCAGTTGAAGTTTCTGTTGGCCCCACACAGTTCACCTGCTGGCAAGTTCCTAAAAAAAGAAAGGCGAAATTTTGGCCTAATATACACCAGTTATAAAAACGAAGGAAAAAATTCTCATCTAGTAAAATGCTACTAAAGCAGCAACTTCAGTTTGAAATGCTCATACCCCTGTATCCATCATGAAAATAACCAAAAAGCAAAAAGGACCTAAGACAAAAATGATTATCACATCTTCATACATCTCTGTGAGCCTTTTCTCTCAAATCTGCTGACAGCTCTGCCTCTCTGCCTTTGATCTCCAGGGGTGGGGTGCAGGCATTCCCAGAAAAAGAAAACAATACAAACTTCCTGACACATTAGTCCTTAGTGAATCAAATTTTTTAACTGCATGAACTTGATACCTCCTAGGTGTAGTTTCAAATTCTATTACATGAAGAGCTTGTTATTTCCCCCTTATTTTCAGGGGGATCTTCTCTGCTTAATTTTATGTCTGGAGGGAGTGATAATGCCTGCAAAAATTTGAAAAACGCTGCAGCATGTGAATTAGGAAATGCTTTAACTGCTTGAATTGGGTTTCTTTTAGGGTTTTTAGCACACTTCTATTTCTCATCCTGGAGCCATGAATTTACCTTATCAGGTTTGACAGATAACCCTTGCTTCACTTACTCCAGTGATTTTAGCTCTTTGCTGTCTGGCATCCCTCTGAATTAATATTGACTGGATTTCAATCTTGACTGATTTATGATCAGATTTTGATATTGGAAGCTGTACATGTACATGGTGCATGCTACTTCCTCATTATCAGATGCATATGTTATGTTTTTCTTTATATCATAACAAGAGACTTATTCATCTAATCTCAACTCCTCTGCTGAGAACAACAAAAGGTCTGAATTACTAGACCCTGTTTCAGAAATGTTTTATGGGTTCTACATCCTACCATTCTTCTTGTAAAATTCTCTGTCTCACCACATTCCAAAGCTCTGCCTAGAGCTTTTGGACAGGATCACATTTTGCAGCAAGTAGTGCCTCTCCCTGTAGCTTTTTTTTTTTTTTTTTTTTTTTTTTTTTTTTTTTTTTTTTTTTTTTTCCTTTTCCTTCTCATTTAACTGAAGGAACAACTTCAGATTTTTGCATAACCAATCACTCATTATCCCAAATCTTCATTCTAACTCCACTCCAGGAATGTAGGGCTAATAATAATTTTTTTCCAGGAAGGACAACAAAGCATTTTCTTTACACTGGCCACCCGAAAGAACCATTGTCACCAAAAGCTCTCATATAACATCCTTCAAGGGACAGCTGGGGCAAAGTTTCTAGGAGTTCATACACAAGGAACCACCCACCTCCCACAGAGGTAAGGAACTGTTCTATTTTCAAAGACACTTTGGATCAGAGAATAGTATCATGCCATGACTAGAGCAAAATAAAGTTATGATCTTAATATTATGATTATCAGAGAGATACCTTTGCCCAAATTAAGGTGCAAACAAAACCAAACACCAAAGTCAATAGTACAGATTTTGTTTTATAGTAAATATGAGGTAAATAGAGAGAGAAATAGGAAAGGGAAAAGCAAGGAGACAAAAAGAGTGAGAGAGAGAGACAGATTAAGTAGACAGACAGGCACTATCCTGTGGATCCAGAAGCATCACATTTCAGAAGCCCTGTTCACCATGGGCTTCTCTGTGGTGGGGGTCCTCTGAAATATAGAGTTCAATGGATTAATATATGTTCAGTTAAATGTGGGAACACCAAAGCACCTTCCCTGCGAGGGGGATGTTTTACACTGTCTTTAACAGCAATATTGTGGATCACACGCAGTCCTCTGCTGGAAGGCCTCAGCAAATAAACCTGGGGGCTATGAATCTCCCCTCACTGACCCCAGCCAGAGATTATTTTCAACACAGCTGCTGAGTTGGCTTTCCACATGAATATATTTTTTTCCTCCAAACCTTGTTCATTTTTCCTCAGACCTAAGATAACTGGATCCCCTTTAAGATAATGGTACCACCTTTACCTTATCTCAAGTTCTTGTCAGGTGGCCCAACTCATGGTCCAAATTCCTGGAACCCCGGAGGAATACATAGAAGAGGGGGAAAGAAGGAGACTGTATCAATAGTGCAGTGGTGCATATAAGCAGTTGCTTCTTTGCATAATTTGCAAAAAATCCTTTTTTTTTTTAACAGTTTAGACTAATTTTATTATTAATAATAATAATAATAATTTTAATATTATAATAATTAAATTATGTTTTATCAATAAAATTAATGTTCTTAATTTTAAAAGTGTTTAAGACAATTGTGATTTTTAAATCTTTTACATGTGGCCAAAATTCGAGATTCTGGTTTCTATTTAAAGGCCAATAAGGCACAGAATAATACCCTTTTGCTTCTACAAATTTAGCGTTTTTGCTGATATCTTGGCTGACTTAAAATAATTTATATTTTTTGAAGAACAGAATGTAGAAGTTTTCAGTTGGATTATACAAGACCACTAAAAATTGTGCTATAATTAAAAGGGAAAACAAAATACAAAAATTCCACAAAATTCATAACAAACTAACAGGTCCTTCAAATTAATTTTTAAATTTATTTACTAATTTTTAAGTTTAAACAAAAATTAATATTTTTTTCATCTCTGTAGTCTGTATATTCATCAGCATGGGGGACAATACAGTAACTGAGGAAGTGTTTTCAGTAGGTGACTGGTCTACATAGGCAAAGGGAGAGGGGAAGGAAGGAATACTTCATGATGCTGGTGGACTAAACAGGGATGGTAGAATTAGCAAAAAGTTTCCAACTCAACATCTCTGATTAAAACACAAACTTCCAGTTCTCTTTCCTGACTTCTTTTTTGCTCATATCTGTTTTGCAGACCCTTTTCTTTTTCAAACTTGTAATGAAACTGGCATTTGCACATTCCTTTGGTTTGCTTTTCAAACACTAACTTTGGTAGGATTATGGATATATGAGAGCTGAACTGACTGCACATAAGGCTAGTATTACTTGTTCTTTACAGTAGAATGTCTTCCCTTAATGAAATTGCTGTAGTTCACTGCAGCACAATTATGTTCAATAAATCTTGTCACTAAATCAAGCCCTGTACTTTCAAGTAAGAGTAACTACAATAAGATTTAAGTAAATGTCTATTCAGCTTTTCAAAGTCTTGAATTATACTTGCACAATTTTAGTCCATACAACATACTTGCAGACAGAATATACTTCTATATACAATCTGTAGGCAGAATTACCCCTTCTTTTACTAATTCATTACACCTGAACCTCGAATTAATTTTTCAGCAAGCAGAGCATTTTGCAATAGACATTTTGTAAGGTTCCATGTGTTCCTCAATGATATTCTTAATAATGCCAAATATAAGTTTTCTCAAAATTCAAGGATTTGGATTTTAAAAATATCTAAGGAAAGAAAAAAAAAAGAAGAGTGAAAGAAAAAAGAAATAATTTTTTCTGGTCATATAAAATACATTATTCTTACTCTCCCTAAGTATGTAATTTTTTTATGTTAACAGAAAATAAAATTCACTTCAGCACAAGAGAAGTAGAAATTCTCCAAACATATTTTCCTCAGATAATTAGACCCAAAGGTACTGATAGCAAACCACTATGCAGCCCACAGAATTTCCTGGTGTTTCTTTTGTATAATTTTTTTAAGTATTCTAACAGTTTTATTTTATTTGTATCTTTCCCCAATGATGTAACAATTCTAAAATTCAGAAAAGTTACATTTACAAAGTCAACTTTTCACATTCTTTTCCAGATTATCAGCACCGCAACAATTCTCATTGCAGAAAGGAGAGTTTCCATGACAAGGGTAAATATAAAATGAAAAGATATATTTTAATGATAATATTAAATCATATTTCATAACTTAGTAATTGAAATACATCGTGGGTAATAACCAGCCCTAAGATACCCTTGTCAAAATGATTTATCATAATGATTTAAATGACAGATAATTAACAAAAAGTCATGTGAAAATCGGTGCTGGAGATAGCATGGTAGTGTCTTAGCACTCACTGCTTACTGTATGTGAAAACGTCTATTGCATAAATTGGAGGGGTAATAAATTTCCAGTAATTTAATTTCAAATGAGAGCATAAATTTTTAAATGAATATATTTGCTTTACAGATCTCAAATTTACATTTACCTTTTCTTTTAAGAATACAGCAAGTTTCTAATTCCCTAGTGTTCCATGTAAGTTTCCTAAAGGAGTATATGACAGAGAAAACTGCAGTAGTTAGGCAATTAATTAGGTACAACCAAGTTTATTATCCTTTTAATTCTATTCCCTTAATTCTGATTTACTTCTGTCTCCACCTATTATCACCAGCAGTTAAAGCAAAGGTCTGCACAATATTTATTAGGGTACTCAACATAAATGTGTGCAGCTTAACATAAAGTGTCCAAAAAGAACATCCCCCTAGCTCAGTAACTGACCTGAAGATTAGCTGAATTAGTAACAACATATGGTAAAAAAAATAGTCCTAGGGTAACTACAACTGTCATGAAGGCTGATAAAATCTACTGCAGACTCAAAAAAAGTCATTTTTACAGTCTTCTGGAAAAGATTTCAGCAGCGTAAAATATCATATGTATAGAGACAGCAAGTAATTTCAATAAGAAGGCTAGTCACTAGATATTAATGATGGGAGAAATGTTAATAATGCATCAAACCTGAGATTTTCCTCTACCAACAATAGATAATCTAATGACACAGTTTGTTTTCACATAATATTTTCAGGCTAAATATTCTTGAAAGGCATTTCCAAACAACATACACTATATAATAGTCAATTTTTAGAAAGTGGTATTATGAAGCAATTCTACTTTTTTCTAAATATGCATTTCAATTAGCACATGTTGGCAGCAGTTTATCTGCCTCCACAAGCACAGAAATGCAGGACATAGCATCTACCATGTGAAGTAAAATATTTCTCCTCTATCCTCTTCCAAAATCTGTACTTTCTACTCATCTGCAAATATTGACAAGTTTTTGGCATTTCTGGGTCAAACTCACTTTTTTTGGTCCTGATTTTTGCCTACTGCATTCTTTACTGGAAGTCTTGTCTGTATACATATGTTACTATTAAATAGTAATGCCAGCTTGAATTTTGTCTTGCCATGGACTTGATCTAGTAACAACTTGTCATCCAGCAGCCTGATAAGCACCCCTGCTGCCTTGCTCTCTCTAGCCTGCCTGGTCCTCATCCAGTGCCTCCATGGTGGATGTCTTTGGGGGAACAGCTCTGGAGACCTGGTTTAGCCCCATCAGGGTCTACCAGCTCACGACCAAATTTGAAGTCAAGTAACAAGCACTGGCAGACATGGGATTTGCTTTTCCATATGTGTTCTTCAAAGCCTGAAATGCCATTGCAAAATCTACACTGTAGCTCTCTATCCTAACCATTTCTTAGGAATGATCAGATCTTCCAAGAGCACGTGCAGGAAGCAACTTACTGTCACAAGATGTTTTGAGGGTTTTAACTTCTTTTTCAAAACAAAGCCATACTCCTTAGCTGAAATTTATAAGGCACTTAAAACCAGGCAGATTTCCAATATAAGTGTAAATTCTATGTCCCATGTGTTTATATGTATTCTTTGAATGTTTTCAGAATTCTTTCTTCAGTATTCCTTGTGTGTAATTTGGGAACAGAAAGTTTATCGCATCATAATTAAAACACATCGACTTCAGGTAAAACATTTAATTTCTCTACAATCATTGATGCCTGTTATGACTTTTATGCATAGCCACTCAAATATAAAAAAAATATAAACAATTTTCTCTGAAAAAATGCTATTATTTTTATTCTATTTTCAGTGGTATTTTTGTTGCAATATGGAAAAAAAAAAAAACCCTTTCAGCTTACATTATTATTTTCTTTCTTCTCAGCCATAAACCAAATAGGTATTGGGGAATATATGGACATCTTTTTACTAGAGATCACATTGAAATAAATGAATGTTCTCTAAAGATTTGTCTTCCTTTAGTTACCTTCCTTTCAAAAATAATGACAACAAAATTACTTCAGGGACAGCTTTTTTCTATCACCTGAGCTTTTTTCTCTACCAAAAGTTACTTGTGTTCAAGAAGAAATTTTTGAACAAGTGTAACTTGTATTTTAAAAAGATAAGTTTTTAATGCAATACTAAACAATGTATACAATATTATTTTAAAAATACAAATTTTTAAAAATTTAAAAGACGCACTGCTGATTATTACTATCATTAACTTAATATACCAAAGGGGGAAAAACACCTCATATCAATTGTCAGATACTCCAGCAGGATCAAGGGAGACAGAAGGAGAAAGGACAAATGAGAAAGGAAAAAGAAGAAGAGGAAAAGAAGAAGGGAAGGGAGGAGGAAGGGAATGGCAAGGCCAGGCCAGGCAAAGGAATGACAAACAAAAGCAAAGGAATGACAAAGATCTACAAACAATAAAACACAAGGAAATATATGTACACAAACACAAGCACATAGAAAGTAATTTGAATTATTATTAATCTGATTTCCCAAAAAACATGAGAAAACAAAAAATAATTAATGACTGTTACGTTTCACATCAGCTTTCCATGTAGTTGTTTAAGAGAACAGTTTTACAGTAACTATACGCTTCACACATCTAGGGCAAAACTTCTCTCTCATATAATTAAATCTTGAATCTTCTTGCACTTAGGCAAATTAAATAACAAAAAGTCTTTTCATTAAAAAGAAAAAAGGAAGATAAAAAAGGAAGATTTTTGAGTACATGTTGTAGATTTAATTTGGTTTCTCGGCCAATGCACCATTTATGTTGTGGCTTTACATTTGTTAAATTTCGTTTATCAACTGGGAGATAGGACTTTGGGAGAAAAAGGCAAAACAGGCACAATTTAAAAGTAAAAACAGATAGATTTTATTAATATACACTAAAGAAAAATAGAAAAAGAATGAGACATTCTGAGATATTCAAACACCTTCCCCCTTCCTCCCCCCTAACTGTTCACTTTCTCACTCACCACAGAGAGAAAACTATGATTTTTAGTCAGTCACCACCATTTAAATATGATTCTACATCACCTTGGGAGAGGAGTGTCTCTAGGGTTATGGAGAACACACTGCAAGAAAAGGTCTGGTGGCCTTCAAGGCCACAGATCTGCTACCGCACAGAATTTCTGCAGATTCTGTGCAGTCTCAACCATATAACACTTTTCCAAGCTGTTTATGGGCTTCTACATGTTTGGGGTATCATTTAAAGAATGCTTTTCTAGTACAAAACAAGGATTCTTTTCTATCTTTAAATTCACCTCTACCTCAAAAGAAATAGAGACCTCCTTGTTTATTCCCAGGAGCCAGGAACATATTCTATTCCAAATTCTCAGTTAAAACCCAAGTATATCAATACACACAACCCTTTGGCTAGAACTTGCATTCCCCCAAGCAGCATTAGGATATTACAGAAACAGTCCATTTCCCCATAACTCGTATCCATAGAAGTCCGGTCAGAAATGTCCACTTCCTCCATTCCATCTTCCAATAGTCTTTCTTAGTTCTTTCACTGACTTTGTCTCAGTGCTGTCTCTCTACATTTCAAATCCCTCTGTCTTCCATGAAGGAGAGAAAAGAGTTAAAGTCTTTACCCAGAGATTTTTCCCTCTCCAGCTGACTCTCGGAACATCAAGGCCACAGGTGATGGGGGAGGAAGGGGAAGAGAGACCGAGCGCAGGCTCAGGAACGCTGGTGGATGAAACCTCCTCCACCCCTGGTCAGATCTAAAGCAACGCAAACTTGGATCAACTCCCTGGAGCTCTGGAAAAAAGTTTTAAAAAAGTCTCTCCTCCTTCAGAGCAGCGACTTTGGCAACCAAGGCCCAGAGCCTGGCCACCGTGGTCCTGGCGCAGAGCCAGAGTGCTGGTCTGCAGTCCTCCTCCTCTCCCCATCAGAGGAGCTGGGAGGGGACAGAGGGGACACGGCCAGCCTCACCCACTGTCCCACAGGCAGGGCTCCCCTCGAGGCCTGGTCCTGGGGGGACCAGCCCAAACCCTGACTCACAAGATGGTGTTAACTTTCTGCCGCCGAAAAAAAAAAAAGAACGAGTCACTTGGGATTTATGATCTAAGACTGTGTTTCCAGAGATGTAGAAACACTCCCATTTGTCAGCCAAGCTGTCAATCACAATCCATGCTGGGACTTCCTTAGGAAAAAAAACTTTTCACATTCATGCTAAACCACCACAGTACAGAAAACTAAATTTTGAAACTATTTTTCCCAAGCAACAGATGGTCATTTTGACAGGAGTATTTTTTCAGATTAGTTGTGGTAGGACTTAAAATCCTTTTAAAAAGGAAAACTAATGTTTTGCATGACAACATACAGAGGTCTAGACAAAAGAAATTGTAATGATAAGGAGAAAATTAAATGGAAACACTGAAAGACATCATGCCACTCAATAGGCATCAATTTCTGAAGAAAAGCAGAAAGGCTGACAAATAAACAAACGCAGAACATAAAAGCAATATTTATAGTAGTTATATTGTTCAAAGCTGTTGTGGGAATGCAGGAGCTGAATGTTTCTGTTTATATTTATTCACTTCTCAAGCAAGACAAGAAGTTAAATCATCATCAAAGACACATTCACCATGATTCACCTCATTAACTCCCTACTAAATGTCGACAAAAGCAGTGTCCATTTTAAAAGGCAATATTTTCATCAGAAAATATGTGCACAGTTTACTACCATCAGTAACAATGTATTAATGACAGATATACATTGATTTGAATGGGAAAATAACTTGCTCAATAAACATGAATATTGACAAAGTTTAGTAAGAAAAAAGCAAAAATATAAAGAAAAAGTGTACATATAGCAGTAAGTCACTGACTTCAGTTTCATTTAGCTTTTCATCTTTATTTTAAAATGATCAGGTTAAAGGACAGAACTAATTTAAAAGTAATTTTTCAATAGTAGTTCAATATCTAGAGAGGTAAGGGACATCAGAAGCATGGCCACATTCAACAGCCCCTCCAGCCAGGGTAACCCCTCACTCTGGCTGTGGGACATGGCTGCCCCTTCTCTGGGTGGGGATCCAAAGGTGCACCTGTACCATGGGGAGATGCACTGGGGCTGACCAACATGGGCATGGCGAGCCTTCAACCACACACAGGTACAGGACTCACATAAAACACAGGCACAGATGGCCTCCTCCCCCTGAAGTTCCTTGATAGCCACACACGTAGTGTGAGTGGCAAGGTTTGTGTATTGTCACAGGCTCCATGTGTGTTTTGTGAGGTCTCCACATGTTTTGGTTTTGGTTTCATGTTTTTGCACTTATTTCCCAGTTGCCAGAGATCCCTATAAAATCTTGAAGCAATCCTCCTCAGTCTCTCCCACACTATCCTCAATGACTCTGACTGACTAGGCTTGGTTCTCATCACTGCATCTTTCATCTTTTGTCTATCTTATTTCCAGGAACAGCCTCACATACAGCCATTCCTCTCCTTAGCCTGGTAAAAGCAGGAAATTTTTTAAGCTGTCAAATACATGCACTGTTCTGGAGCTCTGCCTTTTTGAATATAAATTAACACAACTGTACATCAAGCACAAAACAGAATGTGCCTCTGTTGTATTCTGGCACTTACGAGTCTAAAAAATGTTATTCCACCCGTAGTAGATAAAATATTCAGGATGATGGAATATCATTAGATTACAATGACATTGATATCCACATCCTGGCATAACTCCTGCACTTCAGTGTGCATATTGATGTACTCACGAATAGTCCCTGCTGGACTATATTTCACCAGATATTTATGCATTTCCTTGGAGTTATGTAGTGTCATAATACAATGCAACAGAGACTAAATATGCCAGTGGAGATTTTGATAATATACGAGGAATAAAATCTAGATTGAACAAAGCCTTGGGCAGCCAGATCTCAGCTGACACAGCTTTCAGTGAGGGATTGGATCATGAGTGTCCAGAAGTTGCTTCCAAAAGAACTTATAATTTTAATCTGCCTGATGCCTGATCATACTCCATACTAGGAAGAGTAGTTAAGCAGTTACTCTTATAATTTCCTGGCTAATGTTTACAATGACAGGTTCTCTCCAATAACCTCGGTGGTTGCCACAGACAGTCAAAATGTAGACTGTCTTTCTCTTGAAAATGTTGCTTGGGGGTTATGTGTGTTACACAAGTTAAACTGAATAAAGTGTAATTTTTCAGGGTCATAACAATTTTTATTTCATTGTGAGTCTAAGTAATTCCTATTAAATACCCTTAGCCTTAGCTTATTCACCTTAGCTGGTTTTAGACGAAAGATTCATTACTATTCCTCTCAAATGTAACTTTTCCACTTTACATTTCGCTAATCTGAACCTCAGATAAGCAAAACCACCTTGTCTTCTACAGCTTAAATAATGATTAAAAACGAAGGTTTATTTATGAAACAGATTTCTAGTATTGCCTAGGGAATTAAGAACATGTTAAATGGGTCATTAAATCACACGCAAGGAGAGGGAGGCATACATATTGGAGCAACAATATTTTGTGCAGAATTGTCAAGCAAGTATTCTATGAACAGATATCTATCAATAATACAGAACGGTAATCTCCTGCAGTTACTCATTGCATTTACTTTCCCACATAGGTCTCCTTTTATGAGGGTGATAATTCTTTTTATTTTAAAGAGATGAAACAACAGGTTAAACCTATTGTAAGTTAAAGCTAATGTTAAGTAACAAGCAAATTCCCTAAGATAAAGGGATTTAAAAACCCCAGGCTATTATATTTCATTCCAGGTGGCAGGGCAATGGTTTTGAGCCCTGGAATTTTCTATATCAAGGGTAATTAAAAGAGTTACTTATCTGAGTAGAAAAGAAACAAAGGATGAGATGCTGTTGTGTGATGATCCTTCTAGTGCCTCTTTGTGCCTCTAGTACCACCACTCAGGAAAAGAGGAGGAGGCTGGAGAAAGATATGGTTCATTACTTCCACTTGAAAACAAGGTATAATGGCTCCTTGTTCATCTCAGGTACACAATGCAACAATAATTGGAAAGAATCAGATCAATGAATATCAGACATAAGAGGAGAAGCACAAGATATCATAATATGATACCCTACTTTTCTTTCTAAATTCCTTCTCCTTGTGACACCCATACTTAAATACAGAAATTAAACCTGATTTCTTGTTCTGCAGAATTGGACAATATCAGTGATTAACACAGAAAAAACCCTCAAAATTATTTGGTGTAGTCTTAAAATATACGAGAATGGAAA
The DNA here is from genome assembly GCF_009819655.1 of Sylvia atricapilla. Taxonomy (NCBI): domain Eukaryota; kingdom Metazoa; phylum Chordata; class Aves; order Passeriformes; family Sylviidae; genus Sylvia; species Sylvia atricapilla. The sequence continues at coordinate 47,114,229 of NC_089174.1, forward strand.
AAAAATCATATTAGATGGTCAGCCCAACATATGTTACAAAAAATTCATAATAGATGAAATCTCATCTCATAGGAAAGAGATTTTGATTAGTTCTCTGTGTTACAGCAGCATGGAATATTTCAAAAGGAAACTGTTGAGGTATGTCATGGAAACTATAGTATTTATCTGCAAGGTTTTCAGCCATCTTTGTACGCCAGACTCTTGTGTCATTGTGACATCTGCTTAGAAACTTGGTTTTAAGTCTAATTAAGAAATAGTGGTTCTTTAATAAAAGACACATCATTCACTTAAGAGAAAAAATATTTCATAAAAAAGAATGGGAAAGTGTTCCTAATAATTTGGGTTTTGCTGTAAAAAATAGATAAGGCAGAGACAGCATGCATTACATTAAGGTGCTTATTTTTAGAGATTTTTAAAGTTGTGGAAAATCTAAAGCCTCTCACAGAAATTAATTTAATGAAAGAAAATTTTGCACAGTAAATGTTTACACTTTGCATATGTTGGTTCTGTTCATGTTAAATATATGAATGAAATGTACCATGCCAAATGTGTGACTACTAAATTAAATTTTGTAGGAGAAGCCATAATTATGTCTTTCCTTTTTATTAATAACTACATGTGTTGTTGAAATGAAACCAAAAGAAACAGTAGGAGCTATATATAAAGTAGATTAATTTAACTCTATGTCTCTTTTGTTTCTCAGTATTTAACGATGACAACACTCCTACACAGCTATAAACTTTCAAGAAATTTGTTAAATTGCCTACTCTCTACAGGCAGTAGAAGTTGTCATTATCTACAGGCTACGACTTTCTTTGAAGGTTATTTTTGGGCACAAAGAGAAAAAGAAATGTTTCCAGATGCACAAACCACCTTGGTATTTCACAATGACAAGAATTAATGAACCTTCAACAATTGGAAATCTAACATATTCAGAGTTGAATGCAATGGCTAAATTGTTGCTTAGTAGAATACCAACACATCCCTTCCCTCCATCCTCCTCTCTTCTCCCCTTCTGCTTTACTGGGTGGTATAGTAATTATCAGCCTCTTAAAGTGTCTGGGAAAAATTACGTGCTGCTTAATGGACCTTTAAGCACCTTAACATGCTCAAATTAGAGATAATACAGTTGTGTTTAGTAATGATGGTACCCCTATGTTCATGTGTGAAAAGCAGTATGTCCATAACAAGACAGATGTTTTTTATCTTCTAGCAATCTGAAGACGTGATAAGAAGACTCTGAAATATTTTATTCAATTGAGTGTTTATGGGAATTCCCTCATCCCATTCTGTTTTTAAGTTATTCCATCTTAGATTTTCTAACCTTCATCCTGAGATTTCATTAATGAAAATGAACCTATTTCAAGACTGTTTCTCTTGTAGAGAAAAAAAACCCCAAATTAAAATTTTTTGTTCTGTCTTCTTGTGAAGAACAACAAGCCTATCCAAAACACCCACAAAAAACCAACCAAAAAATCAACCAACCAACCAAACACTCAAATAAATGACAAATGAAAGACATTTAATAAATAAACATTTAAAAATCACTAGGACAAATGTTATTGTCTCCATTAAATACTGTTTAGATATATATTAGATTATGTACTTTAATCACAGAAGATTCAAGGAGAAAATCAGGATTTGTCATGTAAACTGAAAAGTAAATATTTTAGACTAAGCAGTCTGAATATCAGAACATTGTCGAGAATATGAATATTGCAATTCAGTCTGTATAGACTTAATGCAATAATAACAAAGTTATCTTATGGGAAAATATGCAGCAATTACAATTGTCCACTGATGATGAACTCAGATTTTCACTGTGAGGTTGGATTTTTCAACTATTAGTTACTTCAGAATAATTTAATTTGTTTGCCATGGTAGGACTTAATTATCTCAGGGCATTCTGTTTAATATTTTTCATCTGGATAGAGTGCATCCTCTTAAGTTCAGAGATGACACTAGGTTGGGTGGCAGTGTTGATCTGCTGGAGGGCAGGAAGGCTCTGCAGAGGGATCTGGACAGGCTGGATCAGTGGGCCAAGGCCAAAGGTGTGAGGTTCAATAAGGCCAAGTGCCTTATTGACAGTCTCTTAAGGTCCTGCCCTTGGGTGACAACAACCCTGTGCAGTGCTACAGGCTGGGGCAGACTGCCTGGAAAGCTGCCCAGCAGAAAAGGGAGATGATGGTCAACAGCATCCTGAACATGTACTCAGACTGTGCCAGGTGGCAAGAAGGCCAAGGGCTGTATCACACTGTTGTATCAGCAACAGTGTGGCTAGCACGAGCAGGGCAGGGATTGTACCTCTGTACTGGTGAGGTCACACCTCAGGTTCTGTGTCCTGTTCAGGGCTGCTCATGACAAGAAAGAATTTGAGGAGTATGTCCAAAAAGGTCTAAAGAGATGATGAAGGGTCCAAATCAGAATTCTTGTGAGGAGCAGCTGAAGGAGCTGGAGTTATTCTTTGAAAGAAGGCTGAAGAAACCTCATTGATTTCTACAAGTACCTGAAAGGAGATTGTGGTGAGATATATGTCAGTCTCTCCTTCCAAATAATAAGGTTTGATTGCATATTAGAAAAAAATACTCATCTAAAGGGTTTTCAAGAGCTGGAGCAGTTTGTCCAGGGCTGTGGTTGAGTCACCACCCCTGAAAGTTTCTAAAAGACATGTAGACATGGTGCTTAGGAACAGGATTCCATGGAGGATTTGACAGTGCTGGGCTGACTTAATGATTTTAGAGGTCTTTTTGGTATAAAAGATTCTATAGTTCTGATATATGGAGCAAAAAATGTAAACTGAGAAGATATTTCTTTAAGTACTGTAATTAGCCAGCTGACAGCTCTCCATATTTAATGTGAATTTACTTTTAATGATAATAATCAAAACTTTGTCAGAGAGGAAAAATGCAGAAAGTTCTATTTATTCTTTCTTTTGGGGAGAGTGCAGCAGGAATGCTGCACTCTAACTTCAATCTCTGTTGAAGGTGGAGCTATAAAGTAGCTGTTGTTACCTTGCTCTACATGTATTTATTTATTGCAACTTACTCCTGCCAAAGAAGAATTTTCTCAGACTTTCTCAGAAAGTCATACCCATTTATTACTTTAGGTTTCTTTCAATATCTTTGTATCTTGCATTTGAATCTTTGCACTTAGTCATTTTACCCTATGGAGTTTGATGATTTTTGTGTTATCAGGTTAAACAATATTGTATGCATAAAAAAGCAGAAGCTACTATCTTTATGGTATTTCAAAATCATGTCTACTAATACAAAGTTACCTAACACAAAGCTATCTAGTGACTTCATAAACAAAAAAAAAAAAAAAAAAAAGAGAATAAGAAAGTTGGATTAGTCAAACTAATTAAAACCATGAAAATCTCACTGCTTTTAAAGAGAACTGGGGTAAAGAAAGTAGGTAAAATTTGTAAGTGAAAAATATAGCAGTGCTGAAAATTGGAAATAACGCAGTCAGAACAGCCTTCTTAAGGGAATTAAGGAAAATTAAAACTAACATAGGAGCACAAATAAAAAAAAGAAAAAAACTATTTAAAATCCATAGAAATTCTTTCAATGGGAACATACATAATCACTTTTTCTAGGCAGTATAAATAGAAAAACACAAGTGAAAAATATTTTCAGTCAAGATTTTAAGTTACTCACACTATCTAATCACATTATTTTTTCCTTTGCTTTAGAAAACACAGGATTCCAAATTGTTCATTTCTCTAAACCCCTTTTCTTCATAGCTGCCTTATCCACATCTGCTACTTTCCTCATTGTGTTTTCTGTCCAGTTCACAAGAGAAAGGTTAAACACAGGTCACAGAACACACTGATCTCTGTTGGATTAGTCTTTATTAGAAAAAGAGAAAAGCACAGGAAGAACAAATGCCCTTATTCATATTTCCAGCTGTGCAGCAGTAGGGGTTTCATGTGAGGGTGCTCAGTTCCTTCCTTCTGGCCAAGTACCAACCTTCCCAACTAGAAATGCTACCTCCTCATTACAAAGCTGGATCTATAATTTTTTTATGAATAGCAGGAGTGGTAGCTTCTGTTTTCAAAGGAAATATATTTAAATAATTTCTGCTCAAAATATTCTTGGATACTCAGTATCCAAGCGTATCCTGGCATTTAAGCGCCTGAATAGCCATCAATTGTCATATACTATGTACATAAAGACATACTTGAAAGTAACACACATAGACTTAATTTTGTTCTTTGAATTTGTTTGAATTTTGTACCTCATATGAAATACTTACAAGCTTGGTTAAGTCTTTTTTTAAAAAGATCTTATCTTAAGATACTTTAAAATCCATGACCTTAAATCAAAATGGGCTAGTGGAGTACTAGAGTACAGAGTAATTTCATAGTTCAAGACTTAGAAACTATAAAACTTATTTTAACAGTGCAATTTTAAAGACTTTTAAAATTGTGGGAATATAGATATAGAAGGCTTTATCAACCACAGTGTTCAGTCAGTGTACCTCAGCCCACCTCAGCTGATCTTGTGTCATGGGTTTTTTTGTAACTGAAAAAACCCTGTTTATTCTATTCCATCTATTGAAACCCAGTTGAGGAGATTTTTCTTTAGCTGTTGTAACTCCAGAATCCTTTCTGTGATTACAAACCAGTGGTTAAAAACCGGGTGGAGCAGTGTTTATCTCTGTTCATTCTTCCACTACCCCCATGGGAATATCATCTGTTAATGGGCCATTAAAGCTCACCATTGACATGACACATTACATCACACTATTGTGAGATGCTCTACCCAGGGAGGAGCCAAAGGATCTTCACCTAGATAAAAGGAGCCACAAGTGTCACAAGCCTTGGAGTTTTCTACTGGATTCTTGGAGGAAGACTATGCCAGCTGGTGGATGGGGTCCGCCGCTTGGGACCCAGAGAGCCACAGCCACCCCAAAGGATGTTTCGCTAGAAACAGCTCCTTGGGGGGTCAGGGCGCTCCTCAGCTGGACGGAGGGGCTTCTCAGCTGGTGGGCAGAGCAGTGATTTTTCAGCTCAATGATTTCAGCTTTCAGTGATTTCAGCTCAGTGCTCTTAGCTCATGCCCTTGTGAGTTAGCCCCTCTTTTAGCCGGCCGTGGTGAGAGAGAGAGAGGTCTTGTATGGAATTTCCGTAGGTGGTACTTTATTGGAATGGTTCCAGCGAAAGGGATCCAGGGACGAGGAACCTCTGCCGACCAGAGGAAACCCAGGGGTTTTTATGGGACACCAGGGTGGGAGGAAAAGGGTACAGAACCAATCGATTGTAACAGATCTACATAAAATCCCGAGGGGGCTTGTGGGTCTCCGGACAGGTCGCCGTAGCTGGGAGGTTTGTCTTTTTGTCCTAGGGTCTCAGGGTGAAGTTGCGAAATTCTTCCTTGACTCCTCAGCTTGGCTCCCTCCAGGGCAGAGCAGCTGGGGCTCTGCCCACCTCCACAGAAGACCAGACCAATCTCACCATTACTGGACCCTTTTTCTACAGGACCATCTCTACTCCAACAGAACCACATCCACCACTCCAGGAGGGCTTACTTTGAGAAGCTTCCAACACCCTGATCAACAGGGAGTCAGGTTGTATTTCTGACTCTGTCAGGGTTTTCTAGGATTTCTGGTTTGTTTGCTTGCTTACTTATTCTTCTGCACTACATTTGTATTTTTAATATCCCTAGTAAAAAACAGCTAGACTTATTCCCAAAATCTTTGCCTGACAGCCTTTTAAATGCAAATTTATAATAATTTTGAAAAGGGGGGAGTGGGAATTACATTCCAAGGGAGACTCCAGTCTTCCCTGGCAGATACCTGTCTATCTAAACCAAGACACCTGGCTTTGATCTCTTTAATCCACATTTTTTAGTGCTTGTTCTTAATCATTAAATGTCTAAACAATTCTCTTTCATTCGTTTATTTCATTCCTCCCCACTCCACATCTTGTTAATTTAAGAAAATGGCTACAGGACTCTTTTTTTATATCTGCAGGTACATTTCAATAATATTACCAATAATTTGATTTGACTTTTAAAAGAAGAATTATATCAAAGTATATTGAGTGCCATCATAAAACCTTATGTAACAGAAAAACTCTCACATTATTTAATTGTTAAATATTAGTGAAGTATGAAGAAAAATGGTTTGGTTGAAATTCAATGTCTGTATGTGGAGTCATGCCAGAGGAAAGAAAAAAAAAGGGGATTCGAAACCCTAGAAGAGATTACTAAATCATTAAGAAAAATTAAAACGTCTCTCTGACACTTAACAATTGCTTAAAGAACCATATTCACTCACTTCTGTTTAATAACAATGTCTTAAGAGTTTTAATGCGTATTTCTGCTCATGCTTTAGTTTTGCATATGGTTTCAGGATAATCTCTAACAACAAAAACTGATTGTATTACTGTTGTTAGCATAATAGCTTTGCAAGTACACTACTATAAAGATACCACTAATACTGTCAGCAAAGATTTAAGAATGAGAAATTCCTGTGGAATTTAGAAACAGGCACACACACTGCCTTTCCACTTTACATGGTGGCAAATTTATCTGGATCCTAGGTAATTTTCATTTCTACTCTCCAAGGTATATGAAAAATAAGTTTAGTAAATAAGCAAATTTATTGTTCATTTTCATTGCTTTCACTCATTGCAGTTTTCTATTTCTACATTCAAATATTCAAAAACAGAGGATTATTGTTAGTATTTTGTGCATTTTTTCCTACCAGTTGCTAATCATCAGCTGCTAATGTATTCCTGCTTTGATCATCAGTGTGGACAGTGATCAGTTGCACTCCGCTGTGCTGAATTGATTCCTTAAGTTTCTTTTGCTGCCATGATCCCTTGGGTGTTGAGCATTTGTGGGGCACAAGTATTCATCTGCTCATCCTATGAATTCATAGCCTAGATTTTGCTTTCCTCCTAACTTTTCCTCTATTTTTTTTTTCAATTTCTGCCTTTTTACATTATTATACTCAAAAAATATTTTTCTTCAACCTTTATGAAAAACAAGGAGCAGTGACACCCCCATCACATATGTGACAACCTTTCTACTCCAAGTCACTTGCAAAGCTGTGTGACAGCAAAAGCAGACAATAATTGTGCCTGCTGTAATCTTCTGTGCTGAGTTTGCTGTCAGGTTTTCTGTGAAAAGTTGAGGTCAGGTCCTTCTTTAAAATAAATTAACAAATAATGATATAAAACACATCATGATCCAACTCCAAAACCTGGAATAAAGGTATCTGTTGTTGAGATGACAATTTGGGCAGCCTGAAGACCTAAATCACAAGCCTCCATTTAGCCTGCACTTGCGGGGATCAGAGCCCCAGACTATGGATCAAATAAAATCTGTACATGGATGGGAGACCGCTGAGACAGCATTTCATATTTAGTTTTTTCTCTTCAGAAAGCTTTGAAAATGTAGTTTGAAAAAAGTTTTCTGCCATTTTGAGCATTTTGGGGAATCAAATCTTTGTCCTAAACTTCAAATGACTGTTGACTTGTAGGTCTCCAGCATTGTCTGGTATAAAGTAAGGATGCTGTATAATTTTACATAGCTTTGCAAGGTAAGGATGCACTTCAGTTGTCTCCTCTCAGAGCACAGGCTGGGAGGCAGGTGAGCTACCACATACCTCTAGTCAGATGTCCTTGTGGTCTCTAGGACAGTTTTTCTTCCAGCACTTATAATGAATGTCATCTGTGAAAGGAATGGAGGAAGAATTAAATTTCTGCCTCAATTATCTTCCAAGTTCTTTAAGCAAATAACCATGATTTAACACTCTTTATCTGATATCTTATATGATAAGAAAATGTTAACTGACAGCAGAAGTCCATCCTAAGCTGGTTAAGCTTGTGACGCATATAAGAAAGTATGAAATTCTGAAAAAAAGACTTGAAATATCCCTGTTCCAAATTTGGGCTATTTTTCCTAAACCAAACCAAACCAGACAAAGTGAGGATTGGTTGGGTTTTTTTTCTCTCTCACACACTTATCCTAATAGTACACTCTATTTGACATTTTTCCTCAAAGAGGGGTTGATGCCCTTTACTTTTCCATATTTTTTTCAAAAAATTGAGACTGTGGCTAGACCACTATTTTTCTAGGTTCTATTTAAACTATTGAACATAAAAATTGGTGTGTATTGGGTTCAGGCCCATGTTCTGGTGGGGAAAACCGCAGGTGTGGCCTCTATGAAGAGACATAGACCTCTCCATATTGTTTCAGTTGGTTTCAAAACAGACACATTGCTCAGCCAAATTGAGTCCATCAGTAATGCTGCTGGTGCTTTTGCAAAAACATGTTTAAGAAGCGCAAATATTGCTGCACAGGAGATGTATGAGACAAGAGTGAAAATATGTAAGAGCAACAACTCTGCAGAGGCCAAGGCCAGTCAAGAAGGAGGCGGAGGATGTGGTCCAGGCAGTGAAGCAGAAATGTGGTGACCTACTGGGTCCCCTACCAATGTCTTTGTTTCTCACTATCCTACTCTACTATTTTTAAGGCAGTAAGCTAAAACAACTTTCCCCATGCCAAATCTCTTTTGATCATGGTAAATGGTGAGTGGTCTTCCTTGTCCTCTTCCTTGTCCTTTCATCAACCTACAAGAATTTTTATCTTTTTTTTTTTTTTTTTTTTTTTTTTTTTTTTTAACCCTGCCTTAATGAGGAGAGGAAATGAGAGGACAGTTTGTCAAGCACCTGGCAGACAGACAAGATGAACCCACTATTAACTCGGTCATAAGTAGATGAACATTTTCCTAAGGACAAAGAAAAGATTTTTTTTCTTGTAAACCTATCCTGCTATTATTGTATGTGAGTGTTTGTTTTTCCCAGGTGGACACAGCAAATTAAATTAATAAAGACTAATAAATATGTATGATAACCAAAGGCATTTGTGAGCTTCAGTGACCTAAGCACACTTTAGGTTTGTGCAGTTTTAATTCTGTGCTGTCTGCCAAATACAAGTATTTCTTCTTCATTAATGTGATTGGAGAATACAGTTTTCTCATTCATCAAGCTTTGATTTCACTAATTAACTGTTTTCTGAAATAGTGGAAGGTTGTTTGTTTTTAAGCCTCCCTTCTCAAGGTTTTAAAATTCTCAGCATGTCTGATTATATCAACTGTGTCTATAAATACCCATTCTCAAGTATACGTGTTGGAAACCATTAATAATTAAAAAAAATCTGAGAAAGCAAACAAAAATATGTAGTGTTCACTTTCATTCTGTCTCTACTGAAGTAATAAATAATTCTTATAGACTTAAAAAATGAAACAAATACTTGAGAAATGTGGGGGTTTTTTCCAAAATGAAGAACACTTTTTCTTTTCCATAGAAACAAGTGAAACCAAGAGGTGGTTACTACCTCTGTAAAGTGTATAAGTGCTAACATAGTGGATGAAAGAAAATATGCTTTAGGTTATACTCTATAAATAATGAGAGAAATTAGTGAATGAGGAGTGAAATGCATCATATTTTTCCAGCAATAATAAGTATTGGAAGATTCTGACCTGAAGGCTGTATCTGGACTGTTATCTATCATAACATTCAGGAAATATATTCTCCAAGAATTCTCCAGGCTAAAAAAATCTAGTTACTTTCTTGCCCTTGCAGCACCTGTAGCACAGTTCTCCATTGCGACTGTAGATGCTGGTGTTTGAAGGTGAGGAAAATTTGGTCAATGTTTGCTTCTCTGTGAATGGTTCATATCCTTCTTTTTTTCCACTGCAAGAAATAGTGAATAAACCTACCCTCCCTGTTTCCACAGAATTTGTCAACCTTTTTTTTAATCTCCTAACAGGCTTCTGAAAGTGAAGAATCCTAATTTGCTGAAGTTTTTTTGTACAGGAGACACATCTTTCTGATATTTTTTAAAATTAATCAAATGAACACATGCTGAGGTGTTAGAACCATGTTACCAATTATCTGAGAACTTTTAGCCACTTTACTTGTGTAAAAGAATTATCTTAACAGCATTTATGAGAGAATAAATTTCTCGGTTTTTTGTGGGTTTTTTATTTGTTTGTTTGTTTGTTTGTTTGGCTTGGTTTGGTTTTGGTGTTTTTTTTTTTGTTGTTGTTGTTTTTTTTTTTTTTTTTTTGTTTGGTTTGGTTTGTTTTGGTTTGGTTTGGTTTTGGTTTGGCTTGGTTTTCTTTTGGTTGTGGTTGGGTTTTTTTCTTTTTTTTTTTTTTTTTTTCCTGTGGATTTCTTTTATGGACATTTGAATTAATTTTTTCCCTTTAAATGAAATAAGACCACCTTGAATTTTTGATATAGTTTTGACCAAGAATAATTTTTATTAAACAAAAAACAAAGGAGAGGAGAAAAAAAGGTGGTGGAAAGTGATGTGCTTGTGCTCCACAGTATTTTTCAGACTGACAGATAAAAAATCAGTCTACCCATGTAGGACCTTCAACTTTCTTCACTGCTGTTTAGTTTCCTCAAAACCAAGGACATCAGGCACAGGCTAACAGTTTCAGAATTTCAGCTCTGAACCCTGTGACAGCTAAAGAGGGTGATATCGAAGAAATTAAAAGCTTTTGCAAGGAGTAGTGGAAGCAGGCTGGACTTTATCAAGAAGTTATTTCTCAGTCTTCCACTGTCATGCGCACATAGACAAAAGGCTGAAATACAGCAAGAAAGAAAGACATTAAGGAACAGAAACTGAAAAGACAAGCACAAATGTCAAGGCTGATTTTAAAGCAGACACTATCATAGTATGAAGCAGAAGTTTAAGAAAGGGAAGAAATGTGTAATACAGTCAGGAGGGAATGCAAAGGATATATTCAGAAGATGATGTGGGTTTCCACAGGAGGGATTGACAGATAGGAAGTCTACCTTGCCTCCTAGACTGTTAGGAGATGGTATGAAAGTAGACAAAAAAGCAGAACAAAGAGTTTTGTGCTTCATGTAAGTTATCAATTAAATGTATATTGGTAATTCCTTCCACAGCTCCACAGTCATTTGTTGTTATCTATCCTAACTCAAATGAAACTCTATAATTTACCCTTTCTGTTTTTCACAAGTTTCCTGACCCGACAGGTATTTTGGTGCTCACAGAACTGAACCCACCTGAAATCATTGAAAAGGCACCTAGAGACCTCAGGCTGATGTCTACAGAGGATATATAAGGTTGAATAGATCACTAGCAGCTTTGTCCATTTATGGAATAATATATGTATATATTGAGTAATATGGAATACATATTTGCTCACAAGTGATCCCTCTGTTTATTGTAAATGAAAGAACAGTTCTCAGTCATAATAGTAATGTGAATTTTCATATAGTTCTGATTTCTAATCCCCATAGTACTCTAATGCCTTGGTACATCAGAAATAAATACTCTTTTATTACATATGTGAATTAAGAGTGAAATTTTTAAGGAACAAATTGAAATTGTATGTCTCACAGGTAAATTTTCTAAGAGTCGTGTTGGCTTTTTGCATGCATTGTCTATTCTTTCAATTGGTCATACATTAACAAACTATTTGACTGACAAAAATGACAAGTGAAAAACCCAGAAAAATACAGGCTCATTAAATAAACATTTTCTCTACTCAGTCCTTTGTGAGATAAAACTTTTGGTGTCTAAGGGGTCTGTAATTCTTTTCACTCACTTCTCCCAATGAAACACAAGCCTCTAAAGATCAGTGCAAGGAGAACAGTTATGTTTTACTCATAAAGTGTAAAAAATGCATTAGATTTTATAAATTTATATGAGGGTGGCCAAACAGGCATTTTCACAGATATCATTTTTAAGCACATTTTTTCATGACTGATAATTTTTGTGATCACCATGTGATATTAATGCTTGAGTATTATGAACATTAAAAAACAATCATGTTTATTTTGGGGGAGAATTTTCTGGAAAAGATCATTGAAGAAAAAACTCACTGGGGAAAAAAACAGAAAATCAACAAAAAGAGCCTTTGAAACTGTTGAAGAAAAGACATGTGAAAATAAGGGGAAAATACAAGCAACCAGAATTGGGATAACAAATCCTCATCTTATGTACTTGGTTATTGTATCCTACTGACCAGGTGACTGCTCTAAAAGCACCAGTTATCATAGTAGAATAATAGGCATGATATAGAATAAGGAAAAACTGGACCTATTTCAGGTTTTATTCACACAAGAAGATCAAATCAAGATGCATTTTTTTGTTGGATTATGTATATAAACCAGGGGACGGAAAGGCTATGAATTCTAGATTTGACAGGTAGTCTTATGAAATACATTGAGACTGTGAAGGATGCTTTAATGTTTATTTTGTTATCTTTTTTTACCTTTTAAAAAGCAGAAATGTGTTTTGCATAGGAATGAGCTTATTGGATGCTGTTATGTAGAGCAATCCATAATCTCTTCTAGATTACCCTACTCTTTCAAAAAGAGTAATCCTTTGCTGCTAAGGGGAGCTGTGCTATTCAATACAATTAAGATAGACACAAAACTCCACAACTAAAACTAAGAATTCTTTCCTCTTCACTAGCAGGGGGATTCTACTAGTTTTGTTCAAAACCTGAATTATTTTTCTTGAGATTCCATTTGATTTTTTTCCTTTATCCTCATGGCTTCTTACAGATGATGACCAGCTACACTCATGATGCACTAATTTGTTCTCTGTGGTGTAGAGAACACTATATGCTGGCTGGAAAATTAAAAAAAAAATCATAGCCAGTTCCCATTCAATTACATTTTTCAGAGCTCACTCGGAGGTGAGGAATTTTGGGGGAATGAACATTTATATTCTGTCCTGGTGTGCTGATGGAAATAAATGTAGCCATTCTGCTTAGCAAGGAAAATGAGCATACTTCATGACTTTTCCAGTAAATAATTTGAATGAGACTCTGTGCTGACAGAAAACAGAGTGAAGGAACAGCTGAACTATTCAGTTCTGCCAGGTCCTTGGATATTTTGCAATTCAACGCCAGAAGCCTTACTCTACTATTAATACAAAGAATTCAGAACTATGTCAGATATCAGTTGCTGAATTTCTCTTTATGTAAGAAAGAGGAGTAGGAGTAATCTCATTTAAATAAAACCTTAGCTGGTCTTGAAATCTTAAGGTACAATTTCAGCTGAAATCTTTCTCTTGATTTTCTTGCTCTAAACTTTATTATGCCTTTATAAATCCATTATTATTTCAATTGTTCTTAAAAGTTTTGAATCACTGATTTATATTAATCCAGTTCTAGGTTTGGTTCTAGTGATAATGAACTGGGAACCTCAGGAACAGAAATAACTTCCTCTGCCAAATTTGTAATATAAAAAACGGGAAAACTTAATCAAACTTAAATTAGGGCTACCACACATACACAAAGTACATGCCAGAACTGAGACTTCCTCTGAACTTCAAAGGCTCTTTGATGTCATACTGGTAACATTCAAACAAATGATTTAATATAGCAAGAAGGAAGTGCAATCAGATTGAGAATGCAAGAAAAGCATGGAGAACTTCTAGAGTAATTTCAAAAGTGACAGTGCTATGAACAGAGTTCACAGTACTAGTAAAAATCGGTCATCTTCATTTAAAGGTTTATAATTTGTAAGGTACTGTTTCATCTCTTCTCCCCACATCAAATTCCCCAAAAACTGAAGGAGTTTTTTGCCTGATTGTAGTATGTTAGGAAATACATCTTACAGTAGAGCAGATAGGGTGTGGGAACATCTGTTTGCAGTAACACTGGTAATGATTGGGATTGTTCTCAGGTTTCTGATTTTTGTGATACAAAGCAGTGGTTAAGGAGGTCTCTTTTTTTTTTTTTTTTTTTTTTAATTTATTCACTGTCTCTGGGAATTACTGATATAAACCAAAATTATTTGAATAGTGACAGACACATAAATACAATATTCAAATAAATACAGACTTTTTTCCAGATATTTTTGTATTTTAGAATAAGCAGGTCCTATAGTACTTGTCAGTATTTAAATTAAGTGTCAAATAAATAAGACAAGTTAAAATTTAATGCTTAGGTTTTTTTTAACAAAACACTATTTTAGCTACCTAAAAACCCAATAAAAACTGATGATCTTATTTTGTAATGTATATTCAGTGATATTTTGATGTTAAGGGCTTGAAGAAACAAACAAAATCTTAAACTGTTCTTAGTCTTTTATTTTTTTTTCCTTGTGCAGCTTTTATTTATTTTTCTATTGACTATGTAAGACTTTCATAAAAAAAAAAAAAAAAAAATTTGACTCTACTTCAGAGAGAATTTTAAAAATGCATTCAAAAGGTATGATTGGTCTGTTTTCAAATTACTGTATTTTTTACATCCTTACATAGACTCTGCATACTCTGCCTAGACAAGATGAAGCATAAAAGCAGAGCTCCAATAATAATAGATATTTTTTAGTCTGTACTAAATCTGTGTGAGGTGTTGGGACTTTTTCATCTTGAATGACCTTGCTCAACAGCTTACACTGTAGCACTGTAAAACACTCTGCATTGCCAAATCTAGAATCTAATATCTCAATCTAAATCTATATCTCAGTTTCATTGAAACTGAGATATAATCAGATTTTAATTCTGTACTAAACTGAACAACATCAGCTGTCATTACACTCATCATTAGACTCATTGTACCATCTTTGACAGAAATGTGAGCAATGTAATAATGAATGAGACTGGTTTGATTCCAGGCAGGTGCAGGTATAATTTAATTTTCTTCACACACTAAAATCACAGTGTCAACTAAAATTTTTCCATGTAAAACCGCTCTGATTTTCTAATAAAAAATGCAGTAGTTGCACAGTAAATTTTTGTCATATTTTTAGTTGCAGGTCATCTACAGCTGTGTGTTTCTACATATGATTGGGGAAGATAAAAATTTCCATGATAGTTTGGGCCAGCATTTCATCTACTGCAACATCCCTTTTTTAGCAGAAGACAGGTGAAATGTGATAGAACTTGATGGGACCATTTAGAACTGTATAACATATCAGGTATTTATTAGCTAAGTGACTTAAACAGAATGAACCACAGAGTGGTATAGTCAGGAGGTTGCTGAATCCTGTGGCTCAAAAGAAGAAAGGTTGCCACAGGTCCTTTCTCCAGGCCCAGCCACAAGTGTAGGTACAGGTGTACAACACATGAGGGCTGGGCAGGACTTTGTTCCTTTGGTTGAGGTGTCCCCTCACACTGTGGTGACTCCTCAGTGGTCAAGATGGGTCTATATTACATGATTCAAGAAATATTAAGTCATTAGGTGAATTAATTCTTAGATCTGCTAAAACAAAGATTTTTTCTTTCATTGAAGTATTGTTTGCTTTTACAAATTTTAAAATTCTGATTTTAAAGGTACTTACTGTAACAATGTAAATGTGTTTTGTTAAAATGCAGATTTCTGTATCTGTTCTTACTCCTCTGTTACTATTTGCGTGTGCCCAGACCAGCTGTTGTTTGAGCCTTTCTAAACCTAAAATAAGAGATATCATCTAAAAGGAGAAAGCCATGGATTTTTTGGGTTTATAAACATCACTACTCTGTTTTCCACTGGGCTTTATTGAAGACCAGAAATGTGTAATTTTTTTCATTTCCTTGGAAATCAAACCCAGTTTCTTTGAATTGTTTCTTCACAAGCAGTGAGCTCTTTCATCATCATTCCTTTAAAACAGAAGGCAGCAGATGTCAGGGGAGGTAAAACCCTGGGAAAGAGTAGATATCTTGGATATTTTCCAGAGAGGATTTCAGCTTGATTTCCTCCTTCAGTAGAAAAGGCACACACAGTGAAATGAACTGAGGGTAGACAGGTCTCCTTGTCAAACAGTCAAGTTGATGATGCATTTATTTCCATTTTTTAATAGCTTTTTGGTTTTATCCTGAATTCTGACAGACGGGATTTATCCAAAATTTTGAACTGGTACAGCTACTGTAGAGTACAACTAAGAAGAACTACAAAGGCTCATATTGCTGTATGTGCTGCATATACTCCATGCTAACTTAAGCCGTTATAAATGCTCTAAAAATTTACTATTTTCTCATATTTTAAGACATCCATTTTAACCAGTGCACTGCAAGCTGAGCACTTTCAGTCGCTAGTTATGTTTCTTCTGTGCAACAAAAAATTAATAAAGTTATTTCCCAGGAGAATTATCTTGCATTTGTAATCATGTACAGCTATTGATATTATATTGACAGATATCCTATTCTATATCTATCCTCACTGTAAATGGCATTCCTGTTTAGAGGCAGTTGGGGAACGTACTCACATAAATCTTGAATTTCAGACAAACTTCTGCCTCTTGATGATATGCCACAGAGCTCTGCAGGTTGTTGTTGGTGACCAGAATGTCTCATGGCATACAGAAACTTGTACTACCTCTTTACCTATGCCATGCCATGGTCAACATGTGGCTCTGCAGCAAAATTACATATTTTTCCTTGTCTTTCTTGTTACTCGTATTTTTTTTTGTTATTTACTTATACATGACTGTTGTTTTGTTTGGTTTTTTTAATCATCCTTCTGAAGATATGTTAACAAAATCTGCAACTAATTAAATGAACCCTGTCAGAATATTTATTTTCTTTCAGAACATTGTCTAGTGGATAATTGGTATATTAGATTGCATAATACTGACTTGTCTCTATCATAGGGATTTTAGTATGCTAACTTAATATTTTGCAATACCAAACCCATGGAGAATTTACTGCAGCTTGATGATCAGTAAGTGGCCTAAAGGTCAGACTATCTACAGGGACTTGCGATAACAGTTTGATTTTGGGGCCTTTATGGAGATAGATAACCTTAAAATCATCATTATCATCTAGACTTACTTTACTTTTGCAGGGGAAGATATAGCAAAGCAGTCTGCTCAGGCTTAGAGAAACAAATTGCAAAAATGGTCTTCCAAATAAACAATCTCAAAATATGAACTCTGAATTAAACTTAGAGTTTTCTTTTTCTTTCTGTATACAATTCATTGTCCAGAATTGTAGATCAATTCTAGACACACCCAAGGCACACCCAAGGCACACCCAAGAATATGCCTATAATTTTAGAATTTACAGCAAGACTTTTTTTATTGTGTTATCCTCATAAATTAAAACAATTTAGGAGGAGCCTCCTGGAAATGCCCGAAGTATTATTACTAATTGTTAATACTGTAGTCATAAGTCTTAAATCATACTGTGACAGTTCTGAAGCTCCATTCTTAAATCGTATAGTTTTTGCATTTTGACTATTGGCTAAATAGCCATCAACATGGATTATTCAGAATCCTTAATTTCACCAAGAATAATTATTTTGCCAATTTCAGTTGCTGTACAGAAAAATGAGCTCTTCATATTTTGTAAAGCTCATGAATCTGGCAACAACACCTTTCTATGGAGACCACATGAAATGTTTTTGCACTTCTACACATCAAAGAGCACAATGTAGAAAAAAACCAATTCCCAACGCCATGAATTGTCTGATTTTTTTGAGTTCTATTACATCAGTTCCATCTTCCATGCAAGAAAAAACATAGTTCTCCCTCTTCAAGGCAAACTTTTTTTGACAACACTACCCCTCAAACTTAAAAGAAAATTCTGAGGAGCTGCCTGCAATGTAACATGTCACAGGAGGGAAAATTTGATTGAAATAATGAAATTCCTTTTGCCTCATCTGTGATGATCAAGTGTGGAATGAAACTCGGTGATTCTGATTCACTGTAGCTCCTGAACAGAAAATAGTTGAGGTTTAAAATTTGGATATAGCTCTAGCGTGTTCCATTTTCTTCACATGGCATACAAGGAGCATGCACAATTTTCTGTGTGCAATCCTCTGCATGGGATCATTTGGCCATTTGACATCTTCTACTGACATCAATCTATAGTAAGTTCACATCTTCCTATTTGTTAACTGTGAAAGACTCAGTCTGGATCATCTGAAACAAGAAGACTCAGTGATGAAGACATGGAAATCAGAAAGGAAAGAGATTCAACATATTTTTTGTGAAAGGGAATTTTTTGCAGGCAAGAATAAAGTATTTTATTTGCCCAGCTAAACTGCTTCCATGTAAGATGTATATACCACATCCTTCTTTTTTTATTGTTCCACAACTATAAATTGATAAAAAATAATTTATTAAGTGGAGTAGCACTATGTGAAAAGGGGAAAACTTGAAAGAAACATAAGGAGATTTTGCAATTTCTTCTTCTCTCTGTCAGAAGAGTTAAAATTTAGGAAACTGAGGAGATAAAAGGGAATGAAGCCTAGAAATCACCTGTGGCTTACACCTATCCTCTGGTTGCAGAAATCTTTGAATCCTCAAGATTCCTTTGTTTTTCCCCCACCGTTCCCCATCTTCCAAAACCTATATGCCTTTGATATTGCAATATTCAGTGCTAGTGGGGAACTTTCTCAGCTTCTTTCAATTGTAAAACATCAAAGGAGAAAGAAAAGTAACTCATAGAAAGGTAGATTAATGTCAAAAGGAGCACTTCTCCTGAATTCCACTAATTTACCAGGAATCTTCTTATTAGAACTCATATTAAAACTAGGGGGAAATGGGGCTGTCTTGGGGAAGTAATTATTTAGTTATCTTAAGTTAGAGAATGAAATTAGTAAGAATAGTCTGAAATATTCAGAATTTAAGCATGGTTGAGGTGCACTGAGTGAAGGTGAATAGTAGCTTAGTCATCAGTTTGCAGTGAGATGAGGCTTCCCCAAGTATGCAAATGAGGGCTGCAGGCAGCAAAAAAAGCATATGTCTGGAAAATGATGAAATACTACATTGCTTGATTTCTGAATTTACAGTTCATTTCTCTGTTACTTATTCTCAAAAACTATGAGGAGATGATGGAAGAAGTGTGCTGGGAGAAGGGGCTGGAGTGATTCAGGATTTTAAGACCTACACTTTGGCAAAAAAACATTAAAAATTAAGAGAATCTATATATAGCTGAAACGGATAAATATTAGAAAAGGGAAAAAAATTATCTTCCTGAATCACATGTAAAATCACATAATGACTGAAAGAAAAGTTTTAGTTAAAAAAAATAATTGAAAAAAGTATCCTCAAAACTTTGAATAATTTTATACGTCACAAGCATTTGGTTTCTATTAAATATATTCAAAAGGAAACAAATACACAGAAGTGAGGATTATGAATAATTGGAGTTGTACCATTTGTATGCAATTCTATTCTTTGCAAATGGGAACCACAAAAAAAAAAAAAAGGAATCTGTCTAACTATCCTAGTTAAGATGGCATTTAGACATACGATCAAAAGAATGAAAAAACTTATTATTTTGCTCATCAATAGAATTTTTTGGTCCCTATCTCAAAAATTTTTCTTTTTTTTTTAAGAAGAAAAATATTCCCAAGTTTTGGTAGTATAGAATATTGTGTCAGAGATTTTAAGAGAGGATGCTTCATTGTACAAGCCATTATATTTTATACATGAGCATAAAAAGTGTGTCTTACATAATTTGTTTCTTTTACAATTATGTGAGTTTTATGTTTCTTAAAACTGCTGGAAAGAGAATGGGTTTTTGCAAAATACATTACAAAAATAGCTACTTCACAAGAACAAGTCAAATGTCATGTAACACAACATTTTAAAAAGCAAAAAACAAAATCAAAATTCAGTGACTTTTAATATATAGGGGAATAGAAATACATTAATTTTCCACTAACAATTTGAAAGACAAAAAATTGTTTTCTTAGGAGACATCTGTGTATCCAGTGTACAGTGAATGTTAGTGTTCAGATACTTTCCTGAGCAAAACCTGAAAATTTTTCATACCATAAAACAGAAGGGATATATTTTCACCTAAAAGCGATTAAATTATTTGGAATATGAAAATGATCATAATCAAATGATCCTTTACTTTGCTAAAAAAAAGCTCTATTAAAGTAAGCAAAAATAATTAATGCTGTGTTAACTGATGTTACCAGTTGTCCTAGGGTGATGTTATGATGCCTGTATCCCCAACCATCTGTCCTGTGTGTGCTGTATGTTGTGCTCTGTACCTTTAATACTGGTTCTGAGAGTGAAGCAAGAAAGAAGAAGCTTGGAGTTTGTTTTGAAAAGCAGTGTTCATTCCTCTGCATTTTTTTTCTTTCTTCTCAGTACTGTGTGTGTTCATCCGATGCACGGACAGCAGCCGGAGAGAGGTTTTATCCTTTTAGTTAGTTTAGCTAGCTGAGGCAAAGAAGCTTCCTGGACTGTTTTTTTTTCCTTTTTCTTGGGATTGTTTAAATCTGCTCTGGACTGAAAACCCAGAGGAGGACCAGGATCTGGTCAAAAGGAGCAAAGGCCCCACCAGGGCCTGGACCTCAACATTTTCCAGCACTGAAGAGATTGGGACTGTTAAGAGACTGAAAAAGCTGAGCTAACTCCTGGCAAGGATTTCCTCAGTTTTCTCATTTCTCTTTGGAGCAGCTAGAGGTTTTATTGCTTCACATTTTTTTTTATTCCG
This sequence comes from Sylvia atricapilla, assembly GCF_009819655.1. Taxonomy (NCBI): domain Eukaryota; kingdom Metazoa; phylum Chordata; class Aves; order Passeriformes; family Sylviidae; genus Sylvia; species Sylvia atricapilla. The sequence goes on from NC_089174.1 coordinate 47,134,616, forward strand.
CATGCTTGTGGACATTTTTTGTTAAATAAATTTTTTTTCCACTTTTCTCTGAGGAAATTCTTTTCTGATTGGCTGGGGGGAGGGGCCTTTTGGGTTTGCTCTCCAGAGGAATCCCATTTGGAGGTTTCCTCCTAAATTCCACCTAAACCAGGATGCCAGTCCTGCAGGAATGACATGGGGAGGAAAGGTAGGGAAGTGTCCTAGAAAATCTTTCAAATCTTGGGAAGGTATATTTGCATATATATAGTTGGGTTTATACTGTGATAATCTTTTCATTAAGTATAAAACACAGCATGGTGTCACAACTGTAGCACTTATAAAAATAATATAGCACTTATATAAAAAGGTATTGTTTTTCTTCACTCTGTCATTCATAATGCTTAATGCCTTAACTCCATCATGTTCTTCAAAATTTCTTTTAGTACATACTGGTGAACAGAAAGGTGGTGATCCTTGGGGACAATAAGAGTATTGATGGTCCTTTGAAAGATCAGCAGCAGTATTTATCTATTGGAGATAAAATTCCTACATAATTTCTAGTTACAGAAGTATCCAATGTAATTTTTAATTCTTTTTTTTTTAATATATATTATTGGCCTAGTGAAGACAGTGCCTGTAATTTTCCTCATGTTTGACCTTTGTGATTTCTATTTTTGCCATCTTCATGCGAGAACTGGGCAGTTGATTACAGTCCTGCAGAGCAGAAATACTCTTTTCAGATCAAGGGGTAAATATATCTTGAGCTGATAGAGAGATGGGTAAAACTAAACACATAATGTTGTGGTAACTCCTCTGACTCCTTTTCCTGACTCAGACCACCTCAGCGTCACAGGTCTAAACCTTCTGATTGTCAGGAACCCATTGAATCCCTACCTCAGAGCTTTGACACATTTTCTGAGACAAAGTAAAATTTGACATTTCAATACCCTTTTAACTAGAACCTGAATATTATTGGTAACAGACACTAAACTGTGATAATTTTGCTTCAAATTAATCCAAATGCAAAAATTAATGCAACATAACCCCAAATTAATTTGCCAACCATCTATGAATTTAGTGGACTTAAAAAATGCTTTCATTCAGCAAGAAATTAAATTTATTTTGTGTGCTGTACAGCTTTCTAGAGTTTTTATAACAAGTTACAATAAAATCTTGTACAAGAAAACAAAGGAGAACAATACTGTTCTAGAAAATATGGAAGGAAAAAAAATCAGGTAAAATTTACATTGCATTCTTCAAAGACTATCACAGCAAGTAAGGGTCTCTCTTCCAAAGGCCCACAAAAAGTCTGACTAAGAAGTTGCCCTATGTTTCAAAAAAAATGAGAAGGCTACCATCTGCTATCATCAACTAGATCACAATGTAGCAGGAGTTATACAATGTTTTACATGGAAAAATAATTACAGAGAACCTCCTTCACAGATCTGGCATCAATTTTTTAATATAATCTTTCTCTCTTGATTTGGACTTAGGATCTCCAGATTTTCTCACTCTAACAAAGAGGTTGGGTGAGAAAGACAAAGTAAGAACCTAAATCTGATACCTCAGAGTTCACTAGCCCCAGAGCTAACATGGGTCAGAGACACAAGCAGTCTGTTGTTAATAGAGCATCTTGAGATTTAGAAAATGAAGCAAGGGAGCAGTGAATGAAATAAACAAATAAGAAATATTGATAAAATTGCTTCTAAATGCACTGATACAATTTCTCTTTACTCATTAATTACTTTTTACAATTATACCAGCTTGCTATGGTTTAACTCCAGTGTGGTGGGTTGACCTCTTTTATCACTGCACTCCTCTGCAGGACAGGGGAGAGAAAAAATAATGAAAGTCTTCTTAGTCAAAAGAGGGACATCACTCAGCAATTACATAGGCAAAACAAACTCAACTTGGGGAAATTAACTTATTGACAATCTAATCAAATTATTTGAAACAAAATCTTTAAAACCCCATCCCTCCACCCCTCCCTTATTAATAGGATAAGCTTTAGACCCCATTTTCTCCAGGGTGCAGGTGGGCAAGACATATGGACTGCAGTCTGTCATTTCTGCCAGTGCTTCCTCCTAAGGGTAAGAATCCTTCATACTCTTCATGCCCCAGAAGAGGGGCACTCCCATATGAGATAGTCCTCCATAAACTTCTCCAACATGGGCATTTTACACAGGCTGCAGTTCTTCACAAACTGCCACAGCGTGGGTATCTTCAATGAGTACAACCATTGCAGTGTTGTAAGTCTGCAAGGTCACAAATCCTCCCAGCAAATCTGACCCAGCTTGGGCTTCTCTCTCCAAGGCGTCACAGGTCCTGGCAGAAGCCTGTTTCATTTCCCCAGGGATTCACAACCTCCATTGGACATCCACCTTCTCTGGTGTTGAGGTGAAAATTTGTTGGCTGATATGCGGATAGTTCTATAGCTAAAGCAAAAGCCATGTTTGTGAGCAGAGCAAAACAGGGAATTGATTCCTGCTTCCCATGGACAAGCAGGTGTTCAACCTGGAAAGCAGGACTCCAGCATGCCAAACATCACCACTCCAAACATCCCTCTCTTTATCCTTTTTCCTCAAGATTTATGTACTAAGCATATGGTGATATGATGTGGGATGCCCTCTGGATCGGCTGGCGTCACATGTCCTGACGATGTCTCCTCCCAGCTCCTGGTACAGCCCGAGCAACCTTGCTGGGACTCAATGGGAGAAGGAACAGCAGAGGCTTAGGATCTCTTTGTGACAAGAAACGTGTTGTCAACCCTGTTTCCAAAACCAAAATACAGCTCAATATTAGCTACTATGGAGAAAACTATGTTCCAGAAAAAAACCCAGCACAAATCTCCACTGGAGTATTTATGTCTAACTATCTCCACCTTCTTTTCTCGTAAGACTTTATTGTAACATGTCACCTTGTCTGATCAGCGAGGGAGAGATTTAAGTTTACTGTCTTGTCAAGTATGTTCAGGATGGATCTCCTGCTCTCTGGGATCGATGTGTGTACAAGGGGTCATTTAAGCACAACTCCTTCACTCCTCTAGGCTGAAAGTGTGTGCCCTCATCTATATTAGTGTGTTTTTCCCATGCAGAAAAAATGCCAATCTTATTTAGAAAGTTCAATTCACCATCAAATGATAAAAATTAAGATTAATCTTCTTTTTATAAATAAATATTTATAAGTGATAAAATAATGTATTTTATGACTACTAAAAACTAATCTGAACAATCCTTGCTTAATTTTTTCTCCATGCATTTTAATACAGGCTTTAACATAGTATTTGGAAGTGTTTTTTGACCACTCCTTTGGCATTGTATAAAATTCTCAAAAAGTGTCTTGAAAGTTTCAAGTGTCTTCAAAAAGTATTCTCAGTGTCATAGCTGAAAAATGTGAGGCGGGTTAATCTGGTACTAGTGTACAATGAAAACAGAATTTTATAATGTCAGTCTGTATAAGATTTGTACCTTCATAAATCATATATTACTAAAGCCAAAATAGCTCTTTGTTTTGGTTGCAACTGTCTTATAGGTGTATTGTTTGTGCTCTGGAAATATAAAATAATTCTAACTTCATCATAAACTTTTTTGGTATTTTGAAAAATACCATCCAGACCATTGGTTGGCAAAATTAACTCTACCCAGTCAATTTTTTAGAGTCAGGAGCACTGTGTTTTCAGTCGTGTTTTGATGCATACAATCCTTTGACACCTTAACAGCTAAAAGTGTGAGACAGGTTCACCTCTGTGATAAATTGTGGAGGCTCCTACTTTTGAGATATGAGAGGAGCAATGTTTACTGTTAGCAGCAGGAGAAAAAATTTTGATAAAACCAACAGTTGATCAAAAACTGTGATCAACTTTTTGATCACAAAAGAGCACAGCACTATGTTAACCTATGACAGAGTCTAGTTGATATTTGAATCAGTCTTGAGATTGCTTTTCACAGCTGATAGGAAATAGGAATGCAGAACTTAAATTTGTTTGGTAACATAATATATGCTCATATGCTTGCTAAAATTCAAATTCTTATGTCCTCACAGCAACTTTGAATGTTTTTATTAATAAAAAGTAAAATTTAAAAAATAGAATAAAACATTGTTTGTTTAGCTTTCTTTGTATGGTATAGTGGACATTATGAAAAACCTAATAATGAATATTTACCTTGTAAATAGAAGTGTGAAGTCTCTGTGAAGCCAATAGACTGCAGCAGGTAAAAAACAGAAAATGCAGAAATTCTTCTTTCAAATGCTTTTTTATAGATTTTCATCAATGACCTGTAGGTTTCTCAGAGGGAAGAAAACTCTTATTATTTTCTTTGAAAATTGTTTTGAAAGCTGTCACTTTATAGTGTATGTTCATAAGAGTAAAGCTCAGCTCTGTGAGAAAGCAATATTGCACAATACCTATTTCAGAAATATTTATATCTGTTTATCAATCCGTTTCCTTCTGGAAGACTCAAATGAACATTCAAGTTGAAAATGTAAGAATTCAAATGTGTCTATGGTTTTGCATACACAGAAGTACAGAAAAAATCCTATTTGTAAACATATGTGCATATATATCATCTTGTATAAAAGTCTACATATATGAATATACATGTACATACACATATGGTCTCTTCCAGTTCAGCATATTCCATGGAATCTGGGATATATAATCCCTAATATCAAATATTCATGCTTTAACAACTAAAAAACTAACCACAACTTCAAAATTAATTGTAGAATTTATTGTGTACAATGCATAAAGCAGAATTGAGCATAGACAGACATGGAAGCAAATTAATGATGGTCTATATCTTTACCTCAGAAACTGTTCAAAAATATCATTTGAAAAGAATAAAAATTAATTATATAATAAGTAGCTGTGAGAAGAATTAGAGAATTCTAACCACTACTAGAGTTCAGTTATGACTTTTCATTCTAATGGTTGCAATTCTTCTAGTTTTTCACTCTGTTAGCTATAAACCACCCTTTTTGACAAACCACTTATCTGAGAATGTTTTGAAACAAATTTTCTTATCTTTGTGTGTGCATACTGTAATTGACTATGGATTTGAAAAATGCACATCTGTGACCTTCAATTATTTTATCTCAAGAGTATTGCCACCTTCCAAAGCCTCATGGAATCAGCAGTGTAGCTGCTGTCATTTTGGTAGCCAAAAGATTTATATAATTAGATAGTGATGAGCCCCACAGTGAATTGTAAAGAACCTAACCTCTGAAATTGTTTTAAAATTGTGATTTTGCTTTCACTCCCTTATGTCATGGAGTGAAAATTTCAAGTGTCCCATCTAAACTAACTAAGCAAAGCCTCCTACTGGGGTTGAGGATGCCTCAACATTATCTGTAGGTGCAGTTAATGGTAGACTTTCCAGACTACCTGTTTTGAAGGCAATATTTTCCTTAGTGCATTTTCCATGACAAAACAAGAAAGTAAAAAAATGGAAAAAAAAATTATTTTATATATGATCTTTTATTTTTAATATGTCAGAATTTTCTCACTTGAATTTGGTATCCAGGTCCCAAAGGAGAAGAAATAAATGTATTTATTTTTAGCAGTTTCTCCAGGAATACACTCCTTTTTCAGATAATTCAGAATGAATAGATGATACAGGTTTGATCTAAATCTCCCTGGCGTCTCAGCAGTATAAATGTCACAAATTTTTATGTGTTTTATCCTATGAATTTTATCACTTTAATATGAAAATGGGTCATTCTCCACTAACCCACTGACAAAGCATGACATTTTTGCTATCACTGTTACCTCTGTAGTGCACTTAAATTTGATTTATGAGAACATTTTATAGTATGTTTGTCCTTAGGAGGCAATGAGATATAGAATACTAATGTGAACTGCTTGAAGAAAAAAGAAGGAAACAAAATACAAACAAAATAACCCTGAATACTTGCATGTGGATTGCTTAGAGTATTAATTTTAACAATAGGAAAAAAAAATGAGCAAGAAGAGGTAGTTCTGAGATGTTCTTAAAACTGATGAATAAATAAAGGGAAGAGATGAGGAGTTAAGTTAAGCCTCTGTGCTTTTAAATACAAGATAAAGAAAAAGAATGTGTGAAACCCCAAAAGAAAACATCAAGCAGATTTTTTTATTAAATTGAATATCAGCTTTTACTCAGATGTGGTTAAATCTGTCTTTTTATTGCTGTCTTTTCTTTCAATGAGGCTGTTAGAAATGAAGCTTTCTACTGAAGGTTCATCTGCATTTCCTCAACTTACTAATGGTAATAGATGAGTCCAGTTTTGATTGTTGAACTATGATTAACTGTGAAAGTAAGCTAACAATTGGGGGGAGAAAAAAACAATCTGATTCCATCTGAGCACTGATCCTTTAAGTCTTGAGGAGTATTAGATATGTCCTGCTCTATATATATATAGGTAGCTCTTCAAAATCTCTGTCATTTGTGAAATTCCAGCTAATTTAGTTTTGTATTAAGTGTTTCCACTCACTTATGTTAGGGCATATGTCTTCAGGGGAACATATCTGGAGTTGTATAAGCAGGTCTTCCTCAGCTGAATCCTTCCATCCTCAAATGCCAGTAAATATTTAAGTAATGATGCCTAAACTATTTCATCTTTCTCATTTAGAAGCCAAGGCATTTCAGAAATTTATTGAGTAAAAAACAACTGGAAGTTTGAATAGAAATTTAGAAGCAAATGTCTCTGTTAAACTCAGAGGTTTTCTATCTCTATTCCTCTTTATAGTGTTTCTTAGTATTCATAAAAGGATAGCATTTAGAGCTTCTGACTCAGCTAATAGTACATAAACCAGGGATTTTTTTTCTTTAAAAGGAATTATATGTGTTGCTCTGTTAGTATCTCATGTTTAGAATACAAAGAATTAATTGTTCTGAACAAAGGAGTGTCATATAAAATGAAAAGTAGACAACATATCTCTGTAGCTTTCAAGATGGTATATATTAAGCAATACACAACACCAATCCGTTGCAAAACTGAGGTATTTGTTTATTCAGAGATCCTGTCTTGTCTTTGACAAAAGTCTTTATGTTTCTTTCGGTGTGCTTTTAAAAAGTATATGCTCATTGTCTCAACAAAACTGCTCTTCCTCCAGAAAAATACTTCTGTTGAACATTATAATCTTACAGTGTTCATTTTATTATGGCCATTCTTTCTTTAGAACTTTCACATTCATTTATGAAAGAAATGTCTTTTGCTCCAATAGCCTATAATTCTGACAACTGAAGCACAAAGTATCTACATTAGCTAGTAAGGGTCTGTGGTAAAGCACAGCAATTTTTTGGATGTTGAAAAATAGGTTACAGTGATGCAGATATAACGGAGCTTCAGTCTGCAAACATTTAGTTCTGTAATGTGTCCTTACTCCTGTTGGCTTAAAATCAGTGATCTGAAATATGGACTGTTTTGATGAATATAAAAGTATGCAGGTAAGGGTAAGTGTTCTAAGGTGACTTTTTTTTTTTTTTTTTTTTTTTTTTTTAATTCTTGATGATCTCTTTAAGTAGTAGATGCCCCAATATATCTAAGAACCACCTTGCAAGGTACCAAACCTTGTTCACTCTTTGGTTAGTGAATATCTAGTCTACTTGGTTCTCAGTTTGTGATATCAATGCAGAAAGACATTTTCATATATAACTATGGTTAATTATGTTTCTACAAAACAAGTGTTTTCTGGAACTTTTCAAATATATTCTTTAACTTTCTTGGTTCAGTATTAAATGAAATATCAGAAGGGAAACAATACTCTGAGGAAATCTTTATGTTTTGAGAACCAGTGTTCACCTCAGGTTTGCTCTCACTTTCATCAGAAAAAATTCCAGTTATTATGTAATGGACTTCTGGTCATTGTACAGGAAAATGTGAAATATTATCTGACTGCACTCTCTTAAGATCTGAAAACTTACCTCAGGTATGGAAATCCAATATTCGAGTTTCTTCTTCTCACCTATGCCATGAACACCCAGAATCACAAGACTACAGTTTTCTGGGAGGCAGATTTCTCTATCTATTAGTCTTCAAACAAAAAAAATGAACCAAATACATTGAATCAAAGAGCAAATGGTTTTTAATCTCTTGGAGGCTACCAGACATATGCCTACTTGAGCAGAACTCAAACACTGGCTGCCCAATGTCTGAGTCTCCAGTGCTTGAGTCTTGCTCTAATGAATGTTCTAATTATTTGTATGGCTCTGTCAAAGTAGAACTACTCCATCAAGAGAGACTAACCTTAAAAGCTTAGAATCATAGAATCACAGAATGACTCAGTTTGGAAGTGACTTAAAAATTCACCTACTGCCATACTCCCTGGTGTCCAAGAGAAATTGTATGTAATCAAGGTGCCAAGCATGTAGCAAGTGTTAATTTACTATGGCATATATTCATTTAAATGGTTACTAGTAGCAACATCAAGCATAATTCCTAATTCGTAACATTGTTAAGGTCAAAATTCAAAATTATTTATGGTATACCAAGTATGTAATTATATCAATGTATATTCAAATTTGATTATATATGTTTTGAGGAGGCAAGATTTTTAATAATCGGCAATTATGATAATAAATAAAATAATCAGTATGATGCTCATGTTAACATTGAAAGAATAAATTAAGTTTATTTTTCTCCTATTGGAACTCTTTTTCTAGTAAAAATTCTCTTTCTTTATCATGTGGAGAAATTTTTGTGACAGTAATCTCTCACTGTTATTCTTCATTTTTCTCTCTTCATATTTGCCCAGATATGACTGATGAAGGTTGATTTCTGTTACCAGAAATCATTCTGCACATTTGCTTTTGAAAAATGTAGAGCTCATGTCATATCTTTTATTATTAGCACTGGGTGAATAAAAGAGAAAGTAATATTGTGCATATTGCTTAAATTATTCCTACAATTTTATTGTAACAAAACCTTGAATGCCTGAACTATTAGATAAGAATATTGCTTTGCTTTCAGACCAAAATCATGCTTCAAAAATCTCAAGCAGATGTGTGTGAAATGTACGTCAAGTGTTTGCTAATGTGTCTAAATATCTCTGTGGCTTTATGGTCTCTGCTGTTTGGTGGTGGATCTTGGCAGAAGATCTTATGTCCTCTGGATTTATAGTTCATCTGGAACAAAAGTGAGGAACTTTTACCTCCATGGTATTTGACAGATTGCATCAGTATTGGGAAAAAATAGATCTTGAAATAAGATCATCAGTACTTTCTCTGTTATATCAGAAAAGGAAAGAATCAGCCTTTCCTTTTTTTTACTGTTGATCTGTTTACTGTTTACTGTTGCTTTTCCCCTTTCAAACTTCAAATTCCAAATACTCCTACAGAAATTTAAAATATTTTAGATGGCTAAAATATTCTTTCTCTCAATTTCTTTCTGTCTTTTTTTTTTTTTTTTTTTTAAGTAGGAAGAATGTGAAACAGTTGAATCACGTGAACATAGAAATGAATATAATGACTAAGGCAATAATTTAATGGATGGAATTAATCTGTGATCTTGCAAATACCTGAAATGGTCGTATACCATCACAGGGTTTGCTATGATTTCATTAATTTCTGCAAATAATAAACTCCTACTTGATTCCTGGGACAGCTTATCAACATATGAAAGCCAGAATGGTAATTTTGAATCATGGCTTAAACAGAAATACAAGACAAATTCTTTAAAAAAACAGGTAATTTGGAAATTCCTTTTCCAGTAGCCCTAGTGGTTTCATGTAGACTTAATAATTTGTGAGTCAGATTGCTTCTCCATGTGTTATAATTCTCTGAAAAGGAATTCAAGTCTCTTTGGCAGCTTTAATGTGTAAACGTACATGTGTAGGAGATCCAATAGTTACCTTGAACTTATAATTTGGGAATTGATTTTGAACTAATAGACATCTATCTGAATTACAGAGACAAAACACAGAAAGTTTGTTGTGTCCTTACTTTATGGAGGTGTTTCAATGACAGTATTTCCAAAGGGAAAATAAAGACAGAAAATAAAGAGGAAACATAATTCACTTTATGGTTGATGATAAGATAGAAAATAACACAAAGCAGAAAAGCAAGCAAGTGAATGGTGTTGTAAAGACACACCAATCTCTTCCAGGGACTGCAAGAGCAGGGTTTTGTTTGGTTGATTAGTTTGGTTTTTATGGGAAGGAAGTTGGGTTTTTTTGTTTGTTTTGTTTTGTTTGTTAGTTTAGTTTTTGTTGGTTTTTTGTTTGTTTGTTTGCTTTTTTTGGTTTTGTGTATGTGTGGTTTTGGTTTTTTAGGGGTGAATTCTGCATTCTTTATACTCCCAAAATCTTAGAGCTGATATAATCATCTTTGTGTAGCAGACCTAAGTTAGGGGCTTACTTCATCTGCACATGTGATGGGCCCTCCAGAAAAGCCTGTATACTCAGTTTTTAACAGCTAAAGAAGTTCCCAGGTTGTATTTTATTGCTACTGTATTTGTTAATGGTTTTCTTTGTTGGATTTCATTTTTGGTAAAGAAATGTGGCTTACATTTTCTGAAAGGTAGAGAAGACTGTAAGACCTAAGTTCTCTTCTTTCTGCTGATATGTCTTCATGATGTCTAGTCAAGCACAAGTCACCATCAGGACAAGGGGCCAAAAAGGTGCTCTGACACCCTACCATTTCCAAAATGCCTCTCCTAGTTCTCCCTTACCCAATATACCCTCCTTGATTGAAGGATTGTGAGTAATTTCCAGCTCTGTCTCTCTCAGTCAGCAGAAGTAGGTCAATCTTTCCAAGTAAGTATATGCAGACAGGGAAATCTGCATCTGGATCCAATAATTATTTTTGGTCATTTCTGCATTCATAAACTAGAGAGTTTATGAGCACTGGCCTGGTGTAAAAGAGGAAACCCTGTCCTTATGCAAAAGCTATTATTCAGTGCTAAATTATATGTATTTCCTATGGCTTTATTAAATTTGACGTAATATAAATATCTTTTCATACCATTATTGAGGGAATAGGAATTATAGACATTAGAGTATTATTCACTCTTATTGAGCTGGTGTGGCAAAAAGGGAATCTTAGATAATAATTTTAAAAGATGTTTAAGAAGATGTTTCATGGTCCTGTGTACACAATTATCACTGCCGGTTCTATTTAGTTTTCTGTGTTATTTATCACGCCATAGGGATTATTATGTACCAAATGCAGTAATTTGGAAAATCAAAGAAATGTAACTAAATTATGATCATGGACTGAATTTAATAGTTATTGTAGAAGTAAAATCTGGACAGAAATTATTTTTTTTTCCCTCGGAACTTCTATGACTCATTTTTATTTATTTTTTTTAATATATATTTTTGTCAGGAAAAAAGTGTATCTGTGCAGTAGGCAACACATAATTGATGTGACCATTCCTTCTTCATGAGGCTTCATCACATCCTTATGCTTTCCTGTATGGCATCATTTATCCTGTTTGGGGATGAAAATAACACCATATGAATTATATGCAATAACCATTATAGGTAATAACCACTAATGAAAACACTAAAAACACAGCTAAGAAGCAGGGCAAAGAGTAAAAATCCTTTTTTATTAGAAAACGTACAAAGCAACTAAAGTAATCAGTGCACAATTGTAGATGTGGCTTTCAAAAATACCTAAGGGAATATACTTCCAATTTTCACTGAGTAGTGAGATGCCCAAATTTCACTGATTCCATTGTAGCTCTTAAACTATTCCACCCTCAAACCTACTACAGCATGGAAATTTAGTTCATTATTTTCTATAAATCTGTAAGCACTAAGGGCAGAGCTGTAAGAATAAAACTTCAGATGCTTGTAGTGGAAAACCAAAGAAGTGGAGAAGGTTCTTTCTTTCTCCACATTTTTATTAAAACAATACTAATACTAGTACTAATGTTAATAATAACAAAAGTAGCATCTCATTCTGCAAACAGTTGACATCTCCATGTCCAAACCCCTTAATTTCTAATGAATGTTAATATTCAAGACCATTCAAAGTAGCTATTCCATTATAAGCAAAAGCTCATCTTTCAACATATGGAGACAACTTGCTTACGGACCCTTAGGAATTCCTCCTTGAACAATGTCCCACCTTATTAGCTTACTGATTACTTCGTGTATTGCAACAGACAGGAGCAACACTGATGCTGATATGTAAGAGAATTAAATTTAAATGTATCTTTTTTTCCCTGGGAGAGGATTAAGTTATCTAGAAACTTCTCCATAAAAAGCTTCATACCCTGTATCAGTGTTGTTAACACGGCAGAAACAAACTAATCAAATGTACTTTATCCCAAAGCAGCAAAAGGTAATTCCTTCTGTCCCACATCCCTTTTATCTTCCACTCACAAAAATCAGATTTAGCTATAACCTAGTTTAGTTTTTCATCACCAGATTCTGAGAGAATCGAAAATGCCACTTTCTTATGCTATTCAGCTCTTTGGAGATTTGTTGCTTTAGCTTTGTGTGTGAAAACAAATAGAAAACCCAGACTCAAATACTGTTTAGGTTCCGAACACCAAAACCAAACTCCTAGTTCTTTAAATCCTTGGTGCAGTAAAAATTAATACAAATTATTATATATTGGTCTTTTTACTTTGTTGGAACTCTGAAAGTAGTTAAATGTCTTCTTGAGCTATCTAATTCATACCAGAATTTATTGATTATTTTTAGGTTTTAAGACATTAACAGTTTTCCAGTAATCTCTGCAGAAAGCAAATTTTGAACTCACCTATCTTTGTAGCAATACAACTCAAAGGATTTGATATATTGAAAAAGAGCTGCTATTTTTTTCAGTTGCAGAAGAGAGTGGAATTTCTAGTGGAACATTTATCAGTGCTGACGGTTCAGCACTGGAACAGTTATGAATACTTGTAGTTAAACCACACATATGCAAAATTAATTGATAGCTACTGAATGTGGTCTTTCATATTTCCCAGAACTACTGTTTAAAAGTGGCAGCAGACAGATAACAACACAATGCACTAACGAGTTACAATGATCATGTCCTCAGAATTGTCCTCATAACCATTGAAACAGATGAAGAAAATGCATCAGAGAAGGATGGAATTGTGTGGTGGGCACTGACTTTATGAAACTCACAAAATTAGGATGATGTAAAAGTCCATTCTGGGCCCATGGAATCATTTGTGTTTTGAAGGTCATCTTTCTCCTAATAAAATTCAGCTATGCAAGAATTGCACAAGATATTTTAGATTAATAGATGTGATGTTTTAGCACAGATTTGCTGCTGGGGATGGACTCTGCCTGACCAATAGTATTGTCCATGCCTCTGGAGAACCCAGGCTTGAATCAGAAATCCCAGGTGATCCAGCCCTTTTAACTTCTGGCTGGAGAAGCAAACAGAGCTCTGAGGGGCAGCCCAGGCTGGCCAGGTCCCACTCCTCCTCCCTGTATGAGGGAGCCAGCCCTGGGTCTGGCCATGTCTCTGGGCCCCCAGCGGCTGCCAGGGTTGGGGGTGGAGTCTGCAGCTGAGATCCCTGACTGCCCGAGCTGCTCTGAGCTGCTCTGGTCAGTGTGAACTTCTTTCTCCCCTCCTTCCCCCATCGTCCCGGCCAGCATGGCCTTGAAGTCAGTCGCTGCCTGGAGAAAAGAAGATCTGGGCAAATTTAACTCTTACTTGGCACAGATGAAATTTTCAAACCTCTAACTTTTTCCCTAGTGTGAGAGACAGCAAAATTGGAGTCATGTAAAGAGATAATAGGGAGATCTCAAAGTCGGTAAAGGAAGAATGACTTTTTTTAATTGGAAGGGAAGACAAGTTGCCTTGGTTCTAGGCTGAAAAACATCCTGTGAGTCATGGTAACAGATTATAATATGAATATGCTAGAATAATCCTTTAGACTGTGGACAGTATGAATTGGGGAGATTATTTTTAGATTCTTGGAGCAAAGGTATCTGTGATTTACTGAATGAATATTGAATTAGAAGTTGGGATTTGGTGGTCCCATGAGAGGCTGGAACAGAGAGAGATGAGAAGCTCTCTGTGCCAGTGGAAGAAGTAAGAAGACACCGCTGTTCCCTGAGTTGAAGAATTCTTTGCCTTTGAAGTTGTGTATCTTTAAACGTGCCACCCCGATATATATGTGTGAGTCTACGACCCATATGTGTAGTCTCAGGAAAGCCTATGTGATATGGGAAGTTCCACAACTGCAGAAGTTTCCTGGGCAGGCTGCTTTTGTGTGAGTTAGAAGCCACAAGCAGACTCTTTCTCTTGTGGAAAGTTACTAAACAATAGAAGAGACTTCTCTCTCTCAAAGACTAAATGAAAGATTCTTTTATAAGTGGTATTGACCTGGAGTTTTGCCTCTTTACATTGTTTGTAGAAAATGAACAGTTTGTGGTGGGAGAAACAGTTTGGGTGGGTTGGTTTAGAAATTTGTTTGTGGTTTTTTGTTTTTTTTTTTTTTTCCTTTTTTCCTTTGCTTCTCTTAGTGTATGTTAATAAAATATATCTGTTTATCTTAAGTTAAGACCTGTTTTGCCTTTTTCTCCCAAAATCCTATCTTTCAGTCAGCAAATAAAATTTGGTGAATGTGAAGCCACCACAATAGAATAAATAATTTCATCTTGGTTCCATAAAAACATTAAGTTGTACAATAAATTATTTTCTTGGTAGAAGAATGTTCATTTAGGATGTACTGGTTCCTGTGGAAATTGGTGTTGGGAGATAGAAAATGGCAAATCAAAAACTAGCTATAGTTTTGTTGGTGTTCTTTGATTCCCTGGAAAATGCTAAAAGCCCTCTGAAATCACATATAACTGTTTACCTGTTAAACAGTGTGCAGAGCACTTTTTTTAAAATTCATTGTCAAACTGTGTCTTATGCACCTCTGGTCCCACCTATGGGACCACTGGGTGTTGCTACAAAGCGGAGCACATTAGCCATAAGTGAGGGAAGGAGAAGAAATTAGACAAGGACCAGTTAGACCATCCAGCTCATAACAACAGCCCTCAGCTTCACTCTGCTGTGGAAAAAGCATTTGGCTTACACACTCACTTAAAAACTGTGATGACAAAAACGAAGTACAAGACCTCCATTTGTTTCCCTGTCCCAGTATTACTATTAGTAGTAGCGAAGTCATATACTTTCCTACAAGGATGACTGCTCACACTTCAATTTTTTTTTCAGGTGGGAAAACTTTGGGAAATGTTTGTTTCCGAAATTTATTTCTGAAAGCAGTGAGGAGTCCTGCCTTTCCTTGCTGAAGAACTGAATAAAACAGTTGTCATGACTGATGAAGCTTTTTGTGTGAAGTAGAAGTGAGATGTGAGTCAAGAGAGGGTAAATTGAAGAAGGACAACTTAAAACTGAAGGAAAACTAGTATTAAAACAAGTGAATGCCTGCTTTGTACTCATTACTGCATCAAATTATCACTTTAAATATTGTTGGTTAAATACTGCTAAGAGCAGCAGCATAGTGCAGATAGATAATAGCACAGAAGTATTCGGTTTTTTCTCAGATAACCGATACTAACAATATGAGATAGTAAATTCTGTTTACCAGAACAGAACTAAAAGTGGCTTCTATGTACCTGCCACAAAATATATGTAGATATTCAGCCAGAAACCAAAGTCTGGGTGAAATTATATCCTACCCACATTAACTACCTGCTGTCTTCAAGTGATAGTTAATCCTCAACAGCATTTCATGCTTAGGTTATTGGGAATATCAAGAACCTTGCCTACATGACAAAGAGATGGTTTTTCACAGAAGCATCTTTTTCAAGTCCATAGTTTTACAATCTTATTTTTCAGACCCTAATTTTCCATCTTTCTCTCTTCTCCTGTGTTCAATTTAATAATATAAATAAGCCTTCTATAAATCAATCAATCAATCAATCAATCAATCCATCAATCTTCTCTGCCCTAGACGTTATAGAACACAGTTGTCTGTCTAAAAAAATGATTAGACCACAGATATAAGGTAAGCTATAACATAAGCCACCACAGCAGGAGCTCAAGATAAGCATGAAAGGGAACAGTTTGAGATGGTATGGCACTGATTCCAGGCCTGGTGAGGGTGAGATATGGTTAGTACATTCTATTTTAACAGATTCTGAAAAAAAAATCCCACTCTGGAAAATGGTGTAAAGGGAAGAAACTGTTCATATGTATATCACTAGTCAAACAAATGTCACTCCAAGTTATGGAATAGATGGCATGTCACTGTCAAAGCTACAAAGAATTCCCGGGCTCATTTCTGGGGCCTTCCACCAGAGGACTGCACATGATCCATAGTGTAGTATCAGACTGTCAAAAACTACCCCCCAGGGGAGTTAGCTAGGTGTTCCTACCTGAAACCGAACATGTATTAGCCCACTGAACTTTTTGTTTCATGGGCTTACCCCAGTCCTGATAGGTCAAGACTGTGACCATCACTTTGACCAGCTGACATAAAAATAGCAACAATTAAATAATTTTGTTTGATCTGTGGGAGGTGCTGTCTTCCCTCTCCACTATCTACTCTTGTGCTTTGTTTCAATTTCTTACTTTTTCTTATATATACATATTTCCTTACATATTTTTTCTTCATAATTTTATGTTGCTATATTTCTATAGATAGTAACCAACATAGCTATTTACCCCGTTTCCACTGCAAATTGTTCTAAAAGTGTCCTATCATGTATCCCTATCTATCTATTCTATCTATCTATCTATCTATCTATCTATCTATCTATCTATCTATCAATCTATCTATCTATCCATCCATCCATCCATCCATCCATCCATTCATCTATCTACGTCTATACACATACACGTATATATATATGTGTATGAATAAACACCAGTCATTCAGTGTTGCTTCACTCTAATCCACCCCAAGGGATTTACTAACAAGAACCTCCACCTTAGGGGTGGGTCGTGGCACTCTTTCTCCTTTTAATTTAAGTCAGTCTATCCTTTTTCCTTCAGTGAGCCTTTGGCTTTTTTTAATATATATTACTTATTTGCTTTTCCCAATAATTTTTTAAATAGTGTTTAAAGTACTTAATATGAATATATTTGCACTCTCTTGTTATTTGCTTGCTGTTCTCTACCTCTCCTTCATCAATATCCCTGCACATATTTCTTTTTCTGGTTTAAATTTTAATTTTATGCTGTATTTCCTCCATAGATTTTATTTGAAGCAGCACAGATTCACAATGTAAGATACTACATTTCAGCTCTGAGCCATCAATTATCACTCTTTAATAACTGGCTTTTCTCATTCCCTGTGCTTTATCATGTTTCTTGAAGTTTCCAATATTCACTCATCATTTCTTTTGCTGTCTTGTGAGAACCCATTTTCTCTTAGAATTTAGTACCTTTTTCTTTAATATTACTACTATCATTTTTCTTTTCTACTTTTTTTCTTCCTTTTGACTCTCTTCAGACTAAAGAGAAAACAACAACCACCAAACAAACAAAGCTCCATCTTATCTGTTTGTTATAATATAATTTGCTTTGGGCTGTAAAGAGTCTCCTGACTTTATCTTGCATAAACTTTCCTCCAGGCTTTGCTTCCACAAAAGCTTGTTTCACATGGTCTTCAACAAGTTTCTCAAGTAGTTTCCGGTTTAAATTGGCATGTGGATTTATTGTGAATGGGAAAAGGGAAAAGTAGTGTTTGACTCACTTCTTGCTCTTGTCTTGACAGATCCTGTTACCTTGTCTTAGTGGTTAACAAATAGTCAGGTGAATGCTGACTATGAACCTGACAGCATCACAGAGGTTCTGTGGTTATTTTACTGAAAAAACCATCTTATTCTTTCCAAACAGTGGTAAAGTCAGACAAACTTTACCCTTGCACAGGTTTGCTTATTAGAAACTCAAGAGTTAATGAAAAGTTCACAAAGAGTCACAGAGTCTTTTTCACTGGTTTGTGATCTTGAGCTCTCCCAGATCCACACAGTGGCCAGGAAGGGTATATAGTGACACCATTGGCTGCAGCAAGTTAGATCTCAAAGTACTTGAGACAATATTTCTTTTACAGTTCCTAAGTGAAGAAGCAAACTAAAATTTTGTTGAGAGTGAAAGAAATACTCCAAGCCAATGCTGGATTTATAAATAAGTTGGTAATGTACAGATTGCTTTTGAGAGATGGGCAATTATAATTAGAACTTTTCATTCTTGCTACTTTGAATATGGTAATTGTGAATTTTCTTCCATTGTGATAACTGTGTGATCAGCATTAACTGTTGAGGTAACCTTAGGCCATTTTTTTACTACAAACATCAAAAGTTGAAAGCAGATTCAGTGATGCTCTGAACTGTGAATATGTGTGGAGAACAACCTCTAGGAATGGAACTTTGTCTTGTTCTAAACACAATGAAGTTACTAAATGAAGAGAAATCACTCAAGATTTACAGAACACTGAGAAAAAACTTCAGATCATTCGCAGTTTTTTACACATCATTGACAGCTACCAGGCAGTGGTCCTGAAGATTTCTTTTGTATTGATTGGCTATTAATTATTTACTATATTATTTCTACTATAGCAACTTTTTGGTTTATAATGTTTTGTTCACCCTCTGTAGAATAGATGTGCATTTTCCATTTAATCGAAAAATTATTCATGCTCACAATCTGCAAAGAAAACTACAGCTTCTCCCTCCCCACCCAGTCATTCCCCCCCAAAAAAAACTCACCACAGTTTTTCTACAATAAGAGTCTGAATATTTCAGACAATATATTTCTACAATAAGAATCTAAATGACTTCTGCAAATTCTGGAGTAATTCAATATGGTTTTGTTCTACTTAAACTATTTTAACAATTATTCTGACATAGTGGAATGATAGTTACAATGATGAAAGGAATTTAAATGTTCTGGGTAAAGAAAGATAATTGATTATAAAAGCTTTTATTTTTGGATGAGAAAGATAGTTTTTAAGTAAATATTCTGCTCTTCCTCTCTGATTTATGTAAGAGAGTGGAGCACACAATATACCTTCAGTTGAAAACACTTGAGCTGCATGCTGTGCACCAGGCAATACTGAGATATTCAACAGATGATGTTAGGGATGTTCTGAACTGAATCATATCATCCCAAACTCATACAAAGTAAACAGCAGTTCATCAGTATCATCTGGTTATGTGCACATGCTTAACAATGTTGTGTCTTTCTATCAAATAATATAGCTAAGCCCCAAGCAGCTAAGTTTCTGACTTGTAGAAGGAAAGAAGTGGTTAATCCACAGCTCAGCCCCCCCCAGTGAAGGTAATTCCACTGAAATTTGTGGAGATACTTAGATGGGCAAGTAAAGAATTGTTCATAGATACTGCACTGCAGCTTTGTGTGCTGAAAGGCACACCAACACCTTTTTTTGCCTGGACAGTGCCTTGGGCTTATAGCTCTGCTGACAGAGGCCATGCTCCAAATCCTTCCTTGGCAGTCCTGAAAGCTTCTGCAGAAGACATTTTTTTCCTGATTTCCAATTTTGATAAAATAAAAAATAATTTCATTGAATTTCTGAAATCAGAAAATCCAAAAATGCTTGAAATCTACTGGTTTTATTATAAGCCAGGACCTCTAGCTGTCAATAAAAGCAGAGCTTTTCTTGGGGACTAGGATGAAACTGAACAAAGTAATAGCTATTGTTTACAAATCTCTGATGTGTTTGCTTTCAAGACCATGGAAAATGAGTTTGGGTTTTTGGTTTGGTTTTTTTTTTCCCCATTTCTGTTAGTGAAATAACAATAATTTAATAAAATATTTACTCAGTACAAGCCCACATAAACAATGTGATCTCAGCAGTATGTTAACTCTAGTTCATGGGGTAAATAAATCATTTCATACATATTACAATTTGTGAGAATTTTTAAGGGGACAGAATGAAATGCTAGAAGACAAAAATGAAAGCCAAAGGAAATACAGGAGTCCTTGGAACTTCTAATTAATTGCCAAAATTTCTTTCCGTATTTCATCAGTATCTCATCTAGGAATATTTTCTGAGCACAGCAATCTTTATATAGATAGGAATAAGTCTATGGATGTTGCTCTGATTTTTTCAGCCTTCTAATGTTTTACATTTCCGCATTGGAATTCTCACACTTAAAACATAAACAAAAAGTGATGTTTTGTAAACTGTACATTCCTTCCCGGGAGAAGGACAAATTGGTGAACTTCTAAGTTGACCAGTGGAGTCAAAGAAGTATCAACCTCATAACTCAATCCCTAATCAAACTCCAAAAGCTATTTAAATCCTAATCCAAAATAAATATCTTTCTTTTTTACTAGCATAACTTGAGCAAGTAAGTGTAGTTTTTTGTGTCTGTCTAGCAAGATATGTGAAGAGAAAGAAAAAGTTTTGAGGATTTATTGTGCTTTTAGAATAGAATTCTACAGATGCCAGGAGTTTTAACTAGAATTAGTCTACTTACATCATTAAGAAGTGGATAGAGGCATCAAAAGTGTGTTTTCCAGAGCATCTTCAAAAATAATATTGTATCTCATCAGAATCCAGATTCTCATGCTCATTCTCTTTTTTCCTCCCTGGGGCATCACACTGGGAGAAAGAACTTTAAGAGATGATAAAGTCAACTGTCTTCTCTCTTCATTCAAATTCTCTACTCTCTTGAAAGTTCTAAAAAGCTCAGAGCTGAAGTTGAATGTGATGGAATAGTGCTTCAACTTCCCCCCAGAAAATAACCAGGTGAATCATAATTTCTGTATTTAAATATTCAGTCCTCTTGTTAGTCTTTTACCTGTTAAAACCCTTTGAGCTCCAAGAATGCAACCCTGGTGTGAATGAAATGAAAAGAGACATTTTTATTATTTTTTTCCAATATTTGTTTCATAGTGGCAATTTTTAAAATTCCTCTCTATGCCTCTCTTGACCTGTAGGAGCAGCTGTTCTCTCTGACATCAATTATTCTCTCTGATATGTCTAAAACACTATGCACCTTAACACAAATCCCTAGTTGTAGTGTCTTTATTATTGATGATGAAGTTTATATTGCAGTCACTGACTATTTTATGCCAAGATGTGATGAAACCATCCTTGAAGAAGCAGACTCATGGGATGGTGTTACAGCTGTGATAATACAGGGTTAAGAATACACTGCAAAATAAGAATGTGGGTGTCTGCTGTGTGGATCATTTTGCAGTGGTGATAGCAATATCCTGAGGCAAGGAGTGGACTTGTATTGTTTCCACAGGCTGCAGGCGCTTTAGTCTAGGTACACCCAGAATTTTGCTCTAAAAAAGTTCTTTCTAATTTATTTTGTGTTGGCACATAGCAAAATATGGTCTGTAAGTATAGAGTGTCTAAAGCAAGATGGTCACATGAAAACCCGGTGCACAGTAAATTGATCTATTTCACTGATTGCTGATTTGAAATCTAAAGATGAAAAGCAACAAGTAATAGGGAGAAGCAGGAGATGATGAGGGTAAATTATACATGAGCACCTTGGCAAAAAAAATGTACTGAAAAGAAGTCTCATTGTGATAAATTCATGGAAGTGCTTCTCGCATAAAGAGTGGACTACTGACTTCAGGTTAATGCTGCTTATCCAAATTTAATGCACCAATAGAGGCGTCAAGCGGGAATGGAAAATATATCAAGGAAAAAAGTATCTCTTCTTTGTTTCTCCCTCCCTTCCTCTCCTGTCTCCCTCTGCCATTCCCTCATGTAATGGATTTGTTTCTTGTTATAGTTATTTACAAAATTACTATGGATTTACCCCTTGGTAGGCTAAAACTTAATAAAGACTTCCTAACCTGGAGAACTTTTCCAATAACATTTCTGTATGCCTTATTTGGTTC